>NC_133652.1:181556542-181916576 GCF_009905375.1 Apium graveolens | reverse complement strand
AAAAATATTCTAGTTCTGGACAGTGGATGTTCAGGACATATGACTGGAAATAAAGTCCTGCTATCAGACTTTGTAGAGAAAGCTGGCCCAAGTGTTTCTTATGGAGATGGCAACATTGGAAAAACATTGGGATATGGCAATATTAATCTTGGGAATGTCATCATTAGAGAAGTAGCTCTGGTCTCAGGACTTAAATGCAATCTGCTGAGTATAAGTCAAATCTGTGACAGAGGTTATCATGTTGATTTCTTTGAAGAACACTGTGAAGTTGTGAGTAAATCCAAAGGCAAAGTTGTTCTAAAAGGATACAGACGTGGTAACATTTATGAAGCTAAACTTTCAACAAGTACTGATGGTTCTGTAATCTATCTGATGAGTAGAGCATCAATTGAAGAAAGCTGGAATTGGCACAAGAAACTCTCTCATTTAAATTTCAACAATATAAATGAACTAGTCAAGAAAGATCTTATGAGAGGACTTCCAAAGTCAGTATTTGCTCCTGATGGCCTTTGTGATTCTTGTCAGAAGGCCAAACAAAGAAAATCTTCATTCAAGAGCAAGACTGAATTATCAATTCTTGAGCCTTATCATCTACTACATGTTGATCTATTTGGTCCAGTGAATGTCATGTCTATTGCAAAGAAGAAATATGCGTTGGTCATAGTGGATGAGTTCACCAGATACACATGGGTGTATTTCTTGCACACAAAAAGTGAAACTGCATCTATCTTGATTGATCATGTCAAACATCTGGAAAAATTGGTCAAAGATTCCGTGAAAACCATAAGGAGTGATAATGGCACTGAGTTCAAGAATTTGATAATGAAAGAGTTCTGCAAAAACCATGGAATTAAGCAGGAATTTTCTTCTCCAGGAACTCCACAGCAAAATGGAGTTGTTGAAGGAAGAATAGAACTCTCATTGAAGCAGCATGTACAATGCTTGAAGAAGCAAAGCTTCCAACCTATTTCCGGGCTGAAGCTGTGCAGACTGCTTATTTTACTCAAAATGCAACACTCATTAACAAGCAAGGAAAAACACCATATGAGATGGTCAAGAAAAAGAAGCCAAATCTGAAGTACTTTCATGTATTTGGATGCAAGTGTTTTGTTTTCAAGACTCATCCTGAACAGCTATCTAAATTTGATCTAAAAGCTGATGAAGGAATCTTTGTTGGATATCCACTTTCCACAAAAGCCTTCAGAGTCTATAATTTGAGAACAAGATGTTGGATTTTTAATCGCAGCGGGGGCATGGCAAAACACTTTTACACATACAAAATCCAAATAAAAGCATATAAATCGTGGTAAAAACATAGGGATCGAATCTAACCTTTAAAATAATTCGGAGACAACGATCAGAGATCCTTACCAGTTGTTCCTCAAGTGTGAAGCACTCCACCGGTATCCACCAAGAAAACGATGTTAAGGAAGAGGAAGGAGGTGGAGAGAATTGGGTTTTCCAAACTTTTGGGTTTTTGGGGTTCCCCTAAAAATAGGGTCTATAATAGTATATTTATAGGCAAAATTTTCAGCTGAAATTTTCCCATAAATATTATTATTATTATCCCATTTATTATTCTCATTAATAATTAAAACACCTTTTAATTATTAATCCTTTTTCTAAACACTTTAGAAATAATTCTCTCTCTTGATTTAATTTTCAAAAATTAAATCCTTAATTAATAATATTAAGAACTTTTCTTAATTAATTTATAATCAATTAAATCTCATTTAATCAATTATTAAATTTTCCAATTAAATATTTATTTCATAAATAAATAATTATTAGCCATTATTAATTAATTCCTCCAGCATTAAATCATTCTCTTTTTATGGCGTGACCATGTAGGTTCAATATTAAGCCGGTAGTAGAAATAAATAATAATAAAACTATTTTATCATTATTTATATAAATTCTCTAATTTATTAAATATGATTAATTAATTAATCACATTTATTCTACATCGTGAGGGATACTTCTCAGCATATCGCGACTATCCGGATAATATGAATTCACTGCTTAGAATACCAAGAACCTATTCAGTGAATAGTTACCGTACAATAAACTCCTTCTACCCTACAGTGTCCCGATTAAATACAAGGCATGGATCTCGTGTCAAGCCTATCTAATTCAATCACTTGCTTACCATTTACTATGCGTAGTTCTATGCAAATTAGAAACTCCTTTCTAATTTCATTCACTCTGGCCAGAGATTCCTGAACTAGCATAAGTGGATCAGCCTTGAACATTCGCTTCCTTCACTGGAAGGGGTAGATCCTATATTGATCATACACTATCTTCGTGTACAAATTCCTATACCCAGTAGAGCCCTAATAATTGTCCCTGGAGACTAAGAACTAAACCAAAGCATAGTTCAGTGTACACAAGATGACTATGATGACCTCAAGTCTAAGGATATTTGTACAACTATCACTATGTGAACAACTACTGACACGTGAGTGAACTCCATCAGTTGTTCAGCTGTGCGAGTCATGTTCGGTGAACTTATTCTATAATAAGCACCTGCATACTAGCTATAATGTCACCACACAAATGTCTATGAGAACAGACATCCTTCATAATGAAGCAAGCATAGTATGTACCGATCTTTGCGGATTATTAATTACCAGTTAGTAATCTTATGACCAGGAACTATTTAAGTTTAGAGTTATCATCTTTTTAGGTCTCACTATTATGATCTCATCATAATCCATAAAAAGCTTTACTCTAAACTATGGTATATCTTATTTAAACACTTAAATAGATAGAGTCCGTAATAAAAACAAAACAAGTCTTTTATTAATATCAATGAAATCAACACAGATTACATAAAAGTTATTCTTAAATCCTCATACATGATTGGACTTAGGACATATTCCTTTCAATCTCCCACTTGTACTAAAGCCAATCACTCTGGTATCTAATACCCATCTTGTCTTTATGACGATCAAAGTGACTTTCATAAAGTAGCTTTGTGAGTGGGTCTGTTATGTTGTTATGTGTGTCAATTCTAATTCAATACAATACAAGAAATGTTACCGCGCTCCCATTAACCCTTTTGTAGACGCATGGTTCATCTACATTTTTGATAAAATCAAACTCTTTGATTGTCTTATCAAAACGGATATTCCATCTACGAGAAGCTTGCTTTAAACCATATATGGTTCGCAGTAGCTTACATACAAGGTTTTCATTTCCCTCGGAAAGAAAACCATCTGGCTACTTTCCAGATCTCATAGTCGTAGTAAGCAGCAATCGCAAGCAAAATCCGAACTGATTTTAACAGGGCTACAGGTAAAAGGTTTTATCAAAGTCAATCCATTGCCTTTGTTTGAATCCTTTTGCCACAAGCCTGGCCTTAAAGGTCTCCACCTGGCCATCTGCTCTAATCATTCTTTTGTATACCGTATACATAGATTCCATTCCGGATTTCATGGCACTATGCCATTTCTCTGAGTCAACACTACTCATAGCCTCATTATAGGTCACAGGGTCTTCATCATCAATGATCGACAACTCATTGTCATTCTTAATGACAAGGCCATATTACCTCTCAGATTGGCGAGACACTTTCCCTGATCTATGAATGGGCAGTTCCATAAAAGGTTGTTCAGTCAGAACAGGTGTTTCCACTTGATCCGTAGTAGTTTGTGCTTCTTGAACTTCATCAAGTTCAATTTTGCTCCCACTGTTTCCTTCAAGGATAAAGTCCTTTTCCAAGAAGGTAGCATGTCTGAAGACAAACACCCGATGATCGGTGCAAAAGTAATACCCTAAAGTCTCTTTAGGATATCCCACAAAACTACATTTTACGGATCGATATTCCAGCTTATCTGGGTCAACTTACTTGACATAAGCTGGACATCCCCAAATCTTAACGTGTTTAAGACTCGGTTTCCTTTCCTTCCATATCTCATACGAAGTTTGAGGAACAGATTTTGGAAGGCACCATATTCAGTAAATATGCTAAGGTTTCCAATGCATAACCCCATAGGAATACTGGAAGATTTGCATAGCTCATCATTGACCGAACTATGTCTAACAAAGTTCGATTTCTCCTTTCAGATACCAATCTGGAGGAGTCCACTGGGAAACTATACTATTTACTTTGAGATAATCTAGAAACACTCCATTAAAGTATTCACCACCTCGATCTGATCGAAGAGTTATAATACTATGTTTGGTTGTTTCTCCACTTCATACTTATATTCTTTGAACTTTTCAAAGGCCTCAGACTTGTATTTCATCAAACACATATCCGAATCTAGATCTATCATCTATGAAAGTAATGAAGTATGAAAATCCACCCATGGCTTGCTTAGACATTGGTCCACATACATCTGTGTATACCATTCCTAGCAAATTTGCAGTCCTCTCTCCATGTCTACTAAATGGAGACTGCAGTGCCACAATGAAGTGAAATTTTCATCATCCTTTTTCTTTTATTAGTTTATTCAATCTGAAGTAAATCATGTCACATTTATACATACCATTATTTAAAGCACCACGTCCATAAAGAATATTATCTCTAAGAATAGAACATTCATTATTCTCAATAATAAATGAAAATCCAGCCAAGTCTAACATGGGAATAATATTCCTCACAATCGAGGGAACAAAATAACAATTATTTAAAACAATAGTCTTGCCCGTAGGCCTAAGTAAATGAAATGATTCTACATCCACAGCAGCAACTCTTGCTCCATTTCCATCAGTAGAATCACCTCCTCTTCCTCAAGAGTCCTACTTCTCCTTGGTCCCTGCAACAAATTGCAGATTTGAGAACCACAGGCGGTATCTAATACCCAAGTAGAAATTTGATTTAATGACATATTCACTTCTATCATGAACATACCTGAATCAGAAGCGGTAGTCTCACTACCCTTCTTCTTCAATTCTGCAAGGTAAACCTTGCAGTTCCTCTTCCAGTGCCCCACCTTGTTACAGTGAAAGCAAACAACTTTGCTCTTGGGGTCTTCAGCTTTTGGTGGAACCGGCTTTTCTTCACCTACTTTCTTCTTCTTGGAAGAGTTCCTCTTCCTTTTCTTAGGATTGGAACCTTCACCAATTAGAAGAACAGAACTCTTCTTAGGGGAAAATTTGATTCCGCAGTCTTCAACATGTTGTGGAATTCAGGCAGGCTGACATCCAACTTATTCATGTGAAAGTTCACAACAAACTGCGAGAACGAACTCGGAAGCGATTGCAAGACCAAGTCTTGGCTCAACTCCCCATCCATGGCAAAACCAAGTTGTCCAAGACGTTCAATCAAATTGATCATCTTAAGTACATGGTCATTCACAGATGATCCCTCAGACATCCTACAACCGAACAGCTCCTTCGATATCTCATATCGAGCTATCCTCCCCGCCACATCATACAACTCTTGTAGATGCATGAGGATAGTGTGAGCATCCATATGCTCATGTTGCTTCTATAGCTCAATGTTCATGGAAGCTAGCATGATGCATTGAGCAACATTTGCATCATCTATCCACTTACGATACACAACATGTTCATCATTACGCGCATCGCTAGCAGGTTCAGTAGGCTTAGGTGAGTCAATAACATATTCCAGCTTCTCAATCCTGAGAACAATTCTCAAGTTTCGAAGCCAGTCAGCATAATTAGGACCAGTCAATTTGTGAGCATCCAGTATGCTCCTAAGTGATAGTGCAGAAGATATAATGTATATTGTAAATCTGTAAATGACAAACACATAACAACACTTAGCAAATATTCGATTTCATTTTAAAACACTATATGAATCGGGTCTTTATCCATAAGTGGCTCCCACTAGTTTACCTAATTTATTCAACCCCCTACGTGAAAAATTAAGCATTCATAATGCTAGTGGGAATAGGGATCCTAAATTCCATTACACAACCCCGGCTGTAGCACGAACCGCCATGTGATGTTTAATAGGCAGACAACTCTTGTCAATTACATCTTATGTTATTCCCTAATCAAACTTTAGCCTCTTGAATAATTGAGTCTCGGCTGTGGCACGACAAACTCAATATTCTAAGTCAAGTCTAACCCAACATTCCGTATAGTTGAATCAGTCCCCAAAGGCCCACGGCTGTAGCACGTACCGACCTTTAGATTCTTATTCAATGTACACATCTCTATGTAATAGACAAGTATTTCTTATTTCGAAATCAAAGCCCTCGGCTGTAGCACGAACCAACAATGATTCAAAAATAAGAACTACTTTTCTATCATGTTGGAAGGCTATGACTAACACATGCCCGTTGTATCATTGGCCAATTACTACTTGATATTATTTAATTTTAGAGGGATTATATTACGTTACAATCATAATCATATTATAAAGATATTCTTCCTTTTAAATTAAATATTTCAAATCAATAATCAATAATCAGATGATTCCCAGATCGGGTGGAGCATTGTCAAGAGGCGTGACTTAATAACCCTTTCTTACAGATAGAAATCTTTTGTTGATAGAATCATCCTTTCTCTCATATCGAAAATCCATATTCAATTACGTGTTTCACAAACACAAGAATCTCATGATTGTATTCATAATATTGTTATTAAGGTTATGAAATAATTTCACTATACTAGGTTGTCTAACAAACGCCTTATGTTCATTTAAGTTCACCTAAATCTATCATTTCATGATAAACTAAGCATATATCACATATATAAACATGAATAAACATCAAGGTAGGCATGTTATATAATCTAGCACATTAGTCTAAGCATTATACATCTCTATGTATCACATGAAGCATTTAAAAGCAATTAAAACAGTCAAAAACATCTTTAAAACACTTCATGGAATATAATCAGTTCAAAACTTTTATATAAACTAAAATTGATCACTCCATTAGATCCGTCTCAGAAAAACGAATACAACGGTATATTGCACGCCTAAAATGGAGTTACGAAACTCCTAGAAAATCAATTTTAATCTGGACAGTCGGGCTGTAACGCATTACAGGAACGCGTTACAAGCCCTGTAACGCATTCCGGTGATGCGTTACAACCCTTTTAACCAATTAAAAGGTGTAACGCATTCCGTGAATGCGCCACAGGGTGTAACGCATTCCCGGAATGCGCGACACCTCTTTTTTTTTTTATACAGCCGCCTGACATGCTCCCGCACGGAATTCCGTGCGCCTGACATTCTTTCTGCTTTTACTCCGTGCAGCAGCAATCAACAGACAACAGCAGTAGATATACAAATATATAAACATATATATATATACTATATATATACAAATATTTACTTATTTAATTACGAATTTAATTGTAACAACTTCAAAAGTTCATAATAAATAATCTATACATCATAAAATTATGAAAAAAAATACCCAGACGATCTACAACACTTGTAGAACCCAGATCAACATTCAAAATTATTCTGAGAAACGATTTCTCATCAGACAAAATTAATCCCTGATATAACTTGTAAAAATCATAATTAATTCATACAAGCACATAAAATTCTGAAATTTTTACCATAGATCTATATGAATACAACCTAAGCTCTGATACCATTGTTGGATTTTTAATCGAAGCGGGGGCATGGCAAAACACTTTTACACATACAAAATCCAAATAAAAGCATATAAATCGTGGTAAAAACATAGGGATCGAATCTAACCTTTAAAATAATTCGGAGACAACGATCAGAGATCCTTAGCAGTTGCTCCTCAAGTGTGAAGCACTCCACCGGTATCCACCAAGAAAACGATGTTAAGGAAGAAGAAGGAGGTGGAGAGAATTGGGTTTTCCAAACTTTTGGGTTTTTGGGGTTCCCCTAAAAATAGGGTCTATAATAGTATATTTATAGGCAAAATTTTTAGCTGAAATTTTCCCATAAATATTATTATTATTATCCCATTTATTATTCTCATTAATAATTAAAACACCTTTTAATTATTAATCCTTTTTCTAAACACTTTAGAAATAATTCCCTCTCTTGATTTAATTTCCAAAAATTAAATCCTTAATTAATAATATTAAGAAATTTTCTTAATTAATTTATAATCAATTAAATCTCATTTAATCAATTATTAAATTTTCCAATTAATTATTTATTTCATAAATAAATAATTATTAGCCATTATTAATTAATTCCTACACCATTAAATCATTCTCTTTTTATGGTGTGACCCTGTAGGTTCAATATTAAGCCGGTAGTAGAAATAAATAATAATAAAATTATTTTATCATTATTTATATAAATTCTCTAATTTATTAAATATGATTAATTAATTAATCACATTTATTCTACATCGTGAGGGATACTTCTCAGCATATCGCAACTATCCGGATAATAAGAATTCACTGCTTAGAATACCAAGAACCTATTCAGTGAATAGTTACCGTACAATAAACTCCTTTTACCCTACAATGTCCCGATTAAATACAAGGCATGGATCTCGTGTCAAGCCTATCTAATTCAATCACTTGCTTACCATTTACTATGCGTAGTTCTATGCAAATTAGAAACTCCTTTCTAATTTCATTCACTCTGGCCAGAGATTCCTGAACTAGCATAAGTGGATCAGCCTTGAACATTCGCTTCCTTCACTGGAAGGGGTAGATCCTATATTGATCATACACTATCTTCGTGTACAAATTCCTATACCCAGTAGAGCCCTAATAATTGTCCCTGGAGACTAAGAACTAAACCAAAGCATAGTTCAGTGTACACAAGATGACTATGATGACCTCAAGTCTAAGGATACTTGTACAACTATCACTATGTGAACAACTACTGACACGTGAGTGAACTCCATCAGTTGTTCAGTTGTGCGAGTCATGTTCAGTGAACTTATTCTATAATAAGCACCTACATACTAGCTATAGTGTCACCACACAAATGTCTATGAGAACAGACATCCTTCATAATGAAGCAAGCATAGTAGGTACCGATCTTTGCGGATTATTAATTACCAGTTAGTAATCCTATGACCAGGAACTATTTAAGTTTAGAGTTATTATCTTTTTAGGTCTCACTATTATGATCTTATCATAATCCATAAAAAGCTTTACTCTAAACTATGGTATATCTTATTTAAACACTTAAATAGATAGAGCCCATAATAAAAACAAAACAAGTCTTTTATTAATATCAATGAAATCAAAACAGATTATATAAAAGTTATTCCTAAATCCTCATACATGATTGGACTTAGGACATATTCCTTTCACAAGAGTGGTCATGGAATCTATCAATGTCTCTTTTGATGACAAGAATATTACTGGTCTTGAAGATTTTATTGATCATGATCAGCTGAGATTTGAAAATGAAGACTCGAGTTCTGATACTGAAAATCCTGACAGTCTAAGTCTTGATACTGTAAACTCTGATGGATTAAACTCTGATGTTATTGAAACTGTGGTGACTATGCCAAAGGAAGATGCACCTATGCAGGGGGAGCATACTCAAGAACATACCACATCTGAAGAAGTATCAGAACATACATCTGGCTCTTCAAGTTCTGATTTGTCAAGTTCTGATAAGCCAAGTTCTGATAGTTCTGAAAATCTAAATTCTGAAGAATGCAACTCAGAGAGCATAGTTTCAGGGGGAGCATCAGAAAATGAAAATGAAGACAGCATGGATCATGGGGGAGCATCCAGTTCTAGAGAAAACCTTCCATCTGCAAGGAAGTGGACTAAATCATATACACCTGATTTGATAATTGGAAATCCTGATGCAGGTGTCAAAACTAGAACAGGTACTTCAAACGAATGTCTTTACAATTCTTTTCTCTCTCAGACTGAGCCAAAGAAAGTGGAAGAAGCTCTTCAAGATGCTGATTGGGTGCAAGCAATGCAGGAAGAGTTAAATGAATTTGAAAGAAACAAAGTCTGGACCCTAGTGCCAAGACCAAAGAATAGATCTGTTGTTGGTACAAAGTGGGTGTTCAGAAACAAAACTGACAGTGATGGCATAATTACAAGGAATAAAGCAAGGCTGGTTGCAAAAGGATATTCTCAATAAGAGGGAATTGATTATGATGAAACATTTGCACCAGTTGCTAGGTTAGAAGCCATAAGGATATTTTTGGCTTATGCTGCTCACAAAAGTTTATTGTCTTTCAAATGGATGTGAAAAGTGCTTTTCTCAATGGAGAATTGGAGGAGGAAGTATATGTTGAACAACCTCCAGGATTTGTAGATTCCAAACATCCAGATTATGTCTACAGGCTTGATAAAGCACTTTATAGACTTAAGCAAGCTCCTAGAGCATGGTATGAGTCCTTAGTTCAGTTTCTTCTGGAAAGTAGATTTAACAGAGGGACTATAGACAAAACACTGTTCTACCTCAACCATGGAAAGGTCTTACTTCTGGTCCAGATTTATGTTGATGATATCATTTTTGGGTCTACAAATGACAGACTTTGCAAGAAGTTTGCCAAACTGATGCAGTCAAGGTATCAGATGAGTATGATGGGGGAACTTAGCTATTTTCTGGGCCTTCAAGTGAAGCAGAATGAAGAAGGCACTTTTATTTGTCAAACTAAGTACACCAGAAACTTGCTGAAGAAATTTGGAATGCAAGATTGTTCAAGTGCATCCACTCCCATGGCCACTGCAACAAAACTGGATAAGGATACTGGTAAATCAGTAGATATTACTGATTACAGAGGTATGATTGGCTCTCTACTCTATCTAACTGCTAGTAGACCCGATATCATATATGCTACCTGTATTTGTGCAAGATTTCAAGCAGATCCAAGAGAACCTCACTTAACAGCTGTGAAAAGAATTTTCAAATATCTTAAGGGAACAGCTGATCTGGGATTACGGTATCCCAGAGAATCAGATTTTAAACTAATAGGTTACTCAGATGCAGATTTTGCAGGTTGCAAAATTGACAGGAAAAGCACAAGTGGAAGCTGCCAATTTCTTGGAGGCAGATTGGTTTCTTGGTTTAGCAAGAAACAAAAGTCAATTTCCACATCAACTGCAGAAGCAGGATATATTGCTGCAGGAAGCTGTTGTGCACAGATTCTTTGGATGAAGAATCAGTTACTGGATTATGGGTTAACATATTTCAAAATCCCTATTTACTGTGATAATCAAAGTGCTATTGTTATGACAGGTAATCCAGTTCAACACTCTATGACAAAGCACATCAGCATCAGGTACCACTTCATCAGGGAACATGTAGATGATGGTACAGTGGAATTGCACTTTGTTCCAACAGATCAACAACTAGCAGATATCTTCTCAAAACCATTGTGTGAAGCTACTTTTACAAGATTGGTAAATGAACTTGGAATGGTTTCAGGTTCTTTCTCTAAATCTGCTTAGTTTTGTTCTGTTGCATCAGACTTTATGATCAGTATTTACAGAATTCAATCTATTTGTGTATTCCGTGCTTAATTGAAAAATATGTTTAAGTACTGATTGTTGTCTGATCAATGTTTCTAAACTCTGATAGTGATATGTCTGTTTAGGTAACTATTCAATCCTATGAGGATAACTGTGCTAGATGCTGACCTAGTAGTCTTCAATAAACAAGGGATCCCATATAAGAAGTAATTATTTCTGTGGAAATCTATTGACACAAGCAAATTCTGATAATTGAGCTTAGTTGAGTTTACTTTGTCTATCTTATTACTAAGTCACAAACTAGAATAATGCTACTCATCTGTTAAGTTCTGATGCTAGTAAATCTGTTGAATGAACTAAGTGCTGATAAACCTCACTTATCAAGAGAAAAAGAAAGCAAAACAAGGATTAAAAATTAGGTACTCCTTTGAGATCTAGAGTAAAAATGTGGAAGGGAAGACCCAAGTGCATTGCTGGTATTAAGTAATATGCATCAGAAAAGCAAATAAAATATTTTCTTGGTGACTTTTCACACTCTATGATTATTGGAGAAATACTCTGATAATAGCATAAATTCTGATAAGCAGTCGTGACTCACTTACACTGAGAAGCCACTGTAAAAAGGAATTTAAAAAGATGCATAAAATTAGCACACAATAGTTGAGGTGGACTCAAGCATGAACTCATTCAACAGTAGGTTTCAGGATAATGACAGCTCTTTAGCAAAGTTTTAGTTATGCCTTATTTCTAAGATGTACTGAAGTGAATCAAACTTTACACTTTGTCTGATATTTAGCTTAATGCACACACTAACCACTCCATATGAATGATGAAAATCACTGTGGTGATCTATGTTGTTTTAGATGAACAGTCATTGTGTCACATTGCACAAATTCTGAGGACAAGTTCTGATTGCATGTTCTGATGATTAAGTTCTGAAGAATATAAATCAGAATTTGTGTGAGGACTTACTAAGATAGGCATTTCTTTTTCGAGTTAAGAAATTATGTTCTGATGACTGTTAAGTTCTTATATAAGTCTAAGTTCTGATATTACAATCTGATTCTTTACTTGACTTATTTGTGGATAAAATTTAACAACAGTCTCAGTTTAAACCAGAATATGTTGAAGTGGAAGATTAATAGTCACTATAGTTAGGGATAGTGGTACTCGTACATGAACAGTCAACTTTTACTTGCTTCTTGTGCGCATTAAACCATGTTTTCTCTTTCCAATGAATGTTTTTCTTTTTCCAAGTCTGGGGAGACGAGGTAGAATTAATTCTACCTGTAAGCATCAAATTTCCTTGTGTCTCCTGGCATTCTCTTGCCTATATAAACAACCACTTCACATCAGCCTTCTCATCAACTCTTTTATCACAAACAAACCTTCATACTTTTTCTATCAAAAAAACCATGGTCAGATACAATATGTTTTTGAACTACGAAACCTTCAACATGGAGCTGAGCTGTGCCGATTGGCAGCAGGAATGGCACGCCACTGCCATTCCTGATGAGATATGGGACTCTGTTCCCCAAGAGGTACTTACCCACCTCCTGTTCTTCTATATGGATTACCATCTCCATCTGGAGCGATTGGAGGAGGAAAGGCTGGAAGCTCTCAGCCAGCAAGAGCGAATCATACGACTCGCTATTCTATTTGTCGAGAGTAGGAAGAAGAAATGATTTATTTTCTTCTTCCTATTTTTCTTCATCATCAGCCTTGCCCTGCTTCTTGAGGTAGGACAAAGGCTGTTGACGTTAGGTTTAGCAGCTTAGGGAAATCTTGTTCAAGTTCTGATGTAATTTAAATTTCATGAATGTATTCTCTTGATATATTAATGAAATTTGTTTTTGTTTCAAGATCTTGTCTCTGAGATATTTTGTAATGCATTGATAAATCCTGATACATATTCATATTCTGATGACCATATAAATTATGTTTTAACTTAAGTTCTGATTTTATTTTATCAGTACTTGCTCATCTGATTTATTATGGTCATTTTCACTCGGATTTTTTTTTCAGAATATTGATGTTGCAGTGAAAAATAATTAAAGAAGTGGGAACAGTTTCAATTTTGAATTAAAACTGTTTCACCTTGATTAATGGAATAACTTGGTAAGTGGAACAGTTTTTCCTTGAAAAACTGCAAGTGGGTAAGTAATGATTACTGTTTTCTCGTGCCCATTAACTATTCGTTTTTACTGCATGTCTGACAGGTGTCCAACGGTTACATTTTTTTTTTCAAAAGTATAAGTAAGACAGAGAGAGGATTTTTTAATCTTTTATTTCCTTTCACACTTTTTCTCTCTATTTGCTTTTACTCTCTTTCTTCTTCTAACGTTGGTTTTTCATATAGACATTCTATCAAACACTTAACAGGCACTTAAACCTCTTGATTAATTTCATGGAACCAAAGGATTTAATCATAGATGGAGCTAAATTTATTCCAAACAACTATGCTGCAATTCTTGATAATGCTGAAGCTCCGTCTGAATTGCATTTTGTGCAAGACCTTCTTGCACACAGTGAAATCGGGTATGCATTGACCCAACCTTCCGTCTTCTCAAGCCAATAAGTTCTGACACTTTGGAGGACTGGAACCTTTGATAATGGTGCTCCAAATGGTACTCCTAGTATTGTTTTCGAAGTGGGTGATTCTCAATATGCAGTCACTCCTGGTAAAATACGTAAGGCTCTATATCTCCCAGAAGGATGTACTTTTTCAATTCCAGAGGAATCAGCTCTTCAGGAGTTAATGGCCATTTTGGGGTATGAACAGAGTTTGGCAAAGCTTGGGCTTGGGCTTTTGGGAACAAGTGTTCGAATTTTGTTCCCATCCCCATAACGAGTCTGCACATCGGGTATGCCATTATAAACCAAACTCATTTTGATTTTGCAACGGCTATAATTGGTTTTATTGGGGATAGGATGACAGAGGATAGGAATGTTGTCTACTTTGCTAGATTCTGTCAACTTATATATACTTTTTGTACTGATGAACCTCAACTCATCAGTACCTCAACTCCACCTTTTAAAGTTGCAAAACGATACTTTAATGACCTGGTACATGCTGACACTAAGAAACCAGTGGTTAGACCTTTACAGATTCCTCAGTCTGTAAAACAGATCTTAGTAAATGCTGATCCTGATACTTATAAATCTGTTTATGCTGATGTCCATCCAACAACAACCTCCCACACACCACAACAACCATCAGCACCTACCACCCATACTACTCAACCTACATTAAAGCAATATCTTAGATCATATCTCTCAACTTCACAGACAGTTCAAACCTCATCCTTAGAACCTCCTGTGAAGCCTTCATCTTCCAAGCCTAAGAGGACAAAGACTGTTCTTCAAACACCTCATAAGAGAAGGAGGATTGTTTTGAGAGATGAGACTGACAGTGAGGAACAGGTTTCTACATCAGAACCTGTTGTCCAAGAAGCTGAGAAAGTGATTTCTCAGAAGGATTCTGGAATTGGGGGATCTAGGCTTCTCAAGAGGCTTAGAAGAATGACTGTTCCTGACACTCCCAAGGAATCCATATCTACAAAGAGATACAAGAAACAGAGGGCAAAAAGGCCAGTTTCCGATGATGAAGAAGCAACAGCTCAGGAAGGAGATCAGGAATCTCTGATCTCACAAGAAAAGGAATCTGCTAAAGTCACTACTTCTCCATCAACTCCAACTCAGGACGCTGTTTCTGAAAAGGCCAACCAACCATCTCTATCTCATGTTCAAAAGTCTGTATCTCCTGTTAATATAGGCACAAGTGCTGATATTGATATGCAGAACTTGGTTGTGCCTGAAGTAATTCTCTTAGAAGCTCCAACAGCAACTAATCCATCAACAAGACCTGTTATTGATGCTGCTCAAACTCCAGAATTATCTACTACACCTTCTCTGCATCTAGATGCTGATGATCAGAATATAGGTGACCATCAGGATATGGCTGTTGATCAGAACTTGGAACCAGATCAGCAATTAGAGGATGCTGAAGCCTCCATTACTACTCACACTGTTGTTCTATCAGAAGATACTGATTCTGTAAGTTCTGATGCTGCAAATGCTGGAGATACTGGTGATGCTGCTCTACAAGCAGATACTGATGAAGCAGGTCCTTCAGGACATGCCCCTTAACAAACAGTTCTTAAATCTAAACTTGTTAAGAAGTTTGTTACCAGAGAAGCACCAGTGCCTTGGAGTGACACTCCTGCTGGTCAGGAGTGGACTAAGGAATGGAACTCAATTACTTGTGTTCCATCTGCAAAGAATCTGGCTGAGCAATTGACAAAAGCTGATGAAATGTTAAATACTGATGATTTCAAAACCCAGCTTAGAGTCACTGAATTGAGTACTAAACATCTTCAAGGTCTTCATTCCACTACTCATGCAGAGCTACACAAGATTCAGGAAGAATTCATCAAACAGGAACAAGTTCAAAAGATTGATAAGAAAAAGTTCTTCCAACCTACCTTTGACAGGATTGCTTATATTGAGAAGACTCAAGAGAAACAACAAGCTCAAATTGATGATATTCTGAAAAATCAAGCTTCTCAGCAATCTCAACTTAGTGAAATCCAAGCCTCAGTGGAATTGCTTGTCTCTCTTCTACTACCTGCTGATGCCAAAAAGGGGGAGAAAGTAATTAAGTCCAAATGCAAGACTGCCAAGACACTGAAAGGGAAGGATGATGAAAAGGATGATCAAGGAAACTCTGGAATGGGTAGAGGTCATAGTCAAGGTAGAGGTTTCTCATCAAGAAAAGCTGAAATCACAAGTTACAGGACAAGTTCTGATACTGGGAAAAGAATTAGTTCTGCTACTGGTAAAAGGATAAGTTCTGATGAACTTTTAGATCTTGATGAAGAAATGTCAAGATAGTTATTTCTTCGGGAAAATCTAGGAATGGACTTGGAGAGTTTAATGGAAGAAGAAGCCAGACTTAAATCAGAGAAAGTCACATCTAAATCTGAAGCTTCTGGTAAAAAGACATTTCTAAAACTCAAAGGTATTGTGATAAAAGAAAGGACAAATAATGAAGCAACATTGGCTAAATCACAACCGCAGATAGATCCAAGATCCAAGGGTAAAGAAAAGGTTGGTGAACCTATCAAGGTTTATGTGCCTCCTGAGAATGAAGAAATCACTGATGAAAAGGATGATCTTGCTCTGACTTCAAGAAAAGTTCTTAAAACAACCTCTGACATGGCTCAAGTTGTTCAGAGTCAAGAGACAGTAAGTTATGATATTTCAAAGAAGCAAGTAACCTCTGACATAGCTCAAGTTAACTTGATATCAGAAGATAGATCAAAGACACTCCTACCAGGATTCACTAAAGCAAAATAGACTCAACCTTTGAAGACTGCTGCAAGTGGTTTTGAAGCAAGAGTAGTTACTGGAAAGGAAGCAAGAGATAAAACTGGATTGGGAAGTGCTGATGAAAGAAGAATACAGAACACTACCAATGATCCAACTTCCTTGAGTGAACCAGGTATTGGAGCAACTCCTGAGAGATTGAATCAACTGGAATCTGTACAAATGGTTTACCATACCTACTTGAAAGAACACATCTTGTTGTACTTCATGACAGATGGTAGGGTTTATCATATAAGGCAAAATGCCATTCCATTAAAGTATTTTGAAGAATTAGAGCATGTACTATTCTTACTTCAAGTGAATGACAGATTGACAGAAAGTGCTGCAAACTATTTGAAGGATCAGATTCAGAGACAGAAAAGGCTTTATTCTGTTAAGTCTGACAGCACATATGTTCCAAAGTACAGAGATCACAAGGGTGATATAGTTGAAATGAAACCCAACACTGCTCAAATTATAACTACCTTTCTGGGTTACAGGGCTATGGAATTCAATCTTGAGTCTGATAAAGCTTATTTGATCAGACTAGATCAGGATATAAGAAAAGCAAAGATTAATGATCTCAGGGCTGCAATCTTTCAAATTGGTGAAGATAATGCAGAGCTTAAAGATGCTAAAAGGAGAATGATTGATGAACTTAGATATGCTGAGAGATGTTTGTTGAAGAACTATCTCAGAACAACTCCTGACATCAGAGAGATCAGAAGATGAAGCCAAGTCAAGATCTACAACTGCTTAAATTCTGATATTTGTACAGACTGAAGTTTTTATCAGAAGTTAAAGATTGGTAAAGCTTTAAGGACTGTAAGTTGTAGTTATCTAGTCTAATTCTCATGCATTTGTACTTAATGTTTTTGACATCATCAAATATCTGTTAAACTTGTATATTTTGCTAATTTACAAGTTGGGGGAGATTGTTAGATATATTTGATAATGTCATGGCTACTATGATTTATGTTTAGTTTTCAGATCTTACTTAAACAGGATAAGTCAGTATTTACTGGAAGTCAGGACTTAAGGATATCAGTACTTATATTATCAGGAGATAATCATCAGAAGATGGATATCAGAACTTAAGTGCTGAAGGACGTTCAAGATAAGGATAGTAGTTGATTAAAGGAAAGAAGATCGAGATAAACATAAGAAGAGATATGCATGAAGAAGGAATTCTATGTAGAATAGAATACTTGGAAGAAAAGATATCTGATTGATATATTTTAGGAAGCAGAATTATATTCCATATCAATTAGCGATTATCTTGTAACTGTGTAGTATATAAATACAGACATAGGGTTTACACTATAAGTGTTATCATATTCAAGAAAATTATTCATTGTAACCCTAGCAGCTCTCGTGATATTTGTTCATCACTGAGAGGTAACAGTTCCATACTGTAACAGAGTTTATTGTTTCAATAAAGTTTATTTTCTGTTACTTGAAATATTAAAAGTTCGATTTGATTGTATTTTTACACTGTATTCACCCCATCTACAGTGTGTGTGACCTAACACTTAAGATTCCCATGCTTCATACACTGTCTATCTTCAACCAGTGCCAATAAACTGCTGAAATCTTCTGGTAGCACTTATACACTGAATCTTCAACATTTCCGAAACCTTGTAAGCCTGTAACCTTTATTCTTCAATGAGGCATGAACATATTAATGAGCTTCTTTTAGTGTCCTGTAAACAGACTTCAAGCTTTCTTCTAATTTTTTTTGATTCTTTGTATTTGCCTTGTCTTCATTTCTTCCCGATTTCTTGTGTAGTCGTAGTATTATTAACCTGTCATGTTCTAGTGTTGTTCTTGTGTTGAGTTATCACATAACTGTTCATACGGCTACGTAGTCTCACCAACAAGCACTTTGGACACTTGCTTACAGTTGCCTATTTGTGTTCTATCTATACCATTTAACATATAAATGTCATTCACTTTATGATTTAAAGCAGAAATTATAAATCTAGGAAAGAAAATTTCCTTACCTCATGTAGCTAGGGGCATTGTTAGCTTGGTGCTCAGTTCTTCCAGGATCAATAGACCAACATTCAAGTGTCTGTTGTGAGCTATGGAGAACACCAGCTTCTGGACCACATATGATATGTTGTCATATCATGTCTTTCTGCAAGTGAAAGCCCTTATGATAAAATTAAATAAGAAAGATCATTCCCCCCTTAGGTGCTTCTTGTTCAGGCTAGCCAGGTTGATTCTTTCACTATAGTTGATGAAGTCCATGAACTCAGCTAGCTCATCCTGTGTTGGAACCCCCACCAAATTTTCAGTTGGAATCCCCACAGCTTGATTCACATCTTGCTCATTAAATTTCACTTGTTAGACTCCAATAGAGCAGTTCACCACCATAGACACAGATTTGTCATGCAAAACTGTCCTCACTACAGTTGTTGTCCAGAATTCATGCAGAACATCCAGGTAAAGGATTGAGTTAGTAATTAGAGCTCCTGCAAGATAAGACTCAGACAAAAATTTAACAAACCCCTTGAAACTGTCAGGACCTTGATTAACATTTGGGAAAGCGAGATAGTTGGTTCCATCATCGGGGATTGTAGCTCAAACATTGTTTAGTGCCATTTTAGAGGAGTAAATTTTAGTGGGTAAGAAAAATTAGAGAGAAAGAGTTTGAAACGAGAGACAGCGGTTGAGAATTGGAAAAATTAGGTCACTTAGAGATCTCGAAGGCGTAAAGAGATGTATGTCGAGATGTCTGGGTATTTATAGTAAAAGGTAAATGACTTGTCGAGAACTAAAAATGGACGTTTGGGATTTTCTTATTGAGAAGACATATTTAGAGAATAGATACATATCGATATATCATTTTCCCGACTCTTATCGAGAACTAGAAAATGACACTTATCGAGATGTCAAATATATACCTAGTTTGTCCTGAATAGACTGAATTGTTTCCAATTTTTATTTGAATAAATCAAAATAAAATCAGAATAAATTTTATCAAAAGTATCATACTGAAAATAATTTATTAAATTAAATTATTTCGGTCTGAGTTAAAGATAAGTTTAAATTGTACTTGTAGAGAACTCAAAATAGATTACTCGAGAACTCTACCATACTTATGGAGAAGTCACAGAGTGACTTATCGAGATGTTCATTCGAGAAGTATAGTAATGACCTTATTCGAGAAGTCATTCGAGAAGTCATAATAACTTATCGAGATGTCAATGAGAAGTCTAAAAATACTTATCGAGAAGTCAAAATAACTTAACGAGATGTCTCACTCGAGAAGTCCAAAACTGACTTATCTAGAACTACTTCGAGAAGTCTCAATATGACTTATCAAGAAGTCATTTATACTTATCAAGAACTCAGTTCTCTATATACTTTTTTTTGCTTTTGAGATCTATCTTTTATTAACTTCATATATTGAAAATATAAATTAACAAGGAGACATTTTGCTTAGAATTTGAAAAATTCCAAATTGACAATAATTAAAATGAAAAATAAATAGGCAGAGAAATCTGCAACATTTATAATTCATATTTCAGTTAATTTGTATTTAATCAAATGAATTTTAATTTATCAGAAATTAATCTGCTACAAAATATTAGCTGAGTTCTTGCCTTTAGGATGAAGAATTAAGCATACCAATTTCACCAACAAGTCTAGTGAAAGTAGGTTCATCCAAAGGTTTAGCAAAAATTTCATTTAATTGTTTTTCTTTTGGAACAAAAATTAGCTCAATGGTACCATTTACAACATGTTCTCTTATAAAATGGTACAATACATCAATGGGCTTTGTTCTAGAATGATTAACTGGATTAACCACAATAGATATAGCACTAGTATTGTCACACATAATTGGAATTTTGTGTAACACTAGGCCATAATCCAATAGCTGATTTCTAATCCAAAGCACTTGAGCATAACAACTTCTAGCAGCTATCTATTCAGCCTCAGCTCTGGAAGTTGACAAAGATTGTTGTTTCTTGCTATACCAGGATACAAGTCTTTGTCCAAGAAACTGACAGCTTCTACTAGTACTCTTTTTGTCAACCCTGTATCCCGCAAAATTTACATCTGTATATCCAGCAGCTTCAAAACCTATTCCCTTAGGATACCATAATCCCAAGTTTGGAGTCCCTTTTAGGTATCTGAAAATTCTCTTTACAGCCATCAAATGTGATTCCTTTGGGTTGGATTAAAATCTTGCACACAGAGATGTTACAAACATGATGTCTGGTCTACTAGCATTAGAGATCCAATCATTCCTCTATAACCTGAAATGTCTACACTTTTTTCTTTCTTATCTTCATCCAACTTAGTAGCTGTAAATATATGTGCAGATGCAGGTGAACAATCAACCATACCAAACTTTTTCAAAAAATACTTGACAAACTTAGTTTGGCTTATGAAGATTTTATCACTCCTTTGACTAACTTAAAGTCCAAGGAAGTAACTTAATTCTCCCATCATACATATTTCATATTCACTTTTCATGAGTTTTTAGAATCTTTGACATAGATTTTCATTTGCAGAACCAAAAATAATATCATCCATATAGATTTGAACAAGGATCATATCAACACCATGCTTTTTGTAGAAGAGAGTCTTATCAATTGTACCTCTAGTGAAACCATGTTTGATCAATAATTTTGAAAGAGTGTCATACCAAGCTCTAGGTTCTTATTTTAGTCCATAGAGAGCCTTGAGTAATATGAATACAAAATCTGGAAATTCTGGATCTTCAAAGGAAGGTGGATATTGCACATAATCTTCTTCTTCCAACTCATCATTGAGGAAAGCAATCTTTACATCCATTTGATACACCTTGAAATTTGAATGTGCAGTAAATGCAAGAAAGATCCTTATTTCCTCAAATCTTAAAACTGGAGAAAAAGTTTCATCATAATCAATTCCTTCTTCCTGTGAGTAGCTTTTGGCAACCAGCCTTGCTTTGTTTCTGGTTACAATTCCATTTTCATCCATTTTGTTCCTGAACTCCCACTTTGTTCCAATTACACTTCTGTTCTTTGGTATATGAACCAATTCCCAAACCTTGTTTCTCTCAAACTGATTTAGCTCTTCTTGCATAGCAGATATCCAGTCAGGATCAAGTAGAGATTCCTCAGTTTTTTAGGCTCAATTAGTGATAGGAATAAATAAATTATGATTGTATAATTAAATACTGCATTAATTGTGCAAGCTGTGGACTGCTAGGCCCAATAAAAAGATATATGATACTCAGACCAGAAAGGTTAAGCCTGATGGACCAGATCAGGCCTGATGGAATAAAAAAGGCCCAAAAGCCCTGATTATTAATTAATTTTGTAATTAATTAATAAGGGAAAAATCAGATGTTGAGAAGAGTCCCGATAAGGATATAAATCCTTAGAGATTAGCCTCAAGGGGACCTAAAAGGATAAGGAATCAGTTTCCTACTATCTAGGACTCCAAAATCCATTCTAATTATGAGACTTGCCCACCAAGTCTCCTATACCAAGTCCAATTCAAGGACTCCCAACATCTATATAAGGGGCCTCACCCCACAAATCAGAACTACGTTTTTTGGCTTGATTCTCTAATTCACAGAGATACGTAGGCATCTCGTAAAGGCAGATCGAGCCACGAAACACGAGAGCAGCCATTAAAGGCCTTGAGCTCCCGAATCTTAGTAATAAATACAACAAATAATAACCTTAGTTTTTTATCCATAACATTTGGCGCCGTCTGTGGGAAAGCACAACAACAACCATGGCGAGAACACGGAGAACAATTGGAGCTCTAGAGGAAGGAACACCATCAGAGACAACCCAGGTGATTTCATCAACCGTGGAGGTTCCTCCCCATTCAACTTATGCATCTACTCAGGGGGAAGCCCAGCCAGGGGCAACTCAACCTCAGCTACAAGGGACAACTCCCTCGATTATTCAAGGTATGAATCCTCAAGTTCAACAAGTACATATACCTGTGAATTCTCGACCCGTCGGGTATGAATATTCAACTGTTGTTACTACTAACCCCCCTTATGGGATGCCCCTTCGCCCTGAGGTTGGAGGAAGCGGATATGCTGGGTGAGGCGAAGCACGAGGGCAGTCACCCCCTATATACGAGGTTTGGGTCCTATTCCTGAGGATCGGGAATTTTCTGGTCCTTACACTGAGAGAGACTCCGAATCTTCGGATGATGAAGTGGCCCCGAGAAGGAGGCATCCTGGAAAAGAGCCAATGGCCGATGGAAGGCAACGCCCCCAGAGCACCCCAGGGGCGAATCCCCGAGAAGTGCAGGAAAGGATCAGGGCTCATGAGGCTGAAATCCAAAGGCTGAGGCGTGATTTGGAGGCTCACCAGGCCACCGGACCCCAGATACCTCCTAGGGGGAGAAATCCCCCTCCTGTCATAGACCTGGATGGTTCGGTAAGAAGAAGGGCTGCTGTCCCAAGAACTGATCCAAGCAATCTCCTTCCTCTTGGAGATCCTGATGATCCAACTCCACCCTTCACAGAAGAGATAATGAATGGCCATATCTCAAGGAAATTCAAGATGCCCACTATCAAAGCCTATGATGGCACGGGAGACCCCGCTAATCATGTTAGGACATTCTCTAATGCACTGCTGCTGCAACCCGTGAATGATGCTATAAAGTGTCGGGCCTTCCCTCAAACCCTGTCGGGTATGGCTCAAAGATGGTACAGTCGCCTGCCCCCAAATTCTATTGGATCGTTCAGAGAATTAAGTCAGGCTTTTATTAAGCAATTCATCAGTGGAAGGGTCCATGAGAAAAGTTCAGCATCTCTTATGAGTCTTGTGCAGGGAGCTAAGGAATCCTTGAGAGATTACCTGAATCGTTTTACAAAGGTGGCTTTAAAAGTCCCAGACCTTGATAATAAGGTAGCCATGATAGCACTACAACAAGGAACTAGGGATGAGTTTTTCAAGATGTCTTTGGCCAAACGACCCCCTGAGAGCATGTTGCAGCTCCAAGAGAGGGCAGGGAAGTATATCAAGGTTGAAGAAAGTATGAGGAAGACCGTAGTAAGTAATGAGCCCACTGGAGGCAAGAAGCGGAAAGCTGATTTAGAATATATTGCAAAGGACAAATATCCTAGAACCGAACAAAACCCTGATTCAACCCCCAAGAAGGGAGGACCTGGGCAAAAGTTCACTGAATACGCTAAGCTGAATGCTCCCAGAAGTCAGATTTTGATGGAGATTGAGAAAGACAGAGATATTCGCTGGCCTAAGCCCTTGAAGGCTGATCCCGCCAAGCTAGATAAGGGCAAGTATTACAGGTTTCACAAAGATGTTGGCCATGACACCGATGAGTGTAGGCAATTGAAAGATGAAATTGAGTTTTTGATTCGAAAAGGAAGATTGAACAAGTATACTGAAGATGGAGGGGACAGAAATAATAATGGAAGGAAGAACTTTGAAGATCGTAGGAGGGACCAAGACGATCAGGGGCGGAATCCCCAACCTAGAGGGTCGGTTATAAATGCAATTTTTGGAGGACCGCGACGCCCTCGAGGGCCAGTGATAAACACGATCTTTGGAGGTCCAACTGCTGCTGGATTGTCCAAAAATTCCAGAAAGGCATATACTAGGGAGGTTATGCATATTGTTGGAGAAGCCCCGAAGAGGGCCAGGACAGAAGTAACATTGGCTTTTGATGATTCCGACCTAGAGGGTGTGAAGTTTCCCCATGACGACCCGCTGGTCATAACACCGATAATAGGAAATAGCCCGGTTAAGAGGGTCCTTGTGGATAATGGTGCTTCTGTGGATATCTTGCTCCACGACACCTTTCTAAGAATGGGGTATAACGACTCCCAGTTGACACCAACCGACATGCCGATATATGGATTTACTGGAGTAGAATGTCCTGTGGAAGGGATAATCAAATTGCCAACCACCATAGGTACGGAACCAAGGCAAGCAACGCAGATGCTGGATTTCGTGGTGGTAAAGGCTAGTTCAACTTATAATGCTATCATGGGGAGAACAGGGATACATGCCTTCAAGGCAGTCCTCTCTTCCTACCATTCAGTCATGAAGTTTCCCACCCGAAACGGGATTGGAGAAGAGAGAGGAGATCAAAAAATGGCTAGAAGCTGTTGTGTGGCCTCTTTGAGGGCAGATGGAGTCGGGGGGCAGGTTCTTCCTATTGAAGATATGGATGTTCGAGAAAATGATGAGAATAGAGGAAGGCCAGCAGAAGAATTGATTTCGGTTCCTTTAGACCCCGAGAATCCTGAGAGGATGACTTTGATTGGAGCCACATTAGAGGAGCCCCTTAGAGGGAAGTTAGTGAAATTTTTGCAAGAGAATGGTGATGTGTTTGCATGGTCAGCAGCTGATATGCCAGGCATACACCCGGAGTTAATTACTCACAAGCTAAACGTGGATCCAAGCCGGAAGACAGTGAAACAAAAGAAAAGAAATTTTGCCCCGGAAAGACAAGAGGCTATAAAACAGGAAGTAGAAAAGCTCTTAGAGTCTGGTTTTATTGAGGAGATTCAATTTCCGGAGTGGTTAGCAAACCCTGTAATGGTGAAGAAGGCTAATGGAAAGTGGAGGATGTGTATAGACTTCACCGATCTGAATGATGCATGCCCCAAAGACTATTTTCCGCTGCCTAGAATTGATACTTTGATTGATGCCACTGCTGGACATGAGATGCTGAGTTTCATGGATGGATTTAGCGGATACAACCAGATCAAAATGCATAAGGATGACATTCCAAAGGTATCATTTATCACTGACTTTGGTGTTTATTGTTATCTTGTTATGGCGTTTGGTCTCAAGAATGCAGGAGCCACCTATCAAAGGTTGGTGAATAGAATTTTTAAGGATCTTATTGGTAAGACTATGGAAGTCTATGTTGATGACATGCTAGTCAAGAGTCTAGTAAAGACTGATCATATAGCCCATTTAAGGGAAGCTTTTGAGGTCCTGAGGTACCACAAGATGATGTTGAATCCTACGAAGTGTGCTTTCGGAGTAGGATCTGGAAAATTCTTGGGACTGATGGTCTCAAAGAGGGGAATTGAGGCTAACCCGGATAAAATAAAGGCGATCCTGGACATGGAACCACCAAAAACTGTTAAGGATGTTCAGAAGCTTACAGGAAGGGTTGCTGCGCTAGGACGATTCATCTCCAAGTCGGGGGACAAGTGCTTGTCATTCTTCAAATCGCTAAAGAGCATCAAAGACTTTGTATGGAGTGAGGAAAACCAGAAGGCATTTGAAGAGATAAAGAAGTATATGGCCCAGGCCCCGTTGTTGGCCAAGCCAGTTCTGAGTGAAATTTTATTCTTGTACTTGGCTGTTTCAGAGAGCGCCTTGAGCGCGGTGTTGGTTAAGGAGGAATTGAAAGTCCAGAAACCCGTATACTATGTCAGCAAAATTTTGCATGGTGCCGAGTTGAATTATTCAGCTATTGAGAAATTCGCTTTAGCCTTGGTAATGGCTTCAAGAAAGCTGCGTCCTTATTTTCAAGCTCACCAGATTGAAGTACTAACAAATCAGCCACTGAGAAACATCATTCACAGTCCCAAGGCAAGTGGAAGACTGATTAAGTGGGCAATAGAGTTGGGAGAGTTCGATCTCAAGTATAAGCCGCGCACGGCTATAAAAGCCCAGGCACTAGCTGACTTCGTGGTGGAATGTACCATACCCAACCAAGAAGTCGGGGGGCAGGAAGATATCATACCTCAAGACAAGGGAGTCGATAATGGGGACAAAGAGAAGGATGATAAAGAATATTGGGTTCTCTATTTTGATGGGGCATCAAAAACAAACTCCAGTGGAGCAGGATTGGTTTTGCAAAGCCTTGATGGATTCTTAATTGAGTATGCTATGAAGCTAGACTTCCCAACCACAAACAATGAGGCAGAGTATGAAGCCCTGATTACTGGCCTTGGTCTAGCTGGGACACTTAGAGTCAAAAACTTAAAGGTCCGTGGAGACTCGAAGCTGATCATATCCCAGGTAAAGGGAGAATTTGAGGCAAGGGATGATACGATGGCTAAATATGTTCGCCTAGTAAGGGCTGTGATGACCCAATTTAATGAATGCCATGTTGAACACATTCCAAGGGAAGAAAATGCTAAAGCAGATACGCTATCAAAGTTTGCTTCATCTGAGATTGAAGAAAGTTCAGGAAGTGTGTACTTCCATGTTTTGAAGACACGAAGCATAGATGTTAAGCTTGTGGCTCCCATAGGCCTGGGGACGTCATGGATTGATCCCATCAAGGCTCACATTCAGACCGGTTGGTTGCCAAGTGATGCAACTGAAGCACGGAAGTTAACTATTCGAGCACTAAGGTACTCTTTGATAGATGGGATTCTGTATAAAAGATCTTTCGTGGTTCCTTACTTAAGGTGTCCCAGGCCCGATGAGGCACGCTTGGCTCTTGAGGAAGTGCATGACGGTATTTGTGGGCAACACCTGGGGGGCAGGGCCTTGGCTCATAAGATAACCCGTTTAGGCTTCTATTGGCCAGAAATGATGGCTGATGCCAAAGAATATGTGAAGAAATGTGATCGCTGTCAGAAGCATGCACCAGTTGTTAGACAACCCCCCGAGATGCTGACCTCTATCAACTCCCTAATTCCCTTTGCTATGTGGGGGATGGATATTCTAGGGCCTTTCCCTATGGCCACGGCGCAAAGGAAGTTTCTGATTGTAGCCATTGATTATTTCACCAAGTGGATCGAAGCCAAACCTTTGGCCAAAATCACAACTAAGTAGGTTGCACAATTCCTGTGGGAAAACGTTATGTGCCGATATGGAATTCCCCGTATCCTCGTCACTGACAATGGAACACAATTCAACAACGAGGAATTCAAGAAGTATTGTGAAGAAAATGAAATTGAGTTACGGTTCACCTCTGTGGCTCACCCCCAAGCTAATGGGCAAGCAGAAGTTGCAAATCGAATAATCCTGGATGGATTAAAGAAGAGGATCGAGAAGTCAAGAAATAATTGGGTGGACAAGATACTTCCCATATTATGGGCCTATAGGACTACCTGTAGAGTCACGACAGGAGCAACTCCCTTCATGTTGGCATATGGGGCAGAAGCAGTAGTTCCAGTAGAGATATCACATTCCTCTCCAAGGATTCAGGCTTTCAATGCAGAAGAAAATAAAGAAGGGCAGAGGTTAGCCCTGGATCTGATCGATGAAGTGCGAGATAGGGCACATGCAAAGATAGTAGAATATCAGAAAAAGGCTTCATTCTACTATAACCTAAGGGTCAAAGAAAGGTTTTTTAAACAAGGCGATCTAGTCTTGAGGAAGATAGAAGCATCTGGTGTAGGACAAAAAGGGAAGCTTGCCCCGAATTGGGAAGGACCGTACAGAGTCAAGAGTGTTCAAGGTAGAGGAACCTACAAGCTAGAGACTATGGATGGTTTTGAAGTCCCGAGAACTTGGCATGCACAAAACCTGAAGGTTTACCATGTATAGGGCAGCCGGATACGATTCTCACTCGTCAGGATGGCGAGTAGGTTGAAAAGCACCTTGAAGCTTTGCTTGCTTAGGATTTATATGTTTTAGTTTTATTATGAAGTTTATTAAGACTTGTGTAAGGGACGAATCCCAGACAATTTTATGAAATTCACGAATTCTTCAAAGTATGTTTGTGGCCTAACGAATAAAAACCAAATGCATGGATGCAAGCATAAAAGGTGATAAATAAGATCAGATAAATATTACAAGAAATTTGATAAATAAAGTCTCGAAAACAAGACAAAGCCACGCAAGGCTGAAAAAGCTCTAAGGAGCTTAGGTGCCCTCAGCATCCATATCATCGTCCTCTCCACTCTCGCTGGATGTCTCTGTCGTCTCGGAGGAGGAGGAAAAGCTATCGTCCTCAGCAGGTCTGGAAGAAGACTCGGGAGGAGGAAGGAGTGGATCCTGAGGAACATGGTCTGAGACAACTACTCGGGTATGAAACCTCTGTAGCAAAGCCTCGTCATCAGGGCAGATGTAGTCCGCCGGGTTAATATCAGGACAAGCCTCGTTCACGGTCCCAAGGGCCGTGTCCCAACCAGTCCTAAAAAACCCGAGAAAGACTGAATCATCCCTAATCCTCATGGATTGAGCAAACTCCTCCGAGTCCAGATAGTTGTCTATAGCTTTATCCTTCTCCGCCCGAAGTACCACCAGCTCGGCGTTAGACTCTCCGAGTTCTTCCTCCTTGCGCTTGAGCTTCTTCTCCAGGGTAGCATACTTCTTCTGTTGCCTCCTGAGGGCATTATCGGCCTTATCAGAAGCCCGCTTCCATGATTCGACTTGCCTCACAGCGCCTTGAAAGTAGGCGTTAGACTGAAACAAAGCAATTAACAAAGTATAAGGCAAGAAAATGCAAAAAGAACGAAAGATAAGTTCAAAAAAGAGAAGGCATACCGAAGCCAGAGACAGAGCTCCCATAAGCTTAATCCTCTCAAGATCAGGGGTGGCCACCACATCAGTAAAGTCCTTGGGAGTCACGCTATGGTAGGACCAATCCCAAGCATGTTTCGTGGAACCAACTACGGTGTCCCCTCGGCGGAATCCCCAGAGAGGCTGAAAGGCGCCTGTGGCAGCAGCAGTAGGGGCAGCAGCAGTGATAGGAGCACCATGGCCCCCAGCTCCTTCAGTTGAAGCCTCCCCTATAGGCTCTTTGTGCTTCTTCAAAAAGATAGGCTCCGTGGCCTTTCCCCGGGTGTCTAGGCCTGCGAGCCGAGCTTTCTTTATCCTAGCTGTCTCCTCAACCAGAGGAACATTGTCCTCGTTAATCTCCTTGGCAGCTGAAACAAAGAAAAAGACAAAATAAGTGATGTTAATAATGCATGAAATGAAATAAAGTTGAGAAGGGAAGAAAAATACCCTGTTGAGAAACAGAGGATAGTCCCACATGAATCAGGGAAAACTCCTCTAAGAGAGTCCAGCTGGTGGTAGTGCCATCATCCTGAGTAAGCCCATTATAAATAATAGTTTCTTCAGGAGTTAAGTGAATGGATTTGAGGCTACCATCACTGACCTTCCCGAAGGAAGATCGAAAAAGTGTGCCCCAGTCACCATTCTCCCAACGTAACCCAACGAAACTATTCCTCCAATTTTGATTATTATCAGGAATAGAGGCGCTGTTAAAGATATGTTTGCTTTTGGGCCTCTGCTTGACATAGACCCAGCCACAGATACTGGAAGAACTATTATAACACTGAAAGACCATCCTAAAAACAGCTACAGAAAGAGGAAAACCCTCTCTAAGACAGCAGACCATAAAACATAGAATGTTCCTCCAGGCGTTTGGAGGAAGCTGACACGGGTTGATTTGTAAATCAGCCAAAAGATGAGGAATAAAAGGATGGAAAGGAAACCTAAGCCCAGCATTAAGGGCATCTGTGTAAATGAAGAGAGTGTCGGGTCTCCAGTGGCAAGTACGGTCACCACCAGAGACTGGAACTAATCTAAGAGGAGGAAGGACGTTATAACGAGCATTTAGTTTATTGAAATCAATGTTGTGCCAAGTGTTACAATGATTAAAAGAATCGAGATGTGCAGTAGAGGGATATTCATCCCCCCTAATGTTAATCATATCGATTAAAGACATGTACGAAGAACGGATCTCGATATCCTTACCTCGTTTTGAAGCCGAGGCAATCTTCGCCGCTCTCTCGGAATTCTTGTCAGCCATTAGTAAAGCCTAGAAAACCTGAAAGTCTTGAAGGGAGGAGTGGCCAAATAAAAACTAAAGGAAGAGAAGAGGGAGAAATTTGTAGGATGAGTGGAAAAGTGAAATGAGAGGTGTGAGGAATCACACTCTCATCCCACCTTTTTATAGCCAAGAAGAAGGGGATTTGGGCCTCAAAAAAGCCCATATGGGCCCAAAAATGGAAGGATCTGGAATGTTCCAGATTATTTTAGAAAAATCTTAGAAAAATATGGAAAAATCTGGAATGATATAGAAATTCCAGAATATTCTGGAAGTCAGGCTTAAGAGTTAAAGCCTAATCCAAGTTTGAATGGGCTTTGGATATTAAAGCATGATAAAGGCCCAGTCCAAGAAAGCCCAGAAAGAGGGCCCAATTAGTTGACAGGCAAAAGCCCAGATTTAAGAAATGGGCCCTAAATGAAGACCCATTAAGAGGGTGGCCCAAGAAATCCAGACCCAAATCAAGGACCCAAGAGAGTCCACCCCAGATGTATGGCCCAACTTCAAGGTAAAAGGATATGAAAATAATTATTCCTGACCCATTCGACCAGAAGACGTGATGAAATCTTGGTCGAATAACCTGAGGTCAAAGTTCTGTTGATCAAGGCTGAAAACTAAGCATAAATCGACCAGAATTTAAACTCATTCGACTAGAAATCAATTGAAAATCCTGGTCGAAACAATCCTGCTCGAAATTGCTTCGACCAAGGCAAAAAAGATGGCTAATTCGGTCAAAAAGCATGAAATCCTGACCGAAATGAAATCCTGGTCGAAACATTCTACTCGAAAAATACAAAAAAAAAGAGAGGGAAAAAATCATGGCCGAAATTCGACCAAGATTCCTGATCGAAACCATCCTACCCGAAATCCTGTCGACCAGGGCAATATGGAGGTTAATTCGACCAGGATCCTGGTCGAATGGATTCCTGGTCGAAATCTGCATAAAAAAAAAGAAAAAAAGAAAAAGAAAAAGAGAATAAGGAATAAATCCAGAAAATTAGGGAAAAATCCAGAAATTAAGGATAAATCCCAGGAAATTAGGGAAAAATCCAGGAAATAAAGGATAAATCCCAGGAAATTAGGGAAAAATCCAGAAATTAAGGATAAATCCCAGGAAATTAGGGAAAAATCCAAGAAATAAAGGATAAATCCCAGGAAATTAGGGAAAAATCCAGGAAATAAAGGATAAATCCCAGAAAATTAGGGAAAAATCCAGAAATTAAGGATAAATCCCAGGAAATTAGGGAAAAATCCAGAAATTAAGGGAAAATCCCAGAAAATTAGGGAAAAATCCCAGAAAATTAGGGAAAATCCCAGAAAATTAGGGAAAAATCCCAGAAAATTAGGGAAAATCCCATAAAATTAGGGAAAATCCCAGAAAATTAGGGAAAATCCTAGAAAATTAGGGAAAAATCCAGAAAATTAGGGAAAAATCCCGGAAATAAGGGAAAAATTCCTGGAAATTAAAATAATTCCTGAATAAAAGGAAAATTCATTGTAAATGTGTAGGTCGCTCCACACTTTACGAAAAAATGAAACCCTGTAAGGGAACGAATAGACTTAACTTCTGCGAAACCTAATCAATGTTTCCCAAAAGTTGGGGGGCAAATGATAGGGATAAATAAATTATGATTGTATAATTAAATACTGCATTAATTGTGCAAGCTGTGGACTGCTAGGCCCAATAAAAAGATATATGATACTCAGACCAGAAAGGTTAAGCCTGATGGACCAGATCAGGCCTGATGGACCAGATCAGGCCTGATGGAATAAAAAAGGCCCAAAAGCCCTGATTATTAATTAATTTCGTAATTAATTAATAAGGGAAAAATCAGATGTTGAGAAGAGTCCCGATAAGGATATAAATCCTTAGAGATTAGCCTCAAGGGGACCTAAAAGGATAAGGAATCAGTTTCCTACTATCTAGGACTCCAAAATCCATTCTAATTATGAGACTTGCCCACCAAGTCTCCTATACCAAGTCCAATTCAAGGACTCCCAACATCTATATAAGGGGCCTCACCCCACAAATCAGAACTACGTTTTCTGGCTTGATTTTCTAATTCACAGAGATACGTAGGCATCTCGTAAAGGCAGATCGAGCCACGAAACACGAGAGCAGCCATTAAAGGCCTTGAGCTCCCGAATCTTAGTAATAAATACAACAAATAATAACCTTAGTTTTTTATCCATAACAATTAGTGAAAGAAAACATGCATGAAGACATCCATTTGCAGTTGCACTTCTAGTCCTCACTCCAACAATTGGATCACCAATAATTGCTTCTCTTGTGTGACTCATATCCTATTTTTTGGTGTGAGTTTGTTGACTTGAATTTTCTGCTCTTTCTCCCCCTGAGTTTGTGCTATCAAATTCAGGTGTTTGAGATGAGCTTTCCTTTTCATGGTTCACTTGTTCAGTTGTCTCTTCATCCATTCTGTGATTTGTGTTGTTTTCAGCTTCATCCTCAGAATCACTATCAATGTTGAGATTTCAAATTTCAGGGCCTCAACTTTATTTTCATCAAGGCTTTCCAATTATAGACACTTTTCATCATCAAAAGTTACATCCGTGCTTTGTATAATTTTCTTTTTTCCAAGCATGTAGACTTTGTAAGAAGTTCTCTCCAATAAATATCCCCCTGTGTTTGCAGAATTCAGTTAAAGTTACATTTCTGAATTCTATGCCATTGTCACTCCTCAATCTTTTCACACAATTCTGATCTTCATCATGCTTCTCAATCTTCTTGATGTTCTCAATTATGATTTTTGGAGTTTCATTCTTAGAATGCATAAATTTTACCCATGTGTACCTTGAGTAGTCATCCACCATCACAAGTGCCTACTTCTTTCTCAAAATTTATAAGACATTTACTGGTCCAAATAAGTCCATGTGAATAAGTTGCAAAGGTACACTTATGGAATTCACTGTTTTACTCTTGTGACTTAATTTCTTCATTTTTCCTTTTTGACAAGCCTCACAGAGCTCATTCTGAGCAAACCCCAGATTTGGCATATCTCCTACTAACTCCTTTTTGACTAGAGTATTAATTTCCTTGTAATTCAAGTGAGAGAGCTTTTTATGCCACAACTTGCTTTGATCTTCATATGACTTGGTGTAGATACAAAAAATTCCATTCTCATTTATTGAGTCCAAGTCTGCAACAAATAAGCTTCCTTTCCTTGCTCCTTTCAGATCAACTTCATGAGTCTTTTTGCTGATGATTAAGCATTCTCCTTTGTCAAATTTAACATTGAATCCTCTATCAGTGAATTAACTAACACTTAGGAGATTTACTTCCAAACCGGCAATTTCTTGTTTTATAATCAACTCTTCTTCACTGAAATTTACTTCACATGCTTTGAACATTGGTGAATCAACCTTTCTCAGCATAGCTGGGACATCTTCATTTGTTGTTACCTTTCCCTTGTCACCTTCAACTTTCTTGTTGTTTTTCAATACATCATAATCCAAGCCAATAGCTATGTTTGCACATGGCTTGTTCTTCTCATGATACTGACCAACTAGCTGAGATGCATTCCTGAATGACTTCAATTTCACTTCATTCTTCTCTATCTTTTCTTTTAACACAACTTCTATTTCACTAGCACACTTGAGCTTGTTCTTTAAATATTCATTCTCTTTCTTGAATGTCTCAAGCTCCACAAGAAATAGTTTAAACTTTTGTTTCTCACTCTCAAGCTTCTCATTAGCTTTTGATAACCTATTGACCTCCTCAGTAGATGCTACCATGCTAGTATGAATATGGAACATTTCTATGCTCATCTTTTCAATAGTCTCCTTATATTAACTTTCATTTAAATCAATAATAGTAAGAGTTGGTACCTGTATTTTTGATGAGGATGACTGTCCTTGCTCCAAGGCCATGAGAGCATAGTTTCCCACTTCCTCCCCTTCATCATTTTCTGAATCATCCCAACTATTTCCTTCTGCAATATAAGCTTTTCCCCGTTGCTTTCTTAGAAGAGCTTCATACTTTGCTTCCAATTCAAGATAAGCCTTGTCCTTTTTCACATTCTTTGGCTTCCTGCATTCTATAGCAAAATGGCCCAATTCATCATAATTAAAGCACTTGATATTTGGCCTTTCAATAGATCCTGTTTTATAACCATTTTTACGTCCAGTGTGCCTTCCATCCGTTGTCCTTGTTGGATGTTTGTGCCTTATTTTTGAAGAACTTTGGCTTCTTTACTGTAATGTTAAAGAATTTTCTTGCTAAGTAAGCCATGGACTGATCTAACTCATCCAGTTCATCCAAGGTATATAATTCATCCTCTTCAAGTTCAAGAATGACTTTCTTATGTGGTTCCTTGTTCTTTTGCTCACTACTTGAGGCAACTGGAGTCTGGATTTCTAGTTCATAATCAGATGACTGGATGTCATTAACCATTAGTGCACTTGAACCATCAACAACGTGCCCTTGACTAGCTCTTAAGGATTTTCTTTGGATCATTTCCAATTCATAGATTTTTAAAATACCATATAGAACCTCCAGTGTCATTCTGCTCAAGTCTCTCCCTTCTCTTATAGCTGAAACCTTATGTTCTAGATGGTCAGGAAGGGTGAACAAAAGCTATAAGTTGACATCCTCAGCTTTATAGTATTTTTCATGAAGCTGCTAGTCATTAATCAGCTTTTTGAATCTTTCTAAGACATCAGTTATGCTTTCTCTAGGTTTAGCCACGAAACCCTCATATTGAGATACCAGTATTCTCCTTTGGTTGGATCTAACTTCCTTTGTACCTTCACATAGAATCTCTTTTTTCTCCCAGATCTATTTAACTGTGTTACAGTTGACAATGTTATTGTACATGACATTGTCAAGTGACTCTATCAAAATTAATTGCAAACCACTGTTAAGAGAAACTTTTTCCTTCTCAATGTCTGTGTATTTTGAAGGATCTTTAGGACCATAGTAATCTGGGATGACCATGTCTCCTTCAATAGACTCTTCAATCCTTTCCATAGGAATAAAAGGTCCATTCTTCAAAATCCAGATGTACAAGGGATTGGCCATTCATAGAAATAAAATCATCTTCTCTTTCCATAATGTGTAGTTAGTCTTGTCAAAGTATGGTATCTTTCTACTGCTAATCTTCTATGTATTCATTTTTCCAAGATCTTTAATCTGTTTGCTTTCAGATTTTACTCTGATACCACTTGTTAGGTAATGAATACAACACAGGTGGGTGAATGTGTTTTGGATTTTTTTAAGGTTTTTGAATGTTTGTTACTAGGTGAACAAAGCAGACTAGAAATGCAGTAATTTTATGTTAACTGAAATTAAAACAGTGCACATAATATTTCAAAACTCACTTAATTTTATATAAAAATCAAGCTAGTGTTTTGCTACAAATCCTGGGTTCTTTGTAATTAAAGAACTCTGCTTCTTCCTTGAAAGAGTTACAAGAAAAACTAGATTTCTTTGATACTAGTTTAAAAGCAAAGGACCAGTGTTTACTTTATAGATTAGTAAACACAGGTACACAACATGCAATAAGATGTACTAAACTCTACTTTAAGTTATCTCTAAAGCTTTCCATTTCTGGCTTAGTGTATCTTTTCAAATCCTGTGGATCTGTGACTTTCCTTTGTCAGTTAATCGTGGACTTTGATCTTGTACTCTTCAAGCTGCTTTTATAGACTTTTCAATCTAAGTGATTAGATCGTTTATTGATTGATAATATTGAATATTTAACTTATCTGCATTCTGTACTTTGAGTTTCATGTCAAGATCTCCAGTTTGGTGTATAGAGAACTGACATCTCGATAAGTATAATGGCTTATCGAGATCTCTTAGTTCTCTATAAGTATTTTGACTTGTCGAGGTCTCTAATTTCTCTATAACTAAATTTGGCTTGTCGAGGTCTCTGAGTTCTCGATAGATAACTTTGACTTGTCAAGATCTCTGAGTTCTCTATAAGTGAACTTGGCTTGTTGAGGTCTCCAAATCTATGCATATAGAAATAACTTGTCGATATCTCTAATCTTCACATCTTCATTTTCCTTGCCGATATCTCTTAGTTTTCGATATGCAGAAATGACTTGTCGATATCTCCAATCTTCATATCTTCATTTGACTTGTCGATCTCTGGGAATTCCCGATAGACCAATTTGAACTTCTCAATAAGTCATTCTGGAGTTTTCAAATGACTTCTCTATATGACTTGATCTGTGACTTGTAGATATCTTGACTTAGAATATTTTTCCCAAAACAGATTTATTCAACTCCAAGCTTCTTCATAATTTCTCTAAGGCATGATCTTCTTGATCTTCTTCCAGAGTTTATTCTTAGGCTTGAGACTGTTTACAGAAAAATACTCCAGTCAAATCTTTAACATTTTTACAGACTCAAATAATACTGTATAAAATACAAATATAGATGATCATAGAACTAATTCTTAGGGCTGTTAATTTGACTTAGTCTTGTCATGATACATGAATGTCTTGCACAACATTATGTTGTTATTATAGAATTGGACTATTTTTTAAATGTGGACCAGATTCGTGGTCAGACCAGATTCATGGTCGTATTAGGCCAATGTGTGCCTTGGATCCAGTTTATTGAGCAGAGTTGTGTGCCTTGCTCGGGGTTAGTGCGTGACTAATTAGCTGGATAACCTTGGTTTTTTAAATAAAAAGTGAATATCCAATTCTAATCATTGCTTAACAATAAACTTGATTCCTTAAAGAATTTTATTTCATCATTGTTTAATCTCAGTATTGTCACTGTGACTTGATGAGCTAGTTAGATCACTCTTGCGAATCTGTTTATGTTCTTTTCCAGTTAAGAAGGAAGTTGTTGGTAGAGAGGATCCCCAGACAAGTGTGCAAGCTAGGATTCCAGGTTGAGATGGAATAAATTAGCTGAAGACTTTTGTTATAGTTTTGAGTTTGAAAGTTTGTAAGAATGTTTTATTTTCAGATGTAAGTTAATCTAGTTGGGATTTGGTACGTTTGTAATGTAAATAAGGTTGTGGCTTGTGTGCAAATTTTAACCAGTTACGATCTGTGGAATGTGTTAAGTAGGGTCATTGCATGTATTATTTTTCATAAACAAGTTTATATATTGTGTGTGTGCGTTGTGAACCCCAAACTTCTGACCCAAGTTTGGAGGGCGTAACAGGTTTGGTATCAGAGCTACAGGTTATAAGTCACTGACACAAGCCTAGATTATTGGGAATGGTAGAAGGTTAGGATTAGGAGTAAAAAATAGAAAGATAGGGCGTCGAGAGGTTGAGCGCGACTTTATAGTACATTTTGGTATAATTCGTGTTGTGATTCAAGATTCTTATCTAGCGATATAATTTTCAGATAGCATCGATGGAAGATCCTATTATTCCTGTACCATCTGATCATTCAGAGCCTTCAGTTCAAAAACTGTCATCTGATCCACACCCTAATCTTCCACCAATGTTAGCTACTACCTTCTGTTGGGACGGTTGCACCACTGTGAGCTATTCCACCCCCTGGTATGTGACCACCTATTCGAGGACCCCCACCTGCTAGTTCCGACCCTAATGGGAATTCAGTTGCGGGCATCCTTCCATTTTACTCCATATCCTGTTCCATACCATCAGTATGAGGCTTGTCTTATGGAGCAGCATCATCTGTGAGGGAAGATTCGAGAGCTTCGACATATTGCGCGTAATAGGGATATTGAGAGAGGTGAGAGGGAGCTTAGAAAGAGGATTCATGTATTTTGCAGAGTAGTTATTGCCAGGTTATATGGAGCAATAAGTGAGCATGCCACCCCTGATTACCTTCTAGGGTGGGCTAGATGGATTTTAGAGGATCTTGAGGAGATCAGAGGACCAGAGTTTCCATAGAACTAGATGACAGCGCTATGGTGACAGTTGTTATATGTACATTAATGTGTTGTGTGTATCAGCAGACTTTTGGTTTGCATATATAGACTAGACTTGCTAACTAGTGTGTAGGCCTGTTGTACCCTTTTGCCTTTGTTGAAGCGTTTTGACGCTTATACTACCAAACTCGGACACATATATTTATATATATATCATTACCTTTCCTTTTCCAGCATTTTTATTTACATTACTGCACCTATTTTATCTTACTTCACTTATTGCACAAGTTATAAACCCTTATGATAACATGTACCTATCCCCTTAATTGTTTACATTATTAAACGAAGCATGCGATTTACTTAATTTAACCATTGAAAACGTTTTCAAAAAGGAATATTTATGTTTTTAAAAAAATTCATAAAAGGATTTGATATAAAGGCTAAATAAGTTGTTTGAAGAAAATGCCACCCATAAGAAATACCAGTTCTAACAACCAGAATGATGAAACCAAAGACAACAACCAATACAACAATAACTAGAATGCAAATCCAGGTCCCCTCGACCCAACTGTAGCCCAGATTCTTCAGATCCTGGCTCACCAAACAATCAACCTGACTCAACAACAACAGAGACAAGACAATCCCTATATAACTTTTAAGACTTTTCAGGCGGTGAATCCACCGGAATTCAAAGGTTCTTTAGATCCAATTAAAGCAAGAGTTTATTTAAAGGAGATTGAGAAGTCATTTGCTTTAGGGGTTAAATATCAAAGTGGTCACTCAACTGAAAGCCATATACCAGTTTCATCATCAAACTTAGTGGGGTATCATTTAAATCACTAAATTGATAATAAATATCAAACGAATACCTCAAAATATGTGCTTGATAATTAAAAATTATTTTTATAAAGTTCTATACATTTTTCTTGAAACCTATTACAACCAAATTAAAATGTATGAATTCTAGTATTTTCGATAATATAGTGAGATTTTTAAAAATTGATCTACTATTTTTTGATTTTAAATTTGAAATTGATATGTGACCTTAGTTGAGTGATTCAAATGATATCCCGTTAAGTTTTCTTTAGTCAAGGTGAGAGAGGAACAACAAACTGAGTTTGTGAGTTACTATTTTAAGAATGAAGCCACCTATTGGTGGGAAACTGTTAGGACATTTGCAGGTACAGATGTTATTACATGGGATAGATTCAAGGAATTGTTTCTAGAGAAGTATTTTCCTCAGTTTGTTCAGGATCAAATGGAATTGAAGTTTCTAGAGTTAAAATAGGGGAATATGTCAGTAGTAGATTATGAAAGTATGTTTGAGGAATTGTCCAGGTTTGTACCATCATATGTCGACACTAACAGGAAGAAAACTACGAGATTTCAGCAAGGTCTTAAGCCATGGATCAGAGGGGAGGTAGCTATATTTGAGTTGTATACTTATACAGGAGTAGTACAGAAAGCTATAATTGCGAAGACAGAAAGTGAAATGTCACAAAAGGAGAAGGAGAGTAAGAAAAGAAAGTTTGAGGGAAGTGAAGGACAAACACAAGTAGGGAAGTTTCCAAATTTTACTCAGAAGAAAGGCAATTTTCAGTCTGGAAGGAATTTTAATTTCAGGAAGCAAAATGCAGGCGACGGAGGATAAGGCAACTGTCCAGCCACTGGAAATCAGTCCAATCAGCAGAGGTTAGGTTTACCAGAATGTCGGGTATGTGGAAAGAGACATGTAGGAGTTTGCAATAAGTTAAATATGGTATGTTATAGATGCAACCAGAAGGGGCACTATTCAAGGGAGTGCCATAATTAACCAGCCAAAGAGCCAGCTGTAATATATAACAGATGATATCAAAGATTACTGGAGCTAATAATGTCATTAGCATCTATGATCTGAGTAGAAGATTAATGAACAGTTATTTTTCGATAATCAGTTAAGCTTGGGGTCAACCCTAAGTAAGTTGTATTGTTATCTAAATTTGTATTTTGTACTTGTAACACTTAAAGTCTGTAAAATTACAAAGGAACATAATGGAATCTTTTTCCTAAAATGGTATCAAACCTAAGGATTCTATCTGGAAGAAGATCAAGAAGATCATGCCTCAGAAGAATTTTGAAGAAGCTTGGAGTTGAATAAATCTGTTTGGAGAAAAATGTTCTAAGTCAAGATCTCTATAAGTCACAGATTTAATGTTATAGAGAAGTCATTCGAGAACTCCAGAATGACTTATCGAGAAGTCATTCAAACTCTAGAGAGTACCGACGGATAAACAATATCTACTCGACGGATAAGCAATATCTACTCGACGGATGAGCTATATATCTACTCGATGGATGAACAACATCTACTCAATGGATGAGCAATATCTACTCGATGGATGAGCTATATATCTGTTCAATGGATGAGCTATATATCTACTCAACAGATAAGCAATATCCACCGGGAGTAGAGAAGTCAGGAAAGCTACTCGAGAACTCAAGAAGATATCGACAAGTCATTCTTTTACTAGAGAACTCAGAGTTATTGACAAGTCTATATCCATTCAAGAACTCAGAGATATCTACAAGGCAAGTCAAATTATGAAGACTAGAGATCTCGATGAGCTGAAGACCTCTACAAGCCAAACTTATTATGGAGTACTAGAGATCTCGATAAGCCTTTGTACTTATCGAGATATCAAGTTTTCTAATAATTCAAATTGAAGATCTCGAAGTACAGTCTCAAAGTATAGAATTGCATATCAATTTAATATCCAAGATAAACAATCAACAAACAATCCAACAACTGGATTGACAAGTCTATCAAAAGCAGCTTGAAGTGTATGCAAGATCAATGGCAAAGATTAACTTATAGAGGAAGATTAAAGTAAATACGGGATGCTAAAGATATGTTAAGCCAGAAATGGAAGATTTGCTTTTCTATAAATAGAAATGACAAGTGAAAGTTTAGAAAAGTTAATAACATGTTTATTATCCACTGTGTAAACCAGAAGTTAACTGAGCTATAAAGTTAACACTAGTCCTCTAGTTAGTTGTAACAATTTAGATCAAAATTCTTGTAACACTCTCGAGAAAAGCTGAGCTCTTTAACTTCGAAGAGCTTAGAAATTTCGTAGCAAAACATATTAATTTTTAATACAAAAATTAAGTGAGTTTTGAAGATCTGTGTTCTTTATTTTGTGCAAGTTTAATTTCTGGATGAACACTTTTCTATACAAGATTTAATTTACTTTGTTCAACCATTATCTTTCAAGAAAAGCCTAAAATCAGAAAAACACATTCACCCCCCCCCCCCCCTCTGTGTGTGATTCATTACCTAACACCAGCATATAAGGATCAACCTTCCAGGACTCAAGCAGGATAGGTTCCAGCAATTGGGTTTACATTTTTCAAGTGTGGAAAGCCAGGACATATAGCAAGGGATTGTAAAAACCAGCTCCAGTCAGTAATGCGCTGAGAATTATGGGATCTATACCAATAGTAACTGAGCCTCCTAGATCTAGAGTTTATTATATGTCTATGAAGGATGCTATTCATGACACTGATGTTGTGGCATGTACGCTTACTGTGAATTCTTTATGTGCTAAAGATTGAGTATATGCAGGAGCAACTCGAACATTTATTTCTCAAGATTTTGTTGATAAGTGGAATTGTCTAGTTAAATTGTTAAATAAGATTATGACTGTAGAATTAGCAAATCAGGAGCGTGTATCTATTAACCAAGTTTGTACGGACTGTGAGATTTAGATTTCTAGCAATAAGTTTTGTGCTGACTTGATACCATTTAAGTTAGGAGAATTTGACGTTATTCTAGGAATGGACTAGTTATCTAAGTACGATGCTCAGATAGAATGTCGTGACAAGAAGGTAATTTTGAAGACGTCGAACGAGAAAATGGTGACGTTTAGTGGTCAGAGGCAAGCAAATAAGTTTTTAATGATAATTCAAGCTAAAAAGTTACTGCGACAAGGATGCAAGCATTATATTGCTAATGTGATAGATGGAAATCAGGAGCCAGGAAAACTTAAGATATTCCAGTGGTCAATGAGTTTCCAGACGTGTTCTCAGACGAATTACTGGGACTTCCTCCAGATAGAGAAATTGAGTTTGTGATTGACTTAGCACTGGAACGGAACCAGTGTCCAAGGCCCTGTACAGAATGGCGCTAGTTGAAATGAAGGAGTTAGCAAAGCAATTACAAGAGTTATTAGAAAAAGGAGTGATTAGACCCAGTGTGTCCCCATGGGGTGCACTGGATCTATTTGTTAATAAGAATGACGGAAGCATGAGACTATGTACTGACAATCGGGAGCTCAATAAGCTTACTCTCAAGAACAAGTATCCATTACCTCGAATCGATAATTTATTTGATCAGCTGAAAGGAGCAAAGTATTTTTCTAAGATTGATCTGAGATCCGGATATCACCAGTTAAAGATTAAACCTGAAGATGTACCGAAGAAAAAGATTTCAAAACAAGGTACGGTCATTATGAATTTTTAGTGATGTCTTTTAGATTGACCAATGTCCCATCAACATTTATGGACTTGATGAACAAAATTTTTAAGAAATATTTGGACAAGTTTGTCATTATGTTTATAGATGATATTTTGATTTATTCAAAATCGAGGATAGACCATGCGGAGCATCTAAGGATAGCCTTGGGAATTTTGAGAAAGGAGAAGTTGTATGCCAAGTTTTCAAAATATGAGTTTTGGTTACAGGAAGTTCAATTCTTAGGGCACATAGTAAGTAACAAAGGGATCAAAGTGGACCCAACGAAGATTTAAGCCACTATGAATTGGTAAAGGCCAAAAAAATAAACAGAAGTGAGAAGTTTTTTAGGATTGGCAGGATATTATTGAAGATTTGTTCAAGAATTCTCGAAGATTGCGATACCTTTGATGAAGCTTACCAGGAAAAATGAGAAGTTTATATGGAACGAGAAGTGTGAAGAAATTTTCCAGGAATTGAAGAAGAGATTGATCATGACACCTATTTTATCACTTCCAAATGATCAAGGAAAGTTTATAATCTATAGTGATGCTTCTCATAAGGGATTAGGTTATGTTTTGATGCAGCACGATAAAGTTATTGCATATGCGTCTAGACAACTGAAACCTCATGAGCATAAGTATCCTACTTATGACTTGGAACTAGCAGTAATAGTATTCGCTCTGAAGATTTGGAGACATTATCTATATGGAGAAAGATGTGAGATTTATACGGACCATAAGAGTTTGAAGTATATATTCACGCAAAAAAAAAAACTTAACATGAGACAATGAAGATGGTTGGAGTTGATCAAGGACTATGACTGCACGATTGACTATCACCCAGGAAAAGCAAATATGGTGGCAGACGCGTTAAGCATGAAGGAAAGATTGAATGTGTTGATACTACCAGAAGAGTTATATAAGGAATTTCAGAAATTGGAATTGGAAGTAAGAATCTGCAAGCCTAATGAAGCAAAGATGTATAGTATGACTTTTCATCCATAATTGTTAGAGAAGATAAATAAATGTCAAGAAGAAATAATGGATCAAGATATCAATAGTTTGATAGGAGAAGAGTTATGCACTCAGAAAGATGATGAAGGTATTCTTAGATTTTCTTCCAGAATTTGGATTCCCCCAGTGGCAGAGTTAAAGAATGAAATTCTACAGGAAGCTCACAATTCAAAGAATTCAATCCATCCGGGGAGTACCAAGATGTACATAGATTTAAAAGAGAATTATTGGTGGCCAGACATGAAAAGAGAAATTGTGGAATGGGTTAGCAAATGTTATACGTGTCAAAGAGTTAAGGCGGAGCACCAGAGACCAAGTGGATTATTGCAACCGTTAGAGATTCCAGAGTGGAAGTAGGAGCACATTGCTATGGATTTTATAGTCGGCTTACCAAGGACGAAAGCAAATCATGACGCCATTTGGGTTATAGTGGACAAAATAACCAAATCAGCTCATTTTCTTCCTATTAATGAATGATTTTCACTAGACAAGTTGGTTCGCATGTATTTGAAGGAAATAGTAGTTCATCATGGAGTCCCTATGTCTATTATATCAGACAGAGATCCACGATTGAATTCAAGGTTTTGGAGAAGTTTCCAGTAATGTTTGGGAACCAAGTTGAATATGAGTATAACTTATAATCCACAGATTGACGGCCAAAGTGAAAGAACGCTCCAGACCATTGAAGATATGTTATGTGTTTGTGCCGTTGATTTTAAATGAAATTGGGATGAGTATTTGCCCTTAGTAGAATTTTCTTACAACAACAGTTATCACACAAGTATCGAAATGCCTCCATACGAAGCTCTTTATGGATGCAAATGTCGATCACCGGTATATTGGGATGAAGTTGGAGAACATAAGATACTTGGATCAGAGTTGGTACAACAGACAAAAAAAGTTATTGAAGTTATTTAGAAATGGTTAATTGCAGCACATGATCGTTAAAAAAAATATGCAGGTCAAGCTAGAAAGGACATGGAATTTGAAGAAGGAGATTTAGTATTGTTAAAGGTGTCACTGTGAAATGGATTATCCAGGTTCGGAAAGAAAGGAGAGCTGAGTCTTAGATCCGTTGGCAAGAGTCTTAGATATGTGAAATGCCTAGAGTCTTAAAATTTTGAAACGTGTCGGCAAGGTAGCATACGAATTGGCGTTACCTCCGCATATGGAGTATATTCATAATGTCTTTCACGTGTTAATGCTTAAGAAGTACAATCCAGATTCTAGGCATGTAATCGAGTACGAGCCGATAGAACTTCAGACAGATTTGTCGTATGTAGAAAATCCAATAGAGATTCTAGAAAAAGAGAGAAAGTGTTAAGGAATAAAGTTGTAAATTTAGTAAGAATATTGTGGAGAAACCCAAGAGTTGAAGAATCAACCTGGGATCTAGAAAGTTATATGCGTGAAAAGTACCCTCATTTGTTTACTTAGGAGATTCTGAGGACGAAATCCTTTTAAGGGGGAAGGATGTAATATCCGGGATATAACGTGTAATTATTTTTGTCGATAAATAATTATTATGTGATTATTATATGAATTTTGGTGAATTATCTGTTAAATGGTATCTGTGTTTAGATGTTTATATGTGGTAAAATTTGAGAATTTTAATTTTTATATGTCCAACATAAAGTATAGATAATTTTGATATTTTTCTATTAATTTATATGTTGTTATATGATTTTATAAAGGATTTATAGATTTAATAAATATAATAACTCAAATTTTTGAGACCTTGTAAAATGCTTAATGAATAGTAACCCTGACAATCGGGGAAATTTTTTTAGCCCACACTATGTTGTGCATGAGAAATTTAGTTTCCGAGTCGACAACATGATTATGCGTACCAAATAAGTATATGTAAATGCTATTAGTTTTCGAAGAAAATGAACTTTGAAAAAATGATCGTATCTACAAACCGTCAAGGATTACGAGAATCATAATATAATTACAAATCTAAAATCATACAAATTCAAACCCAGGTACGAGACTTCAAAACGTAAAGGACGTATAAGAAAGGAATTACCCCGCGAACCGTTTACAAAGGTTTATTAGGATAACGAATAAGCGATCGAGCGAACACATAAGCGAATAAATAAATGTATCAAGCCAAGCTAACCACACAAGCTAACTAGAGTAAGAAACTAACCATGGTTAATAACCAAATAGTAACCTAGCTAATAGACCATGATGACCTAGCTAGTGAATAGTGGTGGAACAATAACCAAGGTACCTAAGCTAGTTTATAGCTTGGAAAATAGGAAACCTAGCAAGATTATGATATTTTTCTTGTACTAGGTGATATATACAAGATCATATAACAAATCTTTCACAAGAAGCATCCAAGTAGCCAACACAAAAACTCTCTCTTCTCCCTTTGTAAGGCTACATTCGACAATATAAAAAATAAACAAGAAATCAATTTCAAAAATCCAACTTCTAGCCATGGAAAAATTCCACAATTAAATCCTAAGATTCCTGCATCATAAACTAAGGTAAGCTTTTTGAGAGCATTTTATTAAGGTTTGATTGGGGAAATAATTCAGATAAAGTGATGATGAATAGTGAGGAATAATAACTCTTCTTGGTTTCTTGATTTTTATGGCATGATCTAGGTTCCTTAAACTCAACCAAACATCCCCAAGACTCTACCATCAAGAAGAACACATCACAAGCTTTCAATAAAGGTATACATCCTTGACCAAACTTTGTTTAAGGTTTAAGTTTCAAGAAACTTTGAGATCTTAGCTATAAACCTAGTTTTAGTAGTTGTTTTATAATTTTCTTGATGATTACTTAGTTAGCATTAAGATTGATGTTTGTTGCCTCAATAACATGATTTTCTTGAGAGGATTTAGTGTTGATATAATGATATGGTGGTTTTTGATGGTTAAATAATGATTTAGAGCGTAAAGGAAACTCGGATCATAGTCGCAACGTCGTTAAAAATGAATAAAATGTGAACATAGGTTTTCTGCAGAAGTTACGAAGGTATAAACTGTAGTTTCATGAAAAGTAGGACCTTATTATGATATATAATGTTATGAGGATTGTTTAGGTGCTTGAATCACTCAATTTTGATTTACGGATCAAAAGTTATGACCATTTTAGTAAAAGTGATTTACACGATAAAAACTGCTACGAATTACGAACTTTGGAAATGGAAATGATCGACTTAAGCATATTCAAAAATCATGAAATTTTTACAGAGAGTTAGAAATAGAGTTTATTAACTTATATAACAATTTCAAGTGAAAATATGGATTTTTAAATTTATAACAATGTCAGAGCCGAGATTGCGCGAATAGAAATCCTTAAGAATTGTGAGCGGAGCCGAGAGTCGGATTGTGTTAGTATATGGAGTTTTACACTTGAATAGTGATTCTGTTATGATATATATATATATATATTTTAGAATATTTTGGCGTAACCATAAGGGTAGTGTATAAATCATAAGACCCAGAGTCGGTCGGAGTTATAAAATGAAAACCCGAGAACCATCCCAGTGATACTTTGGACGATCAAAAGTTTGTGTTTATTTTATTCCAAGGGACTCGATGTCCACTTGCGAAGTATTTAATACCTCGAATTTATTTAAAATAATTTCCAAATACCATATTCCATGAACTATATTTAATTACTCGAATAATGGATATTATTTCAATTATTCATTTAATATAGGAGAAGTATTGTGACGCCCCCCAAATCCGGGGTCTAGATTTGGGAGTCACTAATCGATAAACCATAATATAAAAAACACAGCGGAGTAAAATAATAAATATGACCCCTTACATGCAACTGGATCGATCACAGGTTATAGTATGAAACATGCACTAAAACAAACCAAGTGTTATTAAAACCCATAAGTCTATTTAGTTTTACAGATTATTCAAATTTTATTACAAACCTCTACACTAGTCAAGCGTCCCAAACAATCTACCTGTAAAACATACTAACTATCTACAAGCACTCAACTCCTGGTCAAACCTGGAACTCAGGTCTACTCTGACTTAGCTGAAAGATTAGAATAATAAACAAGTATGAGCGAAGAGATGCTCAGCATGCAATATATAGTTTATAGTTGAACAACAATAACAATATCTGAGTAAAACTAGAAGTTGATATAAATTTTAACATTTAAGCGACATTTTAACAAAATACAATTATGCACTATGTTCTTCCTGATGATCAGTAATGAAACAACACCGGTATTCCGCAGCCATTCCGTAAATATAGGTATCAGTATCCCGCAGCCATACTGTACATATTGGATATCCATAAAAAGGCATATACTCACCTTGCAAGATATTACACTTTCGTATAATAACTCACATTGAACCGGTACCTCGGCCTCCTACGCTAACCAATAACCAATTTACAAAACAATTTTGATTAAAGGAGTCATATCAATGACATCCTTGTATATTTAACTCCCCATTTCACATGGTCCGGAGTTATCTTAACAACTAATGGCGAAATAACTAGAATAAATAGTTATTCGCTAATCTCATCGCAAAGTTTCACTGTATAGAGTATATCTGGATAGCATAGTTATTCACTATCTATCGAATCAAAAGATTTGTTCTAGCAGAATGATTACTAGAATAAAAGAATTCCAATAAATAAATGACTATTGGTATCTAATGTGCTACTAGAGTAGTTATAAACAGTTCTAATATTTTAAATACGTAAAATAATAAACTATTCTGAATTTAGAATAGGGGAGAAAACTTTCCTGGTATACTCGATATCTTCTCACTCTAACTCTGGCTTACAACTATTGGCTACTGACTCCGTCTAACACTTGATTGCACTCCTTGCTATTCAATTCTATAAACAAAAGGACTATCTTAATTGACAGAACCAAACTCAATCGATGTAACTACACGTCTTGACTTCTACCCGATATGTTATAAATAATCATGGCATTTTAAAAATGTAAACAGATAGCATGCATTTCACTTAACCCGTAATCATGATATTTTTGTAGCACGTAGTCACATTTTTCATGTAACACATAAGTTAGGTCGTCAAAACATAGGTCTCAGTACGTTCAGAATTGAAATCAGGTTAATAATAGTGTTTACCGATTAAATACTGACTCAAAATGACTCGCAATTCAAATAACCTTGCAATACACAAGAAATTAGGTCTCAAAAGTATTTTTAATGAAAGCGTAATGTTTTTCTGAGTTATACGTGTTCGTTTTATATTAAACGGACGAACGGTTTATTTATTACGAATAAAATAAGAAATAAATAGAAGTAAATCAATTAATAATAATATTAATTTATTTTTCAATACCAAAATATAATTTTTAAAAGCTTAAAAGTAATTTTTAGAAATTATTTGAATTAATTATAAATAATTTACATTGTATTTAACTATTTATGAATAAAATCAATTAATTAAATAATTTAATCAATTAATTAAATTCATAAATAATTAACTAAAATTAATTATAAATAATTAAATCAAATTAGATTTTTGAAAATAATAGAAGCAAAAAATTTTTGGAATTTAAAATAATTAAGTAAATAATTTTTAGAATTTAAAATAATAACTAAATGATTTTTGAAAAAAAAAATCATTTTTAGAAAATAGAAAATGAATTTTGAAATAAAAATAAAAATAAAAAGGAAATTCACAAACAAATATGAAATTGGGTTTGTGGAAAATTGGAATTAAAATCGGGTCAGGTTTAAAACCCAACCGGGTCGATTTACGGGTCGCGAAGAACAGCCACACTGTTTATCTGAGTCGACGACGAAAATCTAGGTTCTCCAGATTCCGTCGTCTTCTCCGACGAACGGCCGGAATCCAGCGACACCGTAATCAACCCAACCAACTGAATTTAACGCCCTTTTTTGCTCCGGTTTTCGATCCAAAATGTAATAACCTCAAAATTTTGAACTTTTTGTAACTCTTATGAATAGTGTTTTTGCTGATTATGCTGAATAAGAAAACTTTTCATGCCACACTTTGTAGAGGTTCTTTTACTGTTATTCTGAGATCTTATTATTACTCTATATGGTATATAAGTGTATGTAAAGATTGTCAGAATCCAAATTCGAACACTTGGATTTTTCCCGAAAATTCACCAGATACTGAAAGAATTGAGTATAAGGTAACAGGATAAAAAGGATTTAAATTTAAGGATTATAAGAGAGGATCATAAAAGGAATATAATGTATTGAGAAAGGTTAAGTAAACCCAAGTAATAAGATCCCGGGTATGATCCCTCAAATGATAAACGAGAACGAAAGTTAAGCGAACCGTATAACAGATCAGTGGTCATTAGCCAAGTAATTAGGAGTTAATCAAAGAGGTTAGTGATGATGATGTCACCACACCAACAAGAAGATGACAAGTGTGGGAAGATGACATAGGAAGATGACATAAGCATGACCAAAAAGGGAAGGAAGTGTTGGTTGATTATAAACCACACAAAATTTACCATGGTTAAAAGGTTAATTAATCAAAACCAAAGCAAAACAACCAAGCAAAACAAATAACAAATCACAAAACACAAGTTGACTTTCATTATTCAAGAAGAAGCTCTCGGCCTCTTTTCTTTTTTCAAAGGAAAGAAAACTCAAATTCAAGTTCCAAGCTTTGTTAATTAGTGAGGTAATTATCCAAGGTTCCTTGTACATAGATATAGATATCCTATGAATCTAAGCTTCAAATTCCTTCACAATCTCTTCCTATAATTCATGGAAGAAGAGAGTGAATAGTGTTTTTCAAGAACTTAAAATTTTGATCTTGTGTTTTGTTTAGATAAAGCTTTAGTAAGGATTTTCCAAGGTTGTTTCAAGCTCATTAGTTACTCCTACTCTCAAGGAAGGTATAATCTCTTAACCTAGCATTATTATTGAATGTTAAGAGCTTATTATGAGTAGTATAGTTCATGAGAGGCATGGTTATTGTGTATTTAGAGATTGGTTGGTTTTGTGATGTTTTTGGAGTTGTAAATCTTGATTATTAGTTAATAAACTTAAGTAAGCTCTTAGTTCATGATTGAGAAGTATTATAAATTGGAAATCTTGAGATGTTGGGGCTGTTGTAGTAGTGTATGGATGGAGTTTGGTTGTAATAATGATTGTGGGTTGATTGTGGATTGATTTGGAGTAGTATAAAATTTAGTAATCGCGTAAACATAGCCGTCGTAATGCCCGATTTACTTTAGACTATTTTTGTTCTTAACATCAGGACCCGTGAACTCACTGTTAGGTTTTGACCATTGCCATGATTAGATAGTTCATGTTACGAGCTTCGTTTTGATATGTGGTCGCTTGAATCCGATGTACGTTTTAGGAGAAACGACCGTTTTAAGTAACGGCGTTTCGCGACCGAACCATTACCCCTCGCCTTACTTTGAAACCTTGGTTAAGGCCCTTAAATGACTAATTGGAGTATAAAACAATTATGTAAAGTGGATTAGGCAGTTATTAGGGTACTCGCGAAAGAATCTCCTTAAAACTCTTAATGGTTAATTTATTAAAAATGGTGGAGCCAAGGGTACTCGAGCGACTTAAGTGAATCGTGAAGCGCAAAAGCGAACGTTAGGGTCTAATTGGTTAAAGTATAGATTCATAAGCGACTTTGGTTTAATTCCAACTTATATGTTGTTTATAGGTTACCAGACTCGTCTCCAGCCTTTTATCACCCGCAGTCGCTCAGGCAAGTTTTCTACCCGTTATATTGTTGTTGTGATGTATACATGTATATGCATTATCTTGTGATAGATGCATGATGGTTAATTAGCAAATCTTGCGATATATTGGAGCATGCTGATATGGTTTATATGCATGTCTGTTTCGTAATCTTGATATCTATCTGTTGATTCCAATGCTTATAATTGCATAATACATATGCTAGAGATAAGCAGTAGTTGCGTATACCCTTAGTATAGGGGACCCAAAGGCGAACATTTTCTAAAACTGGGAGTCGATATTCCCAACTATATTATATATATTTATATCTATAGATATAGTTTTCAAAACTATTAATCGAATAAGGTTTATTCGATAACTTTTTTTTTATTAATGAATATTACTTTGAATATTCATTCGAGGACTTATGAGTCGGTTTATTTTATTTAAGGAATATTATCTTGAATATTCATTTGAGGACTTATGACTCTGTTTATTCTATTTAATGAATATTAGTTTGAATATTCATTCGAGGACTTATGACTCCGCTTATTTACTAAATAATATTCTTTATTTTATTAAAGAATAATGTTTCGATAATCAAACTTATTTTCGATTATTCAAATAAAGATCGTACTTTCGTATAAGTATATCTTTGGTTATTTAATATTCATTTCAAGTATGACTTTTAAAACTTCTACTTCAATTATTTTTATAAAGATTATTCTTTATGGGAATATTATTTAAATAATAATATTCAAATATTTTCTAATATATTGGGACTGATTTATTTTATTAAATCAGCATTACTCCAAACATTCTTAAAAATGTTTTCGAGTCTTCAAAATGATTTTTAAAAGTTAGGGCGGATCCCAAAACTCATTTTTTTATATTTAAGATCCTCCTTTCGAAGGGGATTTAAATACTCGCTCAAAACGTGAGGGATCCGGCTCAGTGGTGTATTTTACATTCGCAACGAGGTTGCTATTTTGAGAAAACATATTGATTACTTGCCCATCGTTCGGGAAGTAAGTTCATCTATTTGAGTCGGCATAAGTAACATGGGCTCAGCGGGCGGTAATGAAAGTGTAAGTGGCTGGGTAGCAGCCCATCAACACGTAAGAGGCCGGGTGGCGGTCCAGCACAAGGTCCTAATGAGGCCAGGGTGATGACCGGTGGGGGATTCATCCATCTACTAGTAGAAAAGGTTACTTATTGGTATCTTTGCCTGATCAGCAAGATATCAGGTTTATGCCAAGGTTTTCTTCTTTCCAAAATTTATTGGATATTATAAACTCTGTTTATACTTTACATGAAAGAGGTTTCCAGGAAATGTATAAGAGATATATATGTGGATATATATATCGGGACTAAATAAAGTATCTCGTAACTTCATTTCATTCAATAATATTTCAAAGATTGAATCTATTCAAGTCTTAACTTGTGGTCTCATCTATGGGATGAACTTTCGAAAACTTATTATACTTTGAACAGTGGTAGTTCAAGTAGTTTTCTAAAATGGTATAAGTATAGTGAAGTAATTGGTAACTTCATCTTCCTTTAAGCTTATATCCAGTAAGTAATTACCTTACACTTGATAAAGGTTTCTAGTAAGTTATCCATTTAGATACTTGCATTATTGTTTACACTATATATTATCTTGCGAGCTGTAATGCTCACTCTTGCTTCATTTCTTCATCACACAACAACAGTTAGGAAAGATAGCCAGACTCAAGCAGACCCAGCGCAAGCGCGTGGGAAGCGTCCCGCGTCTTCCCGTTGATATCGTAGCTGCTATAGCTGCAGAGGTAGATCTATTTGTAGATCAGGCATTCTACTTTTGGGAATCAATTATGTATAATTATAACTTGTGGCAGATAATGGCAATTAACTGTAAACTTATCAAGTAATCATTTTGGGTTGTAATAACTTTTAAATTGTGGATTCAAGGACTTGTACTTATTTCAATTTCATCTCTGAGACTATAACGTGTTGTGGTGTATGTTAGTGTGGGGTCACAGCAGGAGGTTATTTATTATTAATTAAGTTAAGTGATATTGTGGAAAGAAAGACCGTGACGACCCAGATCCCCGACCCCGGATCTGGGGGTGTTACACTAAACCACTCTAAATCATCCTAGAACTTCAATTCTACAAGCAACAACACCAAACAATAATCGTTCACGGTTTTCGATCGAAACCTCGAAGAACGCCGGCCAAAAATCCGGCTTCCACGAATCCTTAACCAACAATCATGTTTTAATAACCAAAATAAAGCCCTGAATCAGTACAATCATTATCAATAATCATCATCAACAATCCTTTAATCAAAGTTATGAAAAATCGAATCAAAAATCCAAAAAATCAAGAACCCGTTTTTACACCTCTTGGACTAAAACACACGAGTTAATATCATAAATTGATCATAATAATCATGTTAAAGCTTATTACAACATCAAAATCAACCAACAATCAATAAAAATTAAAAACTAAATTCAACTCAAGAACACCAAAATCGATTTTTAACAAAATCCAACCATAATCTATGATTTTGGTATCAATAGAATGGGCTTGATTAGAGCTTCAATTTGGTATATAGAATACTAACAACGGATTCCTACAGCTCATGTAATCAAAGGATGAAAATGAAGGACAAAATTTTACCCCCAAATTATGTTCTTGGATTTTTCTATTTTCTATAATTTTTAATAAAAATAAATAAAATAAATAAATCTGCAGCTATTTATATTATCTGCAAAATTAATACCCTAAAATCATTTAAGGGTTTTTTTTATCTCTTAATTAGAATAATTAAGCCCCAAAATAATAATTATGGGGAATAATTTTAAAAGCAATAAAATATAAAATTTATATCATAATTCCATCAAAATTGCGAATAATTCATTAATACAAAAATAACGGGTAATTTAAATATGTATAATTCTATAAAAATAAAAACATAAATTTTGTGGGCTTTGACGTCCCGTTGGGGTCCCGGTCCGTTAATTTCTGAGAAATCGAAACGATTCCTAAATTAACAGAAAACCCTGAAAACACATAAAATACATTCAAACACACATAAAATGAGATAAAACGAGTACCTCGATAAAGACACAAATAAACACGAGTCCAGATTGCAGATCGATTCATATAAATGCATTTTAAACACAGAATAATTAATCAAAACATTTTCTGGTCCTTGCGGGCCACATATATCAAGTATAACATGTCATAACATGGAAATAATCATTTTAAACTCTTATAAACACATTTTATTTATTTATTTAACACAAAATATTCACATAATTTTTCCCGGATATTACATCATTCCCCCCTTAACAGGATTCTGTCCTCGGAATTAGCCTAGGAAAACAAGTGAGGATACTTGAATCGCATTTCTCTTTCCAACTCCCAGGTCGACTCTTCAACCTTGGGATTCCTCCACAAGACTCGCACTAAGGACACAGACTTATTCCTAAGCACTCTTTCTTGCTGGTCTAAAATCTGCACCGGTTGCTCTACAAAAGACAAGTTTGGCTAAATTTCGATTAGCTCGTATTCTATCACATGATTCGAATCAGGTAAATAACGTTTCAACATTGACACATGGAACACATTGTGGATATGCTGCATGTGCGGTGGTAAAGCTAGCTTGTAAGCAACTTTCCCACACGCCTCAAAATCTTAAAAGGGCCAACATAACGCGGACTCAGCTTTCCTTTCTTCCCAAATCTTTATAAACTGTTCCTAGGTGAAATCTTCAATAGCACTGCTTCATCAACCTCAAATTCCATATCCTTTCTGGTAGGATCAGCATATTTGTTTTGACGGTCTTGAGTTGCCACTGATCTTTTTCGAATGAGTTATATTTTCTCTTTTATCTGCTGGATCAATTCTGGACCCAAAATCTTTCTCTCACCAACTTCATCCCAACATATTGGAGATCTTCATCTTCTGCTGTACAAGGCTTCGTAAGGCGGCATTCCAATACTGGCATGATAATTGTTGTTGTAGGAGAATTCAACTAATGGCAAATGTATGTCCCAACTCCCTTCAAAATCTAGAGCACACACCCTTAGCATATCTTCTATAGTCAGAATTGTCCTTTCATTTTTAGCATCTGTCTGCGGATGATACGCGGTACTCATATTCAACTTTATTCCAAGACAATATTGGAAACTTCTCCAAAATCTTGAATTAAATCGAGGATCTCTGTTTGAAATTATAGATATTGGAACTCCATGTCGAACCACAATCTCCTTTAGGTATAGCCGAACCAATTTATCCATTGAGAATCTCTCGTTGATAGGAAGAAAATGCGCTGACTTCTTCAATCTGTCAATAATAACCCAAATAGCATCATGATTTGCTTTGGTCCTCGGAAATCCAACTACAAAATCCATCGCAAGATGTTCCCACTTCCATTCCGGAATATACAATGGTTGTAACAATCCACCGGGCCTTTGATGTTCCTTTTTGACTCGTTGGCAAGTGTAACACTTACTCACCCATTCAGCAATTTTTTTTTCATACTTGGCCACCAAAAGTTTTATCTTAAATCTCTGTACATCTTCGTATTTTCGGGATGAATTGAATATTTGGAGTTGTGAGCGTCTCAAAGAATTTCATCTTTCAGTTCGGCTACATTGGGCATTCATATTCTGGAAGAAAATATTAATATCCCTTTATCATTCTTTTGACTCCCTATCTCTTCTCTTGTTAACTCTTCTTGTTCATGACTCATCACTTCTTCTTGACATTATCTTATCTTCTCTAATAATTCTGGTTCAAAAGACATTACACACACCAAATCTGTAGACATACTTGAAATACTGACCTTTATTTCAAGCTTCTCAAATTCCTTGATCAATTCCTCGGATGAAGTGATCATATTTAGCCTTTCTTTCCTACTCAGAGCGTCTGCCACCATATTTGCTTTTCCTGGATGATAGTTGATGGTACAATCATAGTCCTTGATCAATTCTAACCATCTTCTCTGCCTCATGTTCAATTCCTTCTGGGTGAAGATATACTTTAAACTCTTGTGGTCCGTGTAGATCTTACACTTCTCCCCATAAAGAAAATGCCTCAATATCTTTAATGCAAACACTATAGCTGCTAATTCAAGATCATCAGTTAGATATTTCTCTTCATGTGGTTTCAATTGTCTTGAAGCGTAGGCTATCACTTTGTCAAGCTGCATCAAAACACACCCCAATCCTTTGTATGACGCATCAATGTAGATCACAAAGTTTCCTTGATCATCTGGTAAGACTAGCACTGGAGAAGATATTAATTTGTTCTTTAATTCCTGGAAACTCTCTTCCCATTTCTCATCCCATTCAAATTTCTGGTTCTTTCTGGTGAGATTTATCAATGGTGTAACTATCTTCGCAAAATCTTGCACGAATCTTCTGTAGTAACCTTCCAATCCCATGAAACTTATTACTTATGTTGGTGTTTTTTGTCTCTCTCAGTTGTTTATAGCTTCAATATTTGGAAGATCTACTTCCACTCCTTTATTACTAATAACGTTCCCAAGAAATCGTACTTCTTTTAACAAAAATTCACACTTGGAAAACTTTGCGTACAATTTTTCCTGTCGCAGTGTCTCCAGAACTATTCTCAAATGCTCTGCATGCTCTTCTTCCATCTTGGAGTAGATTAAAATGTCATCTATAAACACAATCACAAATTTATCCAAATATTTCTTGGATACTCGATTCATTAGATCCATAAAAGCTGCTGGTGCGTTGATTAATCCAAATACCATTACCAAAAACTCATAATGCCCATATCTGGTTCTGAATGCTGTCTTCAGAATGTCCTCTAGTTTAATCTTTAGTTGATGATATCCCGATCTTAAATGGTCAGCTTATTTAATTCTCGATAATCAATACATAGTCGCATACTCCCGTCTTTCTTCTTGACGAACAAAACTGGTGCACCCCACGGGGATACACTAGGCCTTATAACTCCGTTCTCCAAAAGATCTTGCAGCTGAGTTGCCAACTCTTTCATTTCCACTGGTGCTTTAGATACTGGTTCCGTTCCAGGTGCTAGATCAGTCGCAAACTCAATCTCTCTATCGGGAGGTAATCCTGGAAGGTCGTCTAGAAAGACATCTGGAAACTCATTGACAACCGGAATTTTTTCGAGCACGGAAACTTCTTTGTTGGTGTCTATCATATGGGCCAAATACACCTCACAATTCTGACGTAATAACTTCTTCGCTTGAGCTATCGTTAAAAACTTCTTTTCCTGCTTACTCCCTCAAAATATTACTTTCTTCTTATTATCCAAGGTTTGAAGTCTCACTTTTCTATTCTTACAATCAATATGAGCGCTATTCTCTGACAACCAATCCATTCCTAAGATAACATCAAATTCTCCCAACTTAAAAGGTATCAAGTTGGCATAGAAATGATGTCCTCCTATCTCAATATCACACTTCGGGCACACTCGGTCGACGGGAACTTGGTTCCTATTAGCTAGTTCTATCAATAATGCTTGTTCTAATAATTCAACTTCACAATGCAGTTTATCGACAAAATCTTGAGAAATAAATGACCTTGTAGCTCCAGAATCAATTAAAACTTTAGCATCTATGGAGTTGATTAGAAGCGTACATGCAACCACGTCAGAACTCTGAACAACATCCTTCTTAGTCATGTTGAATGTTCTGGCTTTTGGCTGATTCTTTGCTGGTGGTCCTTCAATTCTTGCAACACCCTGAGAGGATGGTCCTGCAATCCTTGGAATATTTACACCTTGTGCTTGCTCTTTACAGTTGTTGGCATAATGCCCTGTCTTCCCCGCATCGGAAACATGTAACTTCTGGCATCTAATTGTTGCACTCATATGCATGATATCCCTTCATATTACATTTATAGCAAACAGAATTAGCTTTTCAAACCCCAAAGTGCTTTCTCCCACAAAACTTGTAATCCGGCATTGGTGGATGATTGGACCTCTACTGATTTAAATTCTGAAAACGGTTACCTTATCCTCCATTTCCTTGTTGTGGTCTTCTGAATCCCACATGCTTATTACCTTGAAACTCTGGCCTTTAATTGAAACGGCCCTGGAAATTACCCTGCTGTTGTCCTCCTCCTGAGGTTTCTATTTTCCTTTTCTTTCCATCCTTCTCTTTCTGAGACATGACACTTCTAGTTTCGATCACCATTACTTTCTGAATCACTGCCACATAAGAAGTCAATTCAAACATGGCTACTCTATTCTGAATCCAAAATTTTAATTTATGTTCAAACCTTCTTGCTTTCTTTTCATCTGTATCAACCTGATCTAGCACAAACCTCACCAATTCCGTAAATTTGGCCTCATATTCCGTGACGGTATGATCACCCTATGTCAGATTCAAAAACTTGATCTCCATTTGGTTCTTCATATACCTCGGGAAATACTTCTCCAAAAACAGTTCCGTAAACCTTTCCCAAGTAACAAACTCACCTCCTTCCAACGCTCGTGTGGATTCCCACCAATAGTTTGCCTCACCCTTCAGAAAGTAGCTGGCAAACTTAGTCTTCTGCTTAGCTCCTGCTCTGAATAAGTCAAAAGCTTTCTCAATTTCTTTAAGCCATGCATTGGCTTCCATGGGTCAGCACTTCCCTTGAACTCAGGTGGTTTCACAACTTGAAATTGCTTAAAACTTACCCCATATGGTGCTACTGCTATTGCTGCTGTGTAAGATGCAACACCTGTTGCTGCATCAGTCCCAACATCTGGACAATCGCTGGATCTGTATGACTCTCGGTATGATCATATCCTGAATTACTCATCCTCTTTGGTGCCATTATTCTGGTAAGAAAACAAGCAACTTATATAATAATCTGTCAAGCATGGTGTCAAATATGTAACAATCTTTTAACTCAAAATTCTCAAGCATTATCTCTTTTTAAAATATCAAAAACTTGCTATCATATTAACACATGCGACATGATTATTACATAATTCTACTTATTATCTCAAAGAATAATAACACAAAGAATATTAACGAAGAATTATCCAAACCTTCCAACTCTTACTCAAAATCTCAAATAAACCAACAAATGGTGGATAGGGTTGCAACACAACCTTCCATCCTCTTTAATTAATTCCTACTATCCTCGGGAACCAACAAATAACAAAGCAATGGCACAAAAGCCTAATGCTAAATGCAAAACAGGAAACCTGAATAACTTGGCTATATACCAGCCCAATAACATAAACTTAACTCTATAAGAGTTAAGCTACACACGCCTATCTAAGGTGATATTCCTATGACTTATTCAAGATAATCCTAAGCCTGTTTCAGTGGCTATAACCTGAGCTCTGATGCCAACCTGTGACGCCCTCCAAATCCGGGGTCTAGATTTGGGAGTCACTAACCGATAAACCTTAATATAATAAATATAGTGGAATAAAATAATAAATATGACCTCTTGCATGCAACTGGATTGATCACAGGTTATAGTATGAAACAGGCACAAAAACAAACACAGTGTTATTACAATTCATAAGTCTATTTAGTTTTACAAATTTTTCAAATTTTATTACAAACCTTCAGACTAGTCAAATAATCTAGCTGTAAAACACACCTACTATCTATAAGCACTCAACTCCTGGTCAAACCTGGAACTCGGGACATCTCTGACATAGCTGAAAGATTAGATTAATAAAGAAGTATGAGCGAAGAGATGCTCCACAAGAAGTATATAGTTTATAGTTGAACAACAATAACAATATCTGAATAAAACCATAAGCTGATATCAGCTTTAACATTTAAGCGATAGTTTAACAAAACACAATTATGCACTATATTGTTCCTGATGATCAGTCATGAAAGAGCACCGATATCCTGCAGCCATATCGTAAATATAGGTATCGGTATCCCGCTGCCATACCGTACCTATTGGATATCCATAAAAAGACATATATATGCCTTTCAAGGTATTACAATTTCGTGTAATAACTCACGTGGGACCGGTGCCTCGGCCTCTTACGCTAACCAATATCCAATTTACAAAACAATTTTGATTAAAGGAGTTGTATAAATGACATCCTTATATATTTAACTCCCCATTTCACATGGTCCGAAGTTATCTCAACAACTGATGGCGAAATAACTAGAACAAATAATTATTCGTTAATCTCATCGTAAATTTCATTGTATAGAGTATATCTGGATAACATAGTTATTCCCTATCTATTGAATGAAAAGATTTATTCTAGCAGAATGATTTCTAGAATGAAAGAATTCCAATAAATAAATGACTATTGGTATCTAATGTGCTACCAGAGTATTTATAAACAGTTTTAATATTTTGAATACGTAAATAAACTATTCTGAATTTTGAATAGAGGAGAAAACTTTTTCTGGTATACTCAATATCTTCTCACTCTAACTTTGGCTTACAACTATTGGCTACTGACTCCATCTAACACTTGATTACACTCCTTGCTATTCAATTCTATAAACAAAAGGACTATCTTAATTGACAAAACCAAACTCAATCGATGTAACAACACGTCTTGAATTCTACCCGATCGGTCATAAGTAATCATGGTATTTTAAAATAGTAAACATATAGCATGCATATCACTTAACACGTAATCATGTTATTCGTGTAGTACGTAGTCATATTTTTCATGTAACATATAAGTCAGGTCGTCAAAATATAAATCTCAGTACGTTCAGAATTGAAATCAGGTTGATAACAGTGTTTATCGATAAAATACCGACTTAAAATGAATCGCAATTCAAATAACCTTGTAATATACAAGAAATTAGGTCTCAAAATTATTTTTATTGAAAGTGTAATATTTTTCTGATTCTATACGCGTTTGTTTCGTATTAAACGGAAGAACGGTTTGTTTATAAATAATAAAATAAGAAATAAATAGAAGTAAATCAATTAATAATAATATTAATTGATTTTTATATACCAATATATAATTTTAAAAGCTTAAAAGTAATTTTTAGGAAATATTTGAATTAATTATAAATAATTTACATTTTATTTAACTATTTATGAATAAAATCAATAAATTAAATAATTTAATCAATTAATTAAATTCATAAATAATTAACTAAAATTAATTATAAATAATTAAATCAAATTGAATTTTTGAAAATAATAAAAAAATAATTTTTAGAATTTAAAATAATTAAGTACATAATTTTTAGAATTTAAAATAATAACTAAATGATTTTTAAAAATTAAAAAAATTATTTTTAGAAAATAGAAAATGAATTTTGAAATAAAAATAAAAAGAAAATTCACAAACAGATATGAAATTGGGTTTGGGGGAAATTAAGATTAAAACCGGGTCAGTTTTAAAACCCAACCTGGTCGATTCGCGGGTCGCGAAGAACAGCCACGCTGTTCATCTGAGTCGATGTCGGAAATCTGGGTTCTCAAGATTCCGTCGTCTTCTCCGACGAACGGATGGAATCTGGCGAGCCCGTAATCAACCCAACCAACTGAATTTAACGTCCTTTTGTGGCGCCCTCCAAACCCGGGTCAGAAGTTTGGGGTCCACAACACACACACCATATATATAAACCTGCTTATATCAATAATTAAGATGATAATAATAATAATAATAATAATAATAATAATAATAATAATAATATGCAGTGACCCTACTTACCAACATCCACGGATCGCAACATGTTAAAGTATGCACACAAGCCACACACACCCTTATATTATAAACGTCCAAATCCCAGCTATTCAAACTTACAACTGAATATTAAACATTCTTACAAACTTTTTAAACTTAAACTATCACAAAAGTCTTCAGGAAGCTTATTCCGCTCATTTTGAAATCCTAGCTCGCACACTTGATTGGGGATCCTCGCTACCAACATGTTCCTTCTTAACTGGAAAAGACCATAAACATAAATGCACAAATGAGCCAACTAGCTCAGCAAGTCACATTGACAATACTGAGATTTAACAATGATCAAGTGAAATGATTTAAGGTATTAAGTTTGTGGATAAACAATGATTAGAATTGGATATTTAATTTTCATTTTAAAAAAACAAGGTTAGGCTGCTGATCAGTCACGCACTAACCCCGAGCAAGGTACACAACTCTGCTCTAATTACTGGATCCACGGCATACATTGGCCTAACTTGACCACTAATCTGGTCTGACCACGAATCTGGTCCACATGTTATAAAACAATCCAATTCTATAACAATAACAGAATAAATAATGTAAAACAGTAAATCGAATCATAAACAACATTAGTTTTCAAGCATAAGGTAATTTGCAATCATCACAAGGGAATAACAGGGTAAATGCAAAGACTGGCTATCAGCCGGTAGAAGGACTAGATAATAAAAGAATCATAGTCTTGTGGTTATAAGGGCTAGTCTTCCATTGTATAAGGTATAAAGATTTAAGTGTTAAACAAATTTGGTTCAGTGATTGGTATTTAGTTTGTATATATTTGTGTAGTAGTATCGTATATCTGTGATTCGTATTTGGGTATTCAACAATCAATGGTTCAGAAAAAATAAGGCTTACGGCTGAAAGATCAATAACTGGAATCAAGGTTTAGGGTTCAATGCTTCAAAGCACTTGCAATATAAAACAGAATTATCAATTATTCGAAATATATCTTGAGAAGGTTCAGAACACTAGCCTTATCTTAACTCGCTAACACTTCTCTGGCTTTCAATCACTATCTCTTATTCACCCACTATTTGCTTCCCTTTCCTATGCCTTGCTTCTTCTACTTAGACAACACAAGTATCCATCAATAATTATTCTCACTTGATTCTATTTGATATAAGCTTCTACCTACCCTTCGTTTCACCCAAATCCGATTTACGGATTGAAATTTATGATTAAAACAGTCAAACGATACACATATACGCATATAACACATAAATTAGAACACATATAGCACATAGCACGTAAGATATTCGATGAAAAGACTTTTACAAAGAAGATTTGATGTTAAAATAATTTTTCGGATATTTAATATGAATTTTTAAACATTTTTTCGGAATTAAAAAGGGCTGTTGAATCATTTTAAAACAATAAACAGGGTTCGATTACCCGAATCTGGGTTTAGAATCATTTTATAATAATTATCGAGCCTTGAAAATAATTTAAAATAATATTTTAAAACTCAAAACTATTTTTCATAATTTTTAGGTCAAAATAAATAATTAAATCTAATTAAATAATCAATTAAAATTAATTAACAACTAATTAAATCAATTAATCAATTAATTGAATAATTAATTAAATAATTAACTAAAATTATTTAACTAATTAATTCAGATTTTTTTTTGAATTAAAAATAATTTTTAGAATTAAAATAATATTTTTTTAGAATTTTTAATAATTAAAATCGAATTTATGTAATTAAAATAAATAGAAAATATGATTTTTAAATATTTTTAAAACATGAATCCAAAATATGAAAATTCTGGAAACGTGAGGGACCTAACAGTTTCTCTTTCAAAACTACAGGTACTAAACTGCAATTTGTACAGGGTTCGCCGGAGTTTGGCCGGAGAGCACGATTCTGGCCACCTTAGGCCACCAAACTCTCCAGAATTAAACTACAGGCAACCAGGAACTTATACATGCAATCAAATCAACCAAACAATTAAGGGTTTGGCCGGAAAAAGTCCAAGAAACTCGCCGTCTCCGGCGAGCTATGTTTTCTCCGGCCTGGTCGAACCAGGAATCATCTGTTCATGCCACCTAGCTCAATCAATTGCTCTCTTCACGATCTACTTATTCATGTAAACAAATCAATTCAATAACCCCTGGGGAAGAAACCCCTCAAATTCAATTAAGAATATTCAAACGGGTTATAAACCCTAATTTTAAAATTTAAAATTAAAACTCAATTTTGAACATGTTATTGAACTCCAAATCAGTCATATAATATATCAAAATCATAAGGAAGAAAATCTCTACAACATGCAATCATCAAATCATACAAATAACATCTCGAACAAAAATTCATATTTTAATTCAAAATAATTCAAAATTAAATAAAAATATTGAAAATAAACCTTTGATTCTACAATTATGAAACTTATTAGTTCTGATAGTACACCTGAAGACCTTAGTTTTGAATACTCGAGCTTTCCAAACAGAGTTTAATAACACCTCCAAAAGCTTGTTTGATTCTCAGAAACTTATATGAATTTAGGGTTTTTCTCTGTAAAATTATATATTTTACTGTTTGTAAATGATATTATGTACAAAATAAAATACGGTAAGGGCTATTTATATTTACCGAATATTAGTACCCCATTGAATCATACCGGATATAAAATAGTACATTTATTTGACAAAATAGATCCAAAACGGTACCGGTTTTAGGATAATTATCCAAATCTGTACATTTTGTAACTACGGTCTTGGTCTCAGCGCTCTGGTTACACGTATTACGAGAAGATAATATAATAATTTAATAAAAAGATCACGTTTCTCGAAAGTACGGGTTTTATCTATTTACAGAAACAAATTTTGTATCGAAAATATTGCGCCGGGACCCGAAGGGGAAAACCGAACTCCGGATCGAAAAAGTCAAAACATGAAAAATGCTCAGAATATTGCAATTTGGTTAGAAAGGAGTTTTCGGAAGAGTTTCGGGTTGTAAAAACATAAAAACGGTTGAAGTCGGTTGGTTCCCGATTATACAAAATAGTTTATAAATACTCGAAAAAATAATTTATTAAATCCATAAATCTTTCATAAAGTCATATAACAACATAAAAATTAATAGAGAGATTTGACAATTATCTATACTTTATTTTGGACATATAAAAATTAAAATACTCAAATTATATTATATTTAAATATCCAAATACATATACCACTTAACAAATAATTCACAGAATAAATACAGAATAAATACAGAATATTTATTTATTAGCAAAAATAATTACACGATATATCTCAAATATTACATCCCTCCCCTTTAAAAGGATTATGTCTTCAGAATCTCCTAAGAAAACAAATGAGGATACTTTTCTCGCATATCGCTTTCTAACTCCCAGATTGACTCTTCAACCTTTGGGTTTCTCCACAATACTCTTACTAACTTTACAACTTTATTTCTTAACACCTTCTCTCTTTCTTCTAGAATCTCTATTGGACTCTCTACATACGACAAATCTGCTTGAAGTTCCTTCAGCTCGTACTCAATCACATGCCTGGAATCTGGATAATACTTCTTAAGCATCGATACATGAAAAATATTGTGAATGTGCTCCATATACGGGGTTAATGCCAATTTGTAGGCTACCTTACCGACATTCTTCAAAATTTCAAAAGTTCCGACGTACCTAGGATTCAGCTTTCCTTTCTTTCCAAATCTCGTCAATCCTTTCCACGGTGACACTTTTAACAACACTAAATCTCCTTCTTCAAATTCCATATTCTTTCTTGATTGATCTGCATACTTCCTCTGACGGTCTTGGGCTGCAATTAACCTTTTTTGAATAACTTTAATAATTTCTTTCATCTTTTGCATCAATTCGGGTCCAAGTATCTTACGTTCTCCTACTTCATCCCAATTTACTGGTGATCGACATTTACGTCCATAAAGAGCCTCATAGGGTGGCATGCTAATACTGGCATGGTAATTGTTGTTGTAAGCAAATTCTACCAAGGGTAAATGCTCATACCAACTTCCTTTGAAATCAATTGCACAAACGTGTAACATGTCTTCAATTGTCTGAATCATTCTTTCGCTTTGGCTGTCTTTTTGTGGATAATAAGTTGTACTCATATTCAATCTGGTTCCCAAACACTCTTGAAAACTTCTCCAAAATCTCGAATTAAATCTTGGGTTTCGATTAGATATGATAGATACATGAACTCCATGACAAACTACTATCTCTTTTAGGTACATGTGAACCAACTTGTCTAGTGAAAATCTTTCATTTATTGGCAGAAAATGAGCTGACTTAGTTAATCTGTCCACTATAACCCAAATGGCATCGTGATTTGCTTTTGTCCTTGGTAATCCAACTATGAAATCCATGGCAATATGCTCCCACTTCCATTCTGGAATCTCTAATGGCTGCAATAATCCACTTAGTCTCTGGTGGTCTGCCTTGACCCTCTGACATGTATAACATTTACTGACCCATTCTACAATTTCTCTTTTCATATATGGCCAACAGTAATTCTTCTTTAAATCTCTATACATCTTGGTACTTCCTGGATGGATTGAATACCTTGAATTATGAGCTTCTTGTAGAATTTCATTCTTCAACTCTGTCACTGGTGGAATCCAAATCCTGGAAGAAAATCTAAGAATACCTTGATCATCCTTTTGTGTGCACAACTCTTCACCTACCAAACTATTGATATCCTGACCCATTACTTTCTCTTGACACCTCTTTATCCTTTCTAATAATTCTGGATGGAAAGTCATACTATACATCTTTGCTTCGTCAGGATTGCAAACTCTGATTTCAAATTCTAATTTCTGAAATTCTTTGTATAATTCCTCGGGTATCGTCAACACATTTAACTTCCCTTTTCGACTTAACGCGTCTGCCACAACATTTGCTTTACCCGGGTGGTAGTTAATCGTACCGGCGTAGTCCTTGATCAACTCCAACCATCTTCTCTGTCTCATATTAAGTTCCTTTTGTGTGAATATGTACTTCAAACTTTTTTGATCCGTATAAATCTCACTTCTTTTTCCATATAGATAATGTCTCCAAATCTTCAAAGCGAATACTATGGCCGCTAGCTCCAAGTCATGAGTACGATACTTCTGCTCATGAGGTTTCATTTGTCTTGATGCATATACAATAACCTTATCGTGTTACATCACAACACAACCTAGTCCCTTATGAGAAGCATCACTATAGATTACAAAATTTCCTTGATCATCTGGAAATGATAAACAAGTGCCGTGATCAGTCTCCTCTTCAATTCTTGAAAACTTTCTTCACACTTGTCGTTCCATATAAACTTTTCATTCTTCCGAGTAAGCTTTGTCAAAGGCATCGCAATCTTCGAGAAATCTTTAACAAATCGTCAATAATATCCCGTTAATACCAAGAAACTTCTCACTTATGTTGGTGTTTTTGGTCTTTCCCAATTTGTAATAGCTTCAATCTTTGCCGGGTCCACTTTGATCCCTTCATTACTGACTATGTGCCCTAAGAACTGAACTTCCTTTAGCCAAAACTCACACTTTGAGAATTTAGCATATAACTTTTCCTTTCTCAAAATTTCCAAAGATATCCTCAAATGCTCCGCATGATCTTCTTCTGTTTCGAGTAAATAAAATATAATCTATAAACACAATGACAAAATTGTCCAAATATTCCTTGAAAATTATGTTCATCAAGTCCATAAACATTGCTGGGGCATTGGTTAATCCAAAAGACATCACTAAGAATTCATAATGATCGTACATTGTTCTGAAGGTTGTCTTCGGTATATCTTCTGGCTAAATTTTCAATTGGTGATATCCCGATTTTAGATCAATCTTGGAGAAATACTTGGCTCCATTCAACTGGTCAAACAAATCATCAATTCGAGGTAACATTTACTTATTCTTGATTGTAAGCTTATTGAGGTCTCGGTAGTCGATGCATAATCTTATGCTTCCGTCTTTCTTCTTAACAAATAGCACCGGTGCACCCCATGGGGATACACTGGGTCTAATTACTCCTTTCCCTAACAATTCCTGCAACTAATTTGCTTACTCCTTCATTTTAACGGGCGCCATTCTATACGGAGCCTTGGATACTGGTTCCGTTCTAGGTGCTAAGTCGATTGCAAATTCAATTTCTCTATCTGGAGGAATTCCTGGTAACTCATCGGGAAACACGTCTGGGAACTCATTAACTAGTGGAATATCTTCAATTTTTTCTTGCTCCTAACTTCTATCAATCATGTATGCAATAAAATGCTCACATCCTTATTGCGGTAACTTCTTAGCTTGAATCGTTTTTAAGAACTTCTTCACTTGTTTCTGACCTTTAAACGTTACCACTTTCTCGTCTAGCATCTTCAAAATTACCTTCTTATTACGACAGTCTACTTAAGCATCATCGTGCTTAGATAACCAATCCATTCCTAGAATAACGTCAAACTCTCCTAACTTGAATGGTATCAAATCCACATAAAACTTATTACCAGAAATCTCAATCTCACAGTTTACACAAACTTGATTAATAGATACATGTTTTTGATTTGCTAATTCAACAGTCATTATTTCATTTAAACACTCAACCGAACAATTTAACTTATTAAAAAGATTCCAAGAAATAAATGATCGAGTTGTTCCTGAATTTACTAGCATTGTGACACATAAAGAATTCACAATAAGCGTACGTGCCATAACGTCAGTATCCTAGATAGTGTCCTTCACAGACATGTTAAAAACTCTGGCCCTTGGAGTCTCGTTCATTACTGGAGTGGATCCCATGATTCTCAATGCATTGCTGACTGGGGCTGGTGTCTTGCAATCCCTTGCTATATGTCTTGGATTTCCGCACTTAAAACATGTAAATCCAATTGCTAGAAACTTGATTCCTGGATTCCGGATAGGCCGGTCGTTGTTCACTGGCTCTCTAGCTGGCTGGTTATGGCACTCCCTTGAATAGTGCCCTTTCTGATTACACTTATAACAAACTACATTCAACTTATTACAAACTCCTCCAAGTTTCTTCCCACATACCTGACAATCTAAAAAAGTTAGCCTTAGCTGATTTGGATGGTTCCCAGTGGCTAGACGGTTACCTTGACCTCCATCGCCAGCATTTTGCTTCTTGGAATTAAAATTTCTCCCTGGCTGAAACTTACCCTTCTTCTGGTTGAAATTTGGAAACTTTCCTGCTTGTGACTGACCTTCATTCCCTTCAAACTTTCTTTTCTTACTCTCCTTCTCCTTCTGTGACATCTCATTCTCTGTTTCTGTAATCATGGCCTTGTGTACAACTCCTATATAGGTATCCAATTCAAATATGGCTACCGTCCCTCTGATCCATGGCTTTAAACCTTGCTGAAATCTCTTAGCTTTATTCCTATCAGTATCCATATACGACGGTACAAACCTTGACAATTCTTTAAACTTACTTTCATAGTCCACTACCGACATATATCCTTGATTTAGCTCTAGGAACTTCAATTACATTTGATCTTGAACAAACTGAGGAAAATACTTCTCTAAAAACAACTCTCGGAATCTCTCCCAAGTAATAGCATCTGTACCTTCCAATGTCTTCACTGTTTCCCACCAATAGGTGGCTTCATTCTTCAAATAATAACTTGCAAACTCAACCTTCTGTTCATCCCTCACCTTAACCAAGGCAAATGACTTCTCTATTTCCTTTTACCAAACATTCGCTTCAATTGGATCCAAAGAACCCTTGAATTCTGGTAGATTTACCGCCTAAAAAGTCTTAAAAGTTACCTAAGGGTTGGTTTATATTTGCTACTGTTGAGTCAGGTGGACTGTTTGTTGAGCCAAGATCTAAAGAATCTGGGCTACTGTTTGCTCTTTGGGACCCGAGTTTGTATTATAGTTGTCGTTTTCTTTATTATTGTTATTGGTTTCTTCATTCTGGTTGGCAGAACGGGTATTTCTTCTGGGAGGCATTTTCTGTAAAGAATCAAACAACTTATTTAGCCTTTAAATCAAATCCTTTTTATGAAAAGTTTTTGTAAAACAATAATATCTCTTTTTGAAAATAGTCATAATAATTGAACTAAGTAAATTGCATGCTTCTTTACAGAATGTAAACAGTTAAGGGGATAGGGTACATGGTATCACAAGAGTTATAACTGGTGCAATAAAGTAAGATAAAGCAGGTGCAATAATGTAAATGACAATGCTAGAAATAGAGAGGTACTGATATATATAGATCAAAGTTTTGGTAGTACAAGCGCGATGGGGATACATTCTAGTAGTTGATGCTGAGCGGATGCTAGCAGTAGCGATGAGGAGGGTTCGAGCCCTCACGCGCAGGGACACTCACTGAGAGACCAGTGAAAACATATGAACCTTGTGAAGGGTCGGGTGACTTGTCACTAATTTTGTTAGGATAACTAGTAGTAGATAGCATTCCTAGCCGTTCAGGGTACCCGGTGTATGTATTTGTATTTCAGTATTCAGGATTATGTAGTTGATGTACTATATTCAGGTGCATGTATGGATTCAGATGGTTGTTTTATCCCCAAGATATATTCTGGGAGACCCTATGATATATTATCTATCAGTTATTAAGAAATTGTCTTACCATATTATTGCACATTGATAGAAGCATGCGAGATATTTCAATAACATGATTACCTACAAATAAATTAATCCAAATGTAAAATTATGCAACTGTATTGACATTATTTTCATTATCAGAATGATGCCACCCCGTAGAAAAGTAACCAGGGCATAACCCACAGAATCTGTCATTCAACGACAAAATGAACCTGTCCATATAGTGAATGAGAAAGGTGAAGAGGACCTAGACTTTGATGAGTTTGATGAAAAAGGGTATGTAGAGGAAGAAGCTTAGGATACCCATCAGGGGGAAACCCCATGAACGAATTTATGGAACTTTTAAGGGCCAATCTGAACCAACAGCCTCTTCCACCATAGCCACATGTTTTCCAACAAACCGCTGCTACATCCTTTAGGGCATTCAAGTCTCTCAAACCCCCGGAGTTTCAAGGATCTTCCGAACCCGTTGAGGCACGAGCCTGGCTTAAGAAAATAAAAATGTCCTTCGAGATACTAGGTGTTGAGGAGCGACAAAAGACCATCTTTGCCTCTTACATGCTGAAGGGGGAATCTAATTACTGGTGGGTGTCTAAATGTAATCTCAAGACTGATACAGTAATTCCATGGGATAGATTTACCCGATTATTCTTAGACAAGTACTTCCCTAGGTTTATGGAGACTCGGGTGGAAATTAAGTTTCTAGAGCTGAAACAGGATAGAATGACTTTGGTGGAGTATGAGGCCAAGTTTACTGAGATGTCACGATTTGTACCAGAGTTTGTGAATACGGAAGAGAAGAAGGCACGAAGGTTTTAGCTTGGACTGAAACAGTGGATCCAGAATCAAGTAGCAATGCTATAACTGTCAGATTATGCCACCTTAGTGCAGAAAGCCTCGATTATTGAAGCAGGTAGTGAACATAGTTTGAAAGAGAAGGAAAGTAGGAAAAGGAAGATAGGAAGTCAAGGAGGAGGAGGAACCGGGAACATGAGCCTCCCAAGCAGGTTTGTCAGGGGAGTAATGTTATGTCCAAAAGGTACATACAGAGGGGGTGAATATATGCTCTTTGTTTTTCATTAATCAATTGCACCGGAAAATAAAACTCGAAAACGAAATAAACAAACACAAGGAGATTCACGGAATAATTCTTGTTATTAAGTAATTAAATCGTAAAGGGTTGCTTACAATTCCAAAAACAAATATTCCGATCAACAAATATAGAGAGAACCTGTTATGGATTAAAAACTAATATATATTACTGTATTTATTACTAAGGAACGTGAGCTTCGAGGCTCGATTTGACTGCTCTTATGTTTCGTGATTCAATCTTCCTTAACAAGATGCCTACGTACCTTGCTGATTGCAAAGGATCAAGTCGAAAAACGTAGTTCTGATCTGTGGGGTGAGGCCCCTTATACAGATGTGGGAGTCCTTGAATTGGACTTGGTATAGGAGACTTGGTGGTCAAGTCTCTGAATTAGAACAGACTTAGGAGTCCTAGGAAGTAGGAAGCTGATTCTTTATCCTATGAGGTTTCTTGGAGGCTAATCTACAAGGATTTATATCCCCATTAGGACTTATCTTAATAGTTGTTTTTCTCCCTTATTAATTAATTACGAAATTAATAAATAATCAGGGTTTTGGGCCTTCATTGTTCCATCAGGCCTGATCTGGTCCATCAGGCCTAATCAACATGTTAACCTTTCTGGTCTAAATATCATACATCTTCTTATTGGGCCTAGTAGCCCATACCTTGTATAATCAATGTAATATTTAATTACACAATCAAGATTTATTTATCCCTATCATTTGCCCCCCAACTTTTGGGAAACAGAGGCTAGGTTTCACAGAAGTTAAGTTCATTTGTTCCCTTACAAGGTATTGTTTTTGCGTAAAGTGTGGAGCGACCTACACATTTACAACGATTTACTTTTATTCCTTTTATTCATGAATTATCTTAATTTTGCAGGAATTTTTCCCTTAATTCTGTGATTTTTCCTTAATTTTTCTGGATTTTCCCCTTAATTCCGGGTTTTATCCTTAATTTCCTGGAATTTCCCTTAATTTTCCTGGATTTTTCCCTTAATTTCTGGGATTTATCCTTAATTTTCTGGATTTATTCCTTATTTCTGAAATATTAACAGTTTTCAAAAAATATTTTGAGGAATTTCCTTTATTTTCTGTAATTTTCCAGAAATTTTCCTTTTTTTCTTCCACCTTTTTCTTTTTCCTTGTTTTTTATACAGATTTCGACCAGGAATCCCATTCCTGGTCGAATTATCCTTCATTAAGCCCTAGTCAAAGGCGTTTCGAGGAGGATGGGTTCGAGCAAGAATCCTGGTCGAATTTCGGCCAGGATTTTCCCTATATTCTTTTTTGAATTTTCGAGCAGAAGGTTTTCGAGCAGGAAATTTCTGTTTCCATCAGGATTTTCGGTCAGGATCTCTATTTTTGACCGAATTAACCCCCTTTTGGTTGCCCAGGTCGACAAAAATTCGGGCAGGGTCCATTCGATCAGGATTTTACCCTGCTTCCTGGTCGACAGGGTCAAGAAAAATATCTGAAACTATTCTGGCATTCTGGTCGTGTGAAACAGTCATTTCCCTTTTCGACCAAGATTTTTTGGTCAAGATTCTTTTCTTGACCGAAATAGCTCTCTTTTTCAGCCTTGGTCAAAGGAAATTCGACCTCAATTCATTCGACTAGGATCTTAATGCAAGTCCTGATCGAATTGGGTCAGGCTACTTATTTGTAATTTTTGATCCATCAACTTTCTGGGTTGATATCTTAACTTTGGGCCTCTCTTGAGCCCATCTTTTCAACTGGGCTTTGGCTCACGGGCCTATTTTAATTTTATTCTAACATATTGGGCCTTAGCCATGGGCCTCTTTACCTGGGATTTTGTATTTGGGCCCTTAACTTCAATCAGTTGGGCCCTTTCTGGGCGTATGCCTTGGTCCTGGGCTTCTCTCAATGGGCTTTCTTCTTTTTTATTGAATCAGGCTGGGCTTTTTAATCACTTGGGCCCTTAACTAGGCTTGAGTTTTTCTAGAATTGGGCCCTTTTTCTGAGCCCAAATCCCAGGGTCCTCTAGTATTTTTCCAGATTCTTCCAGAATCTTTAAAAACTTAAGTTTTTCTTTTGATTTTTCCTGGAATTTTATGGACAATTCCAGAACCTTCTTACTTTTGGGCCCAAATGGGCTTTTTAAGGCCCATTATCCCCTCTCCTTGGCTATATAAAGGTGGGATGAGAGTGTGATTCCCTCACACCTCTCATTTCTCCACTCATTCTACAACTTCTCCCCATCCTTTCTCAAGCTTTCTAACCTTCTCCTCTATCAGCTTCCCTCCCTTAGTTTTCCAGCCTCTCATTTCGAGATTTCAGGCTTTTTCCAGCTTTACTAATGGCTGACAAGAATTCCGAGAGGGCGGCCAAGATAGCCTCGGCTTCAAAATGAGGTAAGGATATTGAGATTCATTCTTCGTATATGTCTTTAATCGATATGATTAACACTAGGGGGATGAATATCCCTCTACTGCATATCTCGATTCTTTTAATCATTGCAACACTTGGCACAACATTGATTTCGATAAACTAAATGCACGTTATAACGTTCTTCCTCCTCTTAGATTAGTTCTAGTTTCTCATGGTGACCGTACTTTCCACTGGAAACCCGATACTCTTTTTATTTATACAAATGCCCTTAATGCTGGGCTTAGGTTTCCTTTCCATCCCTTCATTCCTCATCTTCTAGCTGATTTACAAATCAATCCATGTCAGCTTCCTCCAAACGCTTGGAGGAACATTTTATATTTTATGGTCTGCTGCCTTAGGGAAGGTTTTCCCCTTTCTGTAGATGTTTTTAGGAAGGTCTTTCAGTGCTATAACAGCTCTTCCAGTATTTGTGGTTGGGTCTGTGTTAAGCAAAGGCCCAAATGTAAGCATATCTTTAACAGCGCTTCCATTCCCGATAACAACCAAAATTGGAGGAATAGTTTCGTCGGGATAAATTGGGAGAATGGCGACTGGGGCACACTCTACAGATCTTCCTTCGGGAAGGTTAGTGATGGTAGCCTCAAATCCATTCACTTAACTCCTGAGGAAACTATTATTTATAATGAGCTTACTCGGGATGATGGCACTACTACCAGCTGGACTCTCTTAGAGGAGTTCTCCCTCATTCATGTGGGACTATCCTCTGTTTCTCAACAGGGTATTTTTCTTCCCTTCTCAATTTTATTTTATTTCATGCATTATTAACGCCACTTATTTTGTTTTTTGTCTTGTTTTGCAGTTGCTAAGGAGATCAATGAGGACAATGTACCTCCCGTTGAAGAGACTGCTAGGATGAAAAAAGCTCGCCTTGCAGGCCTGGACACTCGAGGAAAGGCCACGAAGCCTATCTTTTTTAGGAAACACAAGGAGCCCATGGGGAAGACTTCAACTGAGAGAGCTGAGGGCCACAGTGATCCTATTACTGCTGCTGCTACAGGCGCCTTCCAGCCTCTTTGGGGATTCCGCCGAGGGGACTCCGTGGTGGGATCCACCAAACATGCCTGGGATTGGTCCTATCATGGCATGACTCCCAAAGATTTCACTGACGTGGTTGCCACCCCTGACCTAGAGAGGATAAAGCTCATGGGAGCTCAATCTCTGGCTTCGGTATGCCTCCCTCACCTTCTTTTTTCTTACTTGTAGCATTTACTTGCCTTATATTTCATTTATTGTTTCATTTCAGTCCAATGCCTATTTTCAAGGCGCTGTGAGGCAAGCCAAGTCATGGAAGCGGGCTTCTGACAAGGCTGATAATGCCCTCAGGAAGCAGCAGAAGAAGTATGCTGCTCTTGAGAAGAAGTTCAAGCGCAAGGAGGAAGAACTCGGAGAATCTAACGCCGAGCTGGTGGTACTTCGGGCAGAGAAATATAAAGCTATAGATAACTACCTGGACTCGGAGGAGTTTGCCCAATCCATGAGGGTTAGGGACGACTCAGTCTTCCCCGGGTTTTTTAGGACTGGTTGGGACATGGCCCTTGGGACCGTGAACGAGGCTTGTCCTGATATTAACCCGGCGGACTATGTCTGCCCTGATGACGAGGCTTTGCTACAGAGGTTTCGTACTCGAGTAGTTGTCTCGGATCACGTCCCTCAGGACCCGCTTCTTCCTCCTCCCAAGTCTTCTTTCAGGCCTGCTGAGGATGACAGCTCTTCTTCCTCTTCTGAGACGACAGAGACGTCTAGCGAGAGCGGAGGGGATGATGGTATGGATGTCGAGGGCACCTCAGCTCCTTAGAGCTTTTTCAGCCCTGCGTGGCTTGTTTACTTTATCTTATTTCCGAGACTTTATTTATCAAACTCTTGTAATATTTATCTAATCTTCTTTATTTATCATATTTTACGCTTGCATTTCACGCATTTGGTCTTCCTTGCCTTGCATTCAAACATATTTTGAAAACTTCATGAATTTCCATAAATTGCTTGGGATTCATCCCTTACACGAGTCTTTAATAAACTTCAAAAATAATACTAGAACATATAAATCCTAAGCAAGCAAAGCTTCAAGGTGCTTTTCAACCTACTTGTCATCTTGACAAGTGAGAATCGTATTCAATTGTCCTACACGTAGTAAACCTTCAGGTTTTATGCATGCCAAGTTCTCGGAACTTCAAAACCATCCATAGTCTCCAGCTTGTAGGTTCCTCTACCTTGAACACTTTTGACTTTGTATGGCCCTTCCCAATTCGGGGCAAGCTTCCCTTTCTGTCCTACACCAGAAGCTTCTATCTTCCTCAAGACTAGGTCATCTTGTTTGAAAAAACTTTCTTTAACCCTTAGGTTGTAGTAGAATGAAGCCTTTTTCTGATATTCTACTATCTTTGCATGTGCCTCATCTCGCACTTCATCAATTAAGTACAGAGCCAACCTTTGTCCTTCCTCATTTTCCTCACTATTGAAAGCTTGAATCCTGGGAGAGGAATGTGATATCTCCACGAGAACAACTGCTTCTGCCCCATATGCTAACAAGAAGGGAGTTGCTCCAGTCGTGACTCTACAAGTAGTCCTATAGGCCCATAATATTGGAAGTATCTCATCCACCCAATTATTTCTTGATTTTTCGATCCTCTTCTTTAGTCCATCCAGGATTATTCGATTTGCTACCTCCGCTTGCCCATTGGCTTGCGGGTGAGCCACAGAGGTGAACCGTAACTCAATTTCATTTTCTTCACAGTACTTCTTGAATTCCTCATTGTTAAATTGTGTTCCATTGTCGGTGACTAGGATACGGGGAATTCCATACCGGCACATAATATTTTCCCACAGGAATTGTACAACCTGCTTAGTTGTGATTTTGGCCAAAGGTTTGGCTTCAATCCACTTAGTGAAATAATCAATAGCTACAATCAGGAACTTCCTTTGTCCTGTGGCCATATGGAAAGGTCCCAGAATATCCATTCCCCACATAGCAAAAGGGATGGGCGAGTTGATAGAAGTCAACATCTCGGGGGGTTGTCTAACAACCGGTGCATGTTTCTGACAGCGGTCACATTTTTTCACATATTCTTTGGCATCAGCCATCATCTCTGGCCAATAGAAGCCTAAACGGGTTATCTTATGAGCCAAGGCCCTGCCCCCAAGTGTTGCCCACAAATACCTTCATGTACTTCCTCAAGAACCACGAAGGACCTTTTTTACAGAATCCCATCTATCAAAGAGTACCTTAGTGCTCGAACAGTTAACTTCCGTGCATCAGCAGTATTATTTGGCAACCAACCGGTTTGAATGTAGGCCTTAATGGGGTCTATCCATGACATCCCCAGGCCTACAGGAGCTACAAGCTTAACATCTATGCTCCGTGTCTTTAAAACGTGGAAGTACACACTTCCTGAACTTTCTTCTATCTCAGATGAAGCAAACTTTGATAATGCATCTGCCTTAGCATTTTCTTCCCTTGGAATGTGTTCAACATGGCATTCATTGAATTGGGTTATCACAGCCCTTACCAGGCGGACATACTTAGCCATCGTATCATCCCTTGCCTCAAATTATCCCTTTACCTGGGATATGACCAACTTCGAGTCTCCACGGAATTTTAAGTTTTTGGCTCTAAGTGTCCCTGCTAGGCCAAGGCTAGCTATCAGGGCTTCATATTCTGCCTCATTGTTTGTGGTTGGGAAGTCTAATTTCACGGCATACTCAATCAAGAACCCATCAGGGCTTTGTAAAACCAATCCTGCTCCACTTGAGTTTGTTTTTAATGCTCCATCAAAATAGAGAACCCAATATTCTTTCTCCTCATCACCCTTCTCTTTGTCCCCATTATCAACTTCCTTGTCTTGGGGTATGGTATCTTCCTGCCCCCCGACTTCTTGGTTGGCTATGGTACATTCCACCACGAAGTCAGCTAACGCCTGGGCTTTTATTGCCGTCCGTGGCTTATACTTAATGTCGAACTCTCCCAACTCTATCGCCCACTTGATCAACCTCCCACTAGCCTTGGGACTATGAATGATATTTCTCAGGGGCTGATTTATTAGTACCTCAATCTGATGAGCCTGAAAGTAGGGACGTAACTTTCTTGAAGCCATCACCAAGGCTAGAGCAAATTTCTCAATAGTTGAATAATTTAACTCAACACCGTGCAGAATTTTGCTGACATAGTATACGGGTTTCTGGATTTTCAGTTCCTCCTTAACCAATACAGCGCTCAATGCACTTTCTGAAACGGCTAAGTACAAGAATAGAACTTCATTCAAAGCTGGCTTGGCCAACAACGGGGCCTGGGCCATATACTTCTTTAATTCTTCGAATGCCTTCTGGTTTTCCTCATTCCATACAAAGTCCTTAATGTTCTTTAGTGACTTGAAGAATGATAAGCACTTGTCTCCTGACTTGGAGATGAATCGTCCTAGCGCAGCAACCCTTCCTGTGAGCTTCTGAACATCCTTGACAGTTTTTGGCCGTTCCATGTCCAGGATTGCCTTTATTTTATCGGGGATAGCCTCTATCCCTCTCTTGGAGACCATCAATCCCAAAAATTTTCCAGATCCTACTCCGAAAGCACACTTTGTAGGATTTAACATCATCTTGTGGTATCTCAGGACCTCAAAAGCTTCCCTCAAATGGGTTATATGATCAGTCTTTACTAGACTCTTGACTAACATGTCATCAACATAGACTTCCATAGTCTTACCAATAAGATCCTTAAAAATTTTATTCACCAACCTTTGATAGGTGGCTCCTGCATTCTTAAGACCAAATGCCATAACAAGATAACAATAAACACCAAAGTCAGTGATGAATGATACCTTTGGAATGTCATCCTCGTGCATCATAATCTGATTATATCTGCTAAATCTATCCATGAAGGTCAGCATCTCATGCCCAGCAGTGGCATCAATCAAAGTATCAATTCTTGGCAACGAAAAACAGTCTTTAGGGCATGCACCATTCAGATCAGTGAAGTCTATACACATCCTCCACTTTCCATTGGCCTTCTTCACCATTACAGGGTTTGCTAACCATTCTGGAAATTGAATCTCCTCAATAAAACCAGCCTCTAAGAGCTTCTCTACTTCCTGTTTTATAGCCTCTTGTCTTTCCGGGACAAAGTTTCTTTTCTTTTGTTTTATTGTCTTCCGGTTTGGGTCCACGTTTAGCTTGTGAGTAATCAGCTCCGGGTCTATGCCTGGCATATCAGCTGCTGACCATGCAAACACATCACTACTTTCTTGCAAAAATCTCATCAACTTCCCTCTAAGGGGCTCCTCTAATGTGGCTCCAATGAAAGTCATCCTCTCAGGATTCTCGGGGTCTAAAGGAATCGAAACCAAGTCTTCTGCTGGCTTTCCTCTCTTCTCATCATTTTCTCGGACATCCATATCTTCAATAGGGAGAACCTGCCCCCCAACTCCATATGCCCTCAAAGAGGCTACATAACAGCTTCTAGCCATTTTTTGATCTCCTCTCTCTTCTCCAATCCCGTTCCGGGTGGGAAACTTCATAACTGAATGTTAGGAAGAAGGGACTGCCTTGAAGGCGTGTATCCCTGTTCTTCCCATGATAGCATTATAAGTTGAACTAGCCTTTACCACCATAAAGCCCAACATCTGCGTTGCTTGCCTTGGTTACTGACCTATGGTGGTCGACAATTTGATTATCCCTTCCACAGGACATTCTACTCTCGCAAATCCATATATCGGCATGTCGGTTGGGGTCAATTGAGAGTCGTTATACCCCATCTTTAGAAAGGCATCATGGAGTAAGATATCCACTGAAGCACCATTATCCACAAGGACCCTCTTGATCGGGCTATTTCCTATTATCGGTGTTATGACCAAAGGATCGTCATGAGGAAATTTCACACCCTCTAGGTCAGAATTATCAAAAGCCAATGTTACTTCTGTCCTGGCCCTCTTCGGGGCTTCTCCAACAATATGCATAACCTCTCTAGTATATACTTTTCTGGAGTTTCTGGACGATCCAACAGCAGTTGGTCCTCCAAAGATTGTGTTTATCACAGGCCCTCGAGGTCGCGGCCCTCCATGAATTGTGTTTATAACCGGTCCTCTAGGATGGGGATTCCGCCCCTGATCGTCTTAGTCCCTCTTACGATCTTTAAAGTTCTTCCTTCTATTGTTATTCCTATCCCCTTCTTCTCTAGTGTATTTGTTCAATCTTCCTTTTCGAATGAGGAACTCAATTTCATCTTTCAGCTGCCTACACTCATCGGTGTCATGACCAACATCTTTGTGAAATCTGCAATACTTGCTCTTGTCTAGCTTGGCATGATCAGCCTTCAGGGGCTTTGGCCAATGAATATCTTGATCTTTCTCAATTTCCATCAAGATCTGGCTTCTAGGAGCATTCAGCTTAGCGTACTCGGTGAACTTTGGCCCAGGTCCTCCCTTCTTGGGGGTTGAATCAGGGTTTTGCTCGGTTCTAGGATACTTGTCCTTAGCGATATACTCCAGATCAGTTTTCCGTTTCTTGCCTCCAGTGGGCTCATTACTCACTACGGTCTTCCTCATGCTTTCTTCAACCTTGATATACTTCCCTGCCCTATCCTGGAGCTGCAACATGCTTTCGGGTGGACGTTTAGCCAAGGACATCTCAAAAAACTCATCCCTAGTTCCTTGTTGCAGTGCTATCATGGCTACCTTATCATCCAGGTCTGGGACTTTTAAAGCCTCCTTTGTGAAACGATTCAGGTAATCTCTCAAGGATTCCTTTGTTCCCTGCACAATGCTCATAAGAGATGCTGAACTTTTCTCATGAACTCTCCCACTGATGAATTGCTTAATAAAAGCCTGACTTAATTCTCTGAATGATCCAATAGAGTTTGGGGGCAAGCGACTATACCACCTTTGAGCCATACCCGACAGGGTTTGAGGAAAGGCCCGACACTTAATAGCATCATTCACGGGCTGCAACAGCAGTGCGTTAGAGAATTTTCTAACATGAGTAGCGGGATCTCCCGTGCCATCATAAGCTTTGATAGTTCGCATCTTGAACTTCCTTGAGATATGGGTATTCATTATTCCTTCAGTGAAGGGTGGAGTAGGATCATTAGGATCTCCAAGGGGAAGAAGATTGCTTGGATCAGCCCTTGGGACAACAGCCCTTCTCTGCACTGGACCATCCATGGTCTATGACAGGAGGAGGATTTCTCCCCCTCGGAGGTGCTTGGGGTCTGGTGGTCTAGTGCGCCTCCAAATCGCGCCTCAGCCTTTGAATCTCAGCCTCATGAGCCCTGATCCTTTCCTGCACTTCCTGGGGATTCGTCCCTTGGGTGCTTTGAGGACGTTGGCTTCCATCAGCCATCGGCTCTTTGCCAGCACGCCTCCTTCTTGGGGCTACTTCATCATCCGAAGACTCGGAGTCTCTTTTAGTGTAAGGACCAGAAAATTCCCGATCCTCAGGGATAGGAGCCAAACCTCGTATGTAGGGGGTATGTAGGGGGTGATTGCCCTCGTGCTTCACTCCGCCCAGCATGTCCGCTTCCTCCAACCTCGGGGTAAAGGGGCATCCCATAAGGGGGGTTAGTAGTAACAACAGTTGAATATTCATACCCGACGGGTCGAGAATTCACAAGTGCATGTACTTGTTGAACTTGAGGATTCGTACCTTGAGTAGCCGAGGGGATCGTCCCTTGTTGCTGAGGTTCAGTTGCCCCTATCTGGGCTTCTCCTTGCGTGGTTGCATAGGTTGAGTGAGGAGTCCTTGAATTGGACTTGGTATAGGAGACCTGGTGGTCAAGTCTCTGAATTAGGACGGACTTAGGAGTCCTAGGAAGTAGGAAGCTGATTCCTTATCTATGAGGTTTCTTGGAGGCTAATCTACAAGGATTTATATCCCCACTAGGACTTATCTTAATAGCTATTTTTCTCCCTTATTAATTAATTACGAAATTAATAAATAATCAGGGTTTTGGGCCTTCATTGTTCCATCAGGCCTGATCTGGTCCATCAGGCCTGATCAACATGTTAACCTTTCTGGTCTAAATATCATACATCTTCTTAGTGGGCCTAGCAGCCCACACCTTGTATAATCAATGTAATATTTAATTACACAATCATGATTATTTATCCCTATCAGAACCAAAAACAATAACTATCAATCTAGCGTTCTTCTTATCACTAATTCATGCTGATTTACAACCAACAACCTGGTTCTTTTCTTTAAATGAATAACAAACAAATGTTGCATGACAGAACAACCAATACTCGAGACATGTTTCTGTGTCCTTTTGTTCGAGTAACAGCCGAGTAGCCTTCCAATTAACTGCTTGAGTTTCTTTTTTTTATGCAAACCTGTGTCTTCCTTTTCTTTTGTCTACAAAATAAATAATGTGTCGAATATTGCATGCATGGCTGTCTATTTGATTTTAAGAAATAAGTAAAATATTTGATTAATAAAATAAATAAATAAATGAATAAGATTCCATTTATTTATTTAATTAAAACAAATATTAATTTATTTTTTAAAAATTAAATATTGATATTAAATTAAATAAATAAATAATTTGGAATTTATTTATTCATTTAATAAAAAATCAATTATTAATTTATTTATTTTAAAATCAATTGTGATATAAAATTAAATAAATAAATTAATTAATTTCCATTTATTCATTTAATAAAAAATCAGTCATTGATTAAAAATAAATCCTGTAAATCCTCAGGTTGTACTCTTCTGTATCTGCAGGCCTTCTAATCTCCGGGATTTTGTACCTCAAAATATTTTAGTCTCCTCGAGTACAAAAACCACTTAACAATATTCTTAAAAATAATACTCTGTTTCCTGTAACAGATCACTGACGTCTTGTGCATGGGTCTGGTTCACAGACGACTAGTTCCGCTCTCAGGCCTTCGTATTATACTCGTACAAACCACTGTTAAGTCTTCAACCAAATATAACCAACTACACTAAGAATCCTTGAGGTCTTCACACTGATTATGATAACTGCTTCGAATTACTCCAATTTTATTTTTGATGCCTGAACATATTAATGAACTTCATACGGATCACTGTTGACGTCTTCTTCACTACAACTAACAACATCTTTTATGCATATACCCAATAAAATAATTTGTACTGCTCCTAGTGGAACATAGATTATTTCAAAGTCCTTGTTCTATGTTGAGTTATCCAAACCAGTATTGTTGAGTTATACGTACAGCTTCAATTGTTCTTAACAATCTCCCCTTATTTGACTGTTACACCTGATGGTGAAATAATAATGGAGAAGCAACAGTTTGGAGGATAACTCAACTAACCTTATCCAAAAATCTTCAATCAGCTTTCAACTTTTAATCCTGTACTTGGAAATAATACTATCTTATATCTACCACATCTTTTATAAGCATTCACCTCCAGCAGAGAACATATTCTTTTCTCCCTTATATAAAGTTGCAGATAGATACGTCTTCCAAATACTATCTTCAATAATCTTCAGATCTTTCCATAAAGCACATAGAAAACATTTTGGAATCCATAACCAAAAACCAATAATCTCTCTATAATCTCTCCCCCTTAGTTGAGTAATCCTTCAAAATGTATTCAGAGTAAAACCTTAGGATCAACCAACCAATTGAAGAGACTATTTGGTAACCATTCCTCACAGTGCAAGTATGTGATTTCTGTTTAGTGATCTCACATTGTGTTTCACTCCACTCTACACTCAAGTATTTGTCACTCAGTCTCACAGTGTATCACTCACTCAAAGCTCCAAACATCCAAGTATACCTGCGAGAAAATCCTTTTCATAGAAAAGTTGCCTTCCACCTTCAAGGATGGAAACTCTCAGTCAAGAGATTCAGAAATGTTCCTTCTGAGAGGGGAAATTAGGATTCTTTTAAGTGGCAGAATTTCTGATATCCCTCAACTTCCACGAAAAAGTATACCTTATAAAATCATCAGTTGATATCTGAGTCCTCATTTAGAAGTTGTTATTTTGACTAAGTCAAAATCATTACCAGATTTGAATTTTGGGAAAATAACCAATGATCAATGATATGCCATTAGAGAACAAAGTTTCTTCTAAAGTCTGTGAGGACTTATCAAAGTAACCAACCAGGATCATATGTTCTCATTCAAGATCAGAGATAAAGAGTAGAATATAATCCAGGATTCAACCTATTGCCATTGACCTTGATATGGTTTGACGATGATTGTTGCGTCAGTACCTTCCTTGTGTGTGAGTCTCACATGTGCATTGGAAATATTTTGATCAAGGGGTAATGACTCTCATACAGATGCCCTGGATGATAGGCGAATTTTCAATAGATAACATTCTGTTGGGAGAATGCACCTAATAATTGTTTATATGCCTTTTTTAGCTCTATATCCTTTTGAGAGAATACAAATGGGCTTACAGATGTCTCAGGTTTATAAATACTCCACTTCTTTGTGAGAGACAGAGCTGTTGGGTTGACCTTTTCTTCCTTATGTGGTGCTTCTTGGCACTATCTCCCTCATTTTAAACACAACTCCAAAACCAAATGGTAATTTTGTCTGATCACTGTGTTGATATCTCAAGAAAATTAAGTGAATTAGAGCAAAATGTGGGGGATGTATCAGAGTAAGGTAATGGAATACTGTTTGAGAAGTGTTTGGTTCTAATGACTTGGGATAGAACCTATGAGGTTTGATAGGCTCTTAGTCAGTTCCTAAAACCACTGAGGGTGTTGAAGATCACAAACATCTGAAGTATAATATCAGAGAGTTTCATAGGCTCTTAGTCAGCTCCTAAAACCACTAAGGGTGTTGAAGATCACAAACATCGGAAATACAATATCAGAGAGTTTGATGATCAAGAACAAAGTGATTTCAGAATCAGAGATTTATTACCTTTGCTTACCATAATATGGATTCATGAAGGATGTCTCAGATGATCATGCTTTCTGATTCTTTTGACAGTACTACTCAATCAAATATCATTAGCTCAAAACAGTTCAAGTTAGTCCAGTACAGATCAATACTATAGAGGAAAGAGAATGAACATTGTTTTAAACTTATAAGACTTGCATAAGGTAATCAGAATATAAGAAATATATCATGATCTACTATCCAGGACAGAGTATAAGCATAGCAAGATCATAAGAGTTAAATACATGATCAACACATAAGTCATAAAAACTATTAATTATGCCAACGGCATATCCAACAATTATGCACCAATTGATTAGTCAAGACAAGACTAAACCAATTAAAACTACCCCTAACAGAATTATATCACAACTATCACTAGTTATGAAGGATATTTATTCTAACACAAAATAAATAGAGTTATTCAAGTATAAACAGAGAATCAGAGTGATCATGGAATCTGTTGTCAGAGTTACCTAGGGTCTGAAACTCAATAACCATACAAAATTACTCAGAAAATATGATACAATCACACAGAATATAATCAGAGTATTCAATCTAGTTGCACAGAATCATAAGCAGGATCTAAGCCTATAAATCAGAGTTATGATAAGATCAAAAATAAGATTACAGGGTCTTAGATCAGAGTGCAAATGATATTGAGATGTGTGTGTGTGCAAAAGTAAATATCAATATCAACAGTGTTTGCATCAGAGTAAACATATAACATGTAAACATTCAAACAACTATTATATTGCATCAAAAACTCTAACTTACTTACCACTAGCATATAACATGTAACACATGGTAATCAGTTAGCTTCAAAACAAGTTTACAACCATGGATATATATAATGAATAGATATGTAAACTTACTTTCCCCTCATAGCATCATTATCGGGGTAGTAAATTTTACCCGCACCATGGATATTTGTTGATTTCCAATTAATTGGACAAATTCAACATGCCAAGTTCACTAACTAACTTATTGAAGATAACTTCATCAAGTGGCTTCGTGAAAATATCTGCAATTTGGTCTATTATGGGAACATAATGAAGTTCCATAATATCATTCGTTATATGCTCTCGAATCAAATGATACCTTATATCAATATGTTTGGTCCTTGAATGCTGAACAGGATTGTTAGAGATTGCTATGGCACTTGTGTTGTCACAGTAGATAGGAATATTCTTCAAATCAAGTCCATAGTCTCGGAGTTGGTTTCTCATCCAAAGAAGTTGAGAACAGCAGCTACCAGCAGTAATGTATTCAGCTTCAATAATAGATGTAGAAACTGAATGATGCTTCTTACTAAACCAAGAAACTAATCTTCTTCCAAAAAACTAACAGCTTCCTGAAGTACTCTTCCGATTAATCTTACAACCGGCGTAATCAGAATCTATGTAGACAATGAGATCAAAGCCTCTATCTTTAGGATACCAGATACCTAGATTAGGTGTACCCTTCAGTTATCTGAAAATTCGTTTGACGGCTATCATATGAGATTCCTTCGGATCAGCTTGGAACCGTGCACACAAGAATGTAGAAAACATAGTATCTGGGTGACTTGCAGTCAGGTAGAGTAATGATCCAATCATGCCTCAATAATAAGTGATGTCCACCTTCTTACCAGACTTGTCTTGATCAAGCTTTATGGCAGTTGCCATAAGATTTTTAGCAGGAGTTGAATCTTCCAACTGATATTTCTTCAGAAGATCTCTGATGTACTTCATTTGACAAATGAAGATACCATCTGATTTCTGACTCACTTGAAGTCCAAGGAAGAAGCTCAACTCACCCATCATACTCATCTGATACCTACTCTATATAAGCTTAGCAAACCTTGCACAAAGTGCATCATTCATGGATCCAAATATAATGTCGTCAACATATACTTGCACAAGTATGGTATCACCTTTATGATTCTTATCTATAACACCTCTAGTGAAACCATTTTCAAGCAAAAATTCTGAGAGAGTGACATACCATGTTCTCGTCACTTGCTTTAGACCATAAAAAGCCTTGAAGAGAAAATAGACAAAATATTTAAACTCAGGATCTATGAAACCAGGGGGTTGCTCCACATAGACCTATTCTTCAAGCTCACCATTCAGGAAAGCACTTTTACATCCATCTGATATACCTTGAAGTTTGAATGTGCTGCAAATGCTAAAAACATCTCGATGGCTTCAAGTGTAGCAACTGGTGCAAAAGTTTCATCGTAGTCAATCCCTTCTTCTTGAGAATAGCCCTTAGCAACCAGTCTCGCCTTGTTCCTTGTTACAATTCCATCTTCATCAAGCTTGTTACTGAAAACCCATTTTGTGCCAATCATTGATTTGTCTTTAGGTCTGGGTACAAGCTTCCACACATTCTGTCGTTCAAACTGATTGAGTTCCTCTTGCATATAAATCACCCAATCAGGATCCCCAAGAGCTTCATCTACTTTTTTTGGCTCCATTTGAGATAGAAACCCAGAATAGAAACATTTATTAGATGTAGCTCTTCTGGTCTTGACTCCACTATCAGGATTACTAAGTATCAAGTTCTGAGGGTAATCTTTACTTCATACTCTATGTCTTGGCAGACTATCCATTGATGACTCAGCATTTCCTGAATTGTGTTATGTCTAACCACCGGATCCTTGTTCTTCTTCTTGTTCTGCTCCCCCTGAGTTGTTGCCAGCTTGATCTCCTGAATCTGAAGCTTGAGGACTAGTCCATGAGATAATGTGACTTGTCTCATGACCATTCCCTTCAGAATCTGTATCAGAATTATGATCATCCAGATCATTGCTATTGTCTGGAATAACTTCAGGTTCATCTTTTCCATCAGAAAGATCTTCAACATCAAGACTATCACTATCATCTTCCTTCTGAATACTTGGGAGCTTGGCGTCATCAAATGTTACATTAAGGCTTTCCACAACCTTTTGATCACTAATCACATACACCCTGTAATCCTTTGGCTCCATAGAATAGCCCAGAAAGATACGTTCTTCAGCTTTAGCATCAAACTTTCCAAGATGCTCATCGTCCTTTAGCACAAAGCATTTTCCTCCAAACACGTGAAAGTATTTAACTATTGGTTTCTTGTTGACCATTAACTCATAAGAAGTCTTCTCGTACATCTTGTTGATCAGGGTTCTGTTTTGAGTATAACATGCAGTGTTAACTGCTTAAGCTTAGAAGTCGGTAGGAAGATTGGCTTCATTAAGCATAGTCCTTGCAGCTTCAACCAATGTTCGATTCTTCCTTTCAACCACTCCATTTTGTTGTGGAGTCCTTGGTGCTGAAAACTGTCTTGAGATGCCCTTCTCGACAGAGAAATCATTCAACTTTGCATTTCTGAATTCTGTTCCATTATCTGATCTGAATGTTCGCACAGGCAATCCAGCTTCTAACTCAATCGTGTTGATGTGATCAATAATCATATCAGGTGCTTCATTCTTTGAATATAAGAATAACACCCATGTATATCTGGAATAATCCTCCACAATCACTAAGCCATATTTCTTTCTTGACATAGACATGACGTTGACATAACCAAATAAATCAATGTGAAGGAGTTGTAATGGTTCAGTGATGTTAGTCATTGTCTTCTTCTTGTGTGATGCCCTCTGTGACGTTCCCTTCTCACATGCTTCATAAAGTCCATCAGGACTGAATTCCATCTCGGGCAATCCTCTCACCAATTCCCTCTTAACCAAAGAATTCATGGTCTTGAAGTTCAAGTGGGAGAACTTCTTATGCCATAACCAACTTTCATCCAGAGAGACTTTACTGTAGAAGCACATTACTTGACCATCTGCGGAATTCCAGTCAGTTACGAATAACTCACCCTTTCTAACTCTATTGAGAGTTAGCTTTTCATTCTTCTAATTAGAGATCAAACACTTCTCGTTCTTGAACAAAACTTCGCATCCTTTGTCAAAGAACTGACTAATACTGAGGAGATTATGCATAAGACCTTCAACCAGAGAGATTTCTTCAATGATGACATTGTCAATTTCCAAACAGCCATATTCTGTAGTATAACCTTTGATGTCATCTCCAAAAGTAACCACTAGGCGAGCTTTCTCAACCATCTTTGGTAGTAGGGCTCTATCTCCAGTCATATGCCTTGAACATCTATTATCCAGAACCCACATGACCTTCTTCTTCTTAATGCCCTGAAAACAAAGATGATTAAGTTTTCTTTGGTACCCAAACTAAGTTGGGTCCATAAGACATAGAAGCATTTGAATATATAATATTTCTCTTAACATGATTGACAGGCTTAACAGTTTTTGCTTTATCATTGACAGTTTTTTTGTCATTTTCAGAAGCACCAACAGACTTGCTTTTGGGCTTGGTGACAGGTGCCACTTTCCTAGCTTTAGGAGGGCTTATAGTCTTTGATCTACAAGTGTTCTTACTAACATGCTTATCATGATCATGAGATGTATTATGTGAGTGTATGGAATCAAGATAAGTGTGCATGAAAGATACTACACATGACATGCAAATAGATTTATCACACGTAGAAACTTTAGGCATGTTAGGCATGTTATATACATAAGCATTCTTAACATTATCTACTTTAACCTTTCTACAAGCATGAGTAAGGTGACCAGCAGATCCACAGTTATTACATAACTTCCTAGGGCCATTAGTTCTTATCCTGCCATTTCTACTTCTATTCTTCTTATTCTTGGAAGTAAAACCTAATCCGGCAAAGGATAAGTCAGAGTCACTAGCAATAGATATAGGTTTCTTTGCTTTTTGTCTCCTTGAGAGCTCGAGATCCTCAACAAGCATCTCATGATGAATATAAAGATTTTCTTCATTAAAGGGCTCAACAGTAGCTTTCTTAAATAGAGGCTTCTTAGCTTCCTTAAGAACATGAGGTATACTAGGGAGATTAACAACTTTCTCTATAGGGTCATTTTCAACTACTCGTTTCTTAGAAGCTTTTCTAAGTTCGTCGTAGTCTAGACCTATCCCAACCTTTCCACCTACTACTTGATCAGCTATGAGCTTCTTAGCAAGATTTTCAGAATCAGTAAAAACATGCAATTTAGTTTCTAATTCTGCATTCTTGCTCCTTAGCTCTTCCCCAGTCTCAAGGTGCTTAGTAATCTTAAGCTCTAAATATCTATTGGTTTGCTTAAGATTCTCAACACTAACCCTATCTAGAACTAACTTATCATTTTCATCTTTAACCTTCTTTAGTTCTACTATAAGGTCTTCGACATCAAGCAGAGTACATCTTAGTGTAGTACTAACATTTCTATACACTTCTTTTACGGCATCATGTTGTTCAATGCATTCCTTTGTATTAAATTGTGCCTTAAGATAGTGATGAGAAACAACATTTCCATACACTAGGATAGTCTTCTTGAAGGCGACACAGTGTTCATTCTCACACAAGTTATCTGGACGTAAAGCACGAATAGTTGGAGATGTTACATGAGAAGAAGATTCTGCCATCAATGCAAGATTTCTATATTGCTCTTCTTCATTATCAGTGTCATCCCATCTCTTTCCCTCATCTATGTAAGATTTCATTATATACTTCCTTGAGCTACCTAAGTCCTTCTTCTGATAAGCTTTGCCTTTATCCCTTGTTTGTTGAGGCTTCTTACATTCAGTGGCAAAGTGCCCAACCTCATCACAATTATAGCATCTAAACTTGCTTCTATCAACCATCCATGTCTTGTAACCTCATCCAGAAAATGAACTTAACCTCTGACCATGGTTGCTGCTTCCAGTACCCCTAAAGCCTTATTTCCTCCTAAACCTGATGTTACTGAACATCCCAGCTAAGTTGGCCATAGTAGGATCTTCCATGCTTTGCAGCTCCTTAGTGGTGTAGTAATCGCTTGGATTCCCAGAGAGCTTTCCATCATCCATCTCAGCTTCAAAGAGCGTTTCAGCGTTAGACTTAGGCTTTTCAGCAGTAATGTCAAGCTCTTTGATTTCACTACCTACAAGAGCAGTTTTCTTGAGTAGTTCAACATTTTTGCTATCAACTGTACCGCCACTATAGATGATCTTCCTTTGTTCCTGCTCCATTTCATGAGTCTTTATCTTACCATACAACTTCTCAAGTGTCATGGTTTCAAAGTCAACACGCTCACGAACAGATGAAGCCTTATTCTCTATATGGTAAGGTAGGAAAAACATAAACTTCATGTTGACTTCTCTCTGAGGATAAGTCTTGCCATGAATACTTAATTCATTTAAGAGCTTGTTCAGTCTTTCAAAGACTTGAGTAATACTTTCTCCGGGCAAGGACTTAAAGGCCTCATATTGAGAAGTCAAGATATCCAATCAATTCTTCCTGACATCTTCAGTTCCTTTCATAAGCAGTTCTATGGTTTCCCACATGTGCCTGGGACTCTCACAGACCATAATTTGGTTACTCATATCAGCATCCATCAAATCCACCAAAATAAGTTGTAGGCCATCATCCAGGGCTATCAGTTCTTTGTCACGAGCACTCCATTCAGCTTCAGGACATGACATTCTCATATTAGGCAACTCTGGATGATCCTTCATCGGCACATGTCTTCCTTCTCTTAACACTCTCATATACTCTGGATTCGACACCCGAATATACAATAGCATTTTCTTTTTCCATAGATTATATCTCGATTTATCGAACTGAGGAACCTTGATACTACTAACTTTCTGAGAACTCATCTTTTTAGATCTGAGAAAAATTTACAATATACCATCTCAAAATACGATAACCCGGTTAGTCAACAAAACCAAACCAGTCAAGTCAAAACCAACAAATCCAAATCAGATCTACACACCGAAAGCATTCTCAGACTCCGTATAACCAATATCAACAACAAAACTTGCTAATCTAATGTAGCAGATCTGTATATCGATCAACAAGCTCTGATACAAATTGTTAGGTCCAAAAGGTACATACAGAGGGGGTGAATGTATGTTCTTCATTTTTCATTAATTAATTGCAACGGAAAATAAAACTCGAAAATGAAATAAACAAACGCAAGGAGATTCACGGAATAATTCTTGTTATTAAGAAATTAAACCGTAAAGGGTTGCTTACAACTCCAAATACAAATATTCGGAGCAACACATATAGAGAGAACCAAAAACAATAACTATCAATCTCGGGTTCTTCTTATCACTCTAAAAATCTAAAACTCTAATCAAAAGGTATTAAATACAATAAAGAGAGATTTAAATAATGAGTGTTATAATTTTGTAAGGCTTTAAATGGTGTGGAACAAATTGGACATGACCTCCCCTTGTCAAATGAAACTTTCAAGTGTGCTGAGTTTATTTTTTCAAGAGCTCCGCACTGTTGTAAAAATAGCTCTTGAAAAAATGGAGCAGATATGGATCCAATTGCTGCTGATTTGATTATATAGATTGGTAGGGTGGAGAGAGAAGGAGGCTATGTGGATTAATTGTGTTTGAATTGACAGCTTGCAAATTGTAACCTGCAACTTGCTAATTTCCTTTCTGTTATTAACCTGCGACCTCAGAAGAATTGTACAATCCTGTAACATGTGACTTAGAAATGTAGTACAATTTATCCAAGTGGTGACTTGCATTTCTGTCTTTGAATAATAACCTGCGACTCTTTGAATAGAAGTCCAACCTGCGACGTGAATAGATTTCATTTACTTGATTCTTGTTGAACTACAATGTAGATGGTGGGTCCGGCTTCTTTCTTTCTGTGTTGTAAATAGATACAAGAAGTTATTGCTTTATCCTTTCTATTCGAATTCAATCAAAGGAAACAGGAGAGGAGTTTTCTTTGAATGAATAACAAACGCATGTTGCATGACAGAACAACCAATACTTGAGACATGTTTCTGTGTCCTTTTGTTTGAGTAACAGAAGAATAGCCTGCCAATTAACTGCTTGAGTTTCCTTTTCTTTTGTGCAAACCTATGTCTTCCTTTTCTTCTATCTACAAAATAAACAATGTGTCGAATATTGCATGCATGGCTAGCTGTTTGATTTAAAGAAATAAATAAAATATTTGATTAATAAAATAAATAAATAAATGAATAAGATTCCATTTATTTATTTAATTAAAAACAAATATTATTTTATTTTCTAAAATAAATATTGATATTAAATTAAATAAATAAATGATTTGGAATTCATTTATTCATTTAATAAAAAATCAATTATTAATTTACTTATTTTAAAATCAATTATGATATAAAATTAAATAAATAAATGAATTAATTTCCATTTATTTATTTAATAAAAAATCGGTCATTGATTAAAAATAAATCCTGTAAATCCTCAAGCTATACTCCTCTGTATCTGCAAACCTTCTAATCTCCGGGATTTTGTACCTTAAAATATTTTAGTCTCCTCGAGTACAAAAACCACTTAACAGTATTCCTAAAAATAATACTTCATCTCCTTTAACGGATCACTGATGTCTTGTGCATGGGTCTGGTTCACAGATGACAAGTTCCGCTCTCGGGCCTTCGTATTATACCCATATAAACCACTGTTACGTCTTCTACCGAATATAACCAACTAAACTAGAAATCCTTGAGGTCTTCACACTGGTTCTGATAACTGCTTCGAATGACTCCAACTTTATTCCTCCGATACCTGACCATATTAATGAACTTCATACGGATCACTGTTAACGTCTTCTTCACTACAGCTAACCAAACCTTTTATGCATATACCCAATAAAACAATTTGTACTGATCCTAGTAGAACATAGATTATTTCAAAGTCCTTGTTCTATGTTAAGTTATCCAAACCAGTATTGTTGAGTTATACGTACGGCTTCAATCTTGCTCAACAAGTGGTGACCTAACCTAAGAGAGGCCCCAAATTTAGAAAGGCCCCAGTTGAGAGCGTTGGCCAGTGCGGCAGACCATCTAGGGCGACGTTTCACAGCCAACCCCGCGACCCGATACCAGAATGTTGAACATGCGAAAAAAGGCACCTTGGAGTGTGTACCTAGGTGAGAGCCTTTCGAAAGTGCTTCAGATGCAACCAACCAGGACACCTTGCCCCAAATTGCCCACGACCAGGATTGACATGTCACATGAGGAAGTATTCCGGGAACTAAGGCCCCCAACCTCAGGGATGAGAAGAGCAGCTTCCAACCGGCCCCTAGCTGCCAGTACTTTCAACATGACCGTTCAGGACGGTGTCCGGAACACTAATGTGATAGCAGGTATCCTTTTGTTAAATTCTGAACATGCAAATGTTTTATTTGATTCCAGAGCGACCAAGTCCTTTATATCTCGAAATTTTTCTAAGAAGTTAAAACTTAACGTTGTACCCTTACGCGATGTATTACAAGTGAAAATAGCAACCCGAGAAATCATTCATGTAAATCAAGTACACCCTAGATGCAAGTTAAAACTAGAAGGGAAAGTTTTTGAGGTTAACTTAATCCCGTTTACATTAGTAGAATTTGATGTGATCCTAAGTATGGATTGGTTATCCAATAATGGAGCACATATAGATTGTGAGCAAAAGAAGGTAAGGATAAGAGTAAAAAATAGAAAAGAGATAGTGTTTAAAGGTCAACGACAGACCCAGAAATTTCTGATCATGATCCAGGCTAAGAGGTTATTAAAGAAAGGTAACGAGGCCTACTTGGCTTATGTGATGGATACTAAGAAGGAAGTTCCCAACATACAGGACATACCCATAGTAAATGAATTCGAGGATGTGTTCCTAGAGAACTTACCACGATTGCCACCCGACAGAGAAATAGAATTCTCTATAGAATTAGTACCAGGGAAGGCACCAGTATCTAAGGCCCCCTATAAAGTGGCCCTAGTTAAGATGAAGGAACTAGCTTCTCAACTACAGGAATTGTTAGATAACAGGATGATAAGACCCAATGTGTCACCATGGGGTGCATCAGTACTATTTGTAAAGAAAAAGGATGGTAGTATGAGATTATGCATAGACTACCGAGAGTTGAACAAGCTAACCATCAAGAATAGATACCCTCTCCCTAGGATTGACGACCTATTCGACCAGCTCAAAGGTGTCATGCACTTTTCCAAAATAGATTTAAGGACAGGATATCACCAGTTGAAAATCAAACTGGAAGATATACCAAAGACCGTCTTTCGCACTAGGTATGGACATTATGAGTTCTTAGTCATGTCATTCGGGTTAACCAATGCACCCGCAACCTTTATGGATTTGATGCACAGAGTGTTCAAGAAGTACCTAGACATATGTGTGATAATTTTCATAGATGCTATTCTAATCTACTCAAAGACAGAGCAAGAATACGCAGAACATTCGAGGATAGTCTTAGAAATCTTGAGGAATGAGAAATTGTATGCCAATTTCTTAAAATGCGAGTTTTGGTTAAAGAAAGTTCAGTTCTTAGGGCATGTGGTGAGTAGCAAAGGACTTTTAGTCGACCACGTCAAGATAGAGGCGGTATCCAATTGGGAAAGACCGACTACCCCAACTAAGGTTAGGAGTTTTGTGGGTTTAGCAGGATACTATCGAAGATTCGTGTAAGACTTTTCCAAGATAGCCGGCCCATTGACTAGGCTTACCCGGAAAATGGAGAAGTTGGTGTGGACAGAGAAATATGAGGAAAGCTTTCAGGAGCTGAAAAGGAGACTGGTGTCAACACCAGTACTCGCTCTTCCTGATGGAAAGTGAGAGTTTGTGATATATAGTGATGCCTCGCACAAGGGGCTAGGATGTGTGCTTATGCAGCACGGAAAGGTTATTGCGTGCCTCTCGGCAGTTGAAGGAATGTGAGATAAGGTACCCTACCCACGATCTAGAATTACTAGTCGTAGTGTTTACCCTGAAATTTTGGAGGCACTACTTGTACGGTAAAAAATGTGAGATTTACACAGACCATAAGAGCCTCAAGTATATTTTTACTCAAAAAGAGTTAAACATGAGACAGAGGAGATGGTTAGAACTAATTAAGGACTATGATTATGAAATTTTGTATCACCCGGGTAAAGCCAATGTGGTGGCTGACGCCCTTAGTAGCAAAGAGAGACTCAAAATGATAATGACATTTTAGGAGTTAGTTAAGGAATTTGAAAAGACGGAGATCGACGTGCGAATAACTGGTAAAGGATTAGAAGGACTATTCAAGATCAAGTTAGTATCGGAACTAGCTAAAAAGATACGAGTGTGTCAGGAAAAGTAGATGAATGAAAAAAGAGAAACGTTGACCGGTGAGGAGGCCAGATGCGAGAAAGATGAGAAAGGGATCATGAGGTATGTATCCCGAATTTGGGTTCCAAATGTGAAGAACTAAGAGACCAGCTGCTGCACGAAGGGCACAACTCCACGTATTCAATCCACCCAGGAAGTACGAAAATGTACCGTGACCTTAAGGAATATTATTGGTGGCCTAACATGAAGAGAGAAGTAGCAGAGTGGGTCAGCAAATGCTTGACATGCCATAGAGTGAAGGATGAACATCAGCGACCGAGTGGGCTATTACGGACCCTAGAAATTTTGGAATGGAAATGAGAGCATATAGCCATGGATTTTGTGACAGGCCTACCAAGGACTAAAACCAATCACGATGCCATATGGGTTATCATAGATAGACTGACCAAGTTCGCACACTTCCTGCCAATCAATGAAAGGTACACTATAGATAGGTTGGTTGATATTTACCTGAAGAAAATCGTAGTGAGGCACGGGGTTCCCGTTGCCATAGTGTCGGATAGGGACCCAAGGTTTAACTCCAGATTTTGGAGAAACTTCCAAGAGTGTGTAGGCACCAAACTGAATATGAGTACCGCTTACCACCCCCAAATAGATGGGCAAAGCAAAAGGACTATCCAGACCCTAGAAGTTATGTTGCGAGTATGTGCCATTGACTTTAAAGGAAACTTGAATGACCACTTATCCCTGATCGAGTTTGCCTATAACAATAGCTACCACACTAGCATAGGAATGCCTCCGTATAAAGCTCTTTACGGAAGAAAATGTCGCTCTCCCTTATGTTGGGATGAAGTTAGAGAACATAAGATAATAGGACCTGAGTTGGTCCAGCAGGCTATAGATATGGTGGGACTTAACAGAAAGAGGCTGGTAGCGGCTCAAGATATACAGAAGAAGTACTAAATCAGGAAAGATAGAGAGTATGAAGTGGGAGATTCAGTGTTGTTGAAAGTATCTCCATGGAAATGAGTGATGAGGTTTGAAAAGAAAGGAAAACTGAGTCCCGGATTCATAGGACCCTTTGAGATCTTAAGGAGAATAGGACTTCTAGCTTAGGAGCTCGCTTTCCCCCTAATTTGCAACAAGTGCACAATATGTTCCATGTGTCAATGCTAAGAAAGTACCATGCCGATGCGCGACATGTGATAGAGTATGAACATGTAGACTTACAACCAAACCTGACCTATGTTGAGCAACCAGTAAGAGTAATGTACCAGAAGGAACAAGTGCTGAGGAACAAGACTATAAAGCTGGTCAGAATCTTGTGGAGAAATTAGAATGTTGAAAAGTCAACTTGTGAACTAGAGGGCGCGATGAAGGAAAGATATCCTCGCCTGTTTTCTATTTGAAGGTTACCATTAAATAGATCGTTGAACAAGGAATCGAATGATATATGTGTGATAAACGGAGGGTAACCGGAAAAACCTCACCGGAGTTTTGAAGCTCGACGGCGGTGGGAACTTTTGGCCAAATTTCTGGCTTGTTCGTTGATTGATTGCACGAATTGATTTCATAGATACATTTCTGAAAGCAAGTAGAACAACCCCCGTAATTTAGGTGTGTTTCTGGAGATCTTCCGGCTGCCGTAAAAGCTTCATGGCGGCAGTCATGGAATCCGGATGACGGGAGTCGTCGGGGAAGACGATAGGGGTGGCAAACTATAGTTTGGCCCCTGAAGTTTCCCTGATTTACAAAACTAATATTCATGTTTTAAAAACTTATAAGAAAAGTATTTTTGTTTTAAAAATTTTCAAAAATCATATTTCTGTTTATTTAATTTCAGAAAATGGTTTTTAATATTTAAAAATTCCAAAAATCATTATATTTAGTTCCGAAAATTATTTTTAGTTCAAAAATAAATCTGAATTATTTAGTTTATTAATTTTAGGTAATAATCAATTATTTAATTGGTCAATTAATTTAAATAATAAATGATTAATTGATTTAATTAGTTATTAATTAATTTTAATTGATTATTTAATTAGATTTAATTATTTCTTTTGATTTAAAAAATTTAAAAAATAGTTTCGAACTTTAAAATATTATTCTAATATATGTTCAAGGCTCGATAATTATTATTAAATGATTCTAAAGTCAGATTTGGGTATTCGAACCCTATGATTTATTCATAAAATGATTCTTTGATCCGTTTTAATTCCAAAAAATGTTCAAAAATTTGTATTAAATACTCAAAAAATCATTTTAACCCTGAAACTTCTTTGAAAAGTTATTTTTATCGAATATCTTACGTGCTATGTGCTATATGATATATGATTGATGTATAATATGCTTATGTGTATATTGTTTGACGATTTTTGTTGTAACTTTCAATCCGTATGTCGGATTTGGGTGAAACGAAGGGTAGATAGAAGTTTGTAACGAATAGAATAAGTTAAGAATAAGTATTGATTAATACTTATGATGTCTAGCAGAGGAAGCGAGGAGTAGAAAGGGAAAGAAAGTAGTCGATGAATAAGAAATGATAGACGAGCGCAAGTAAAGCGGAAGCGAATCGAGATAAGGCAAATGTCCTGAACCTTTCTTGAAATATGTTGCTTAGTATTCCAAATAGTTCCTGTTTTATATTGCAAGTTCTTCGAAGTAATTAATCCTAAACCCTGATTCTACTTATTGATCTTTGAGCCGTAAGCCTTATTCCTTGTAAACCATTGATTGTTAAATTCCCAGATACGAACTACATATATACAATACTACTCCGCAAATACATATCTACCATACACAGATCACTGAAATGGAATTGAATAACATACAAACCTTCATACCTTGTATATCAAAAGACTAATCCTTATAACCATTAAACCCTTGTTCTTCTATTATCTGATTCTTTTACAGGGTGGAAGCCAATCTTTATACTTATCTTGTTAGACCTTTATGGTATTTACGAATCACCATATGCTTTGAGACGAATGTTGTTAATGGTTCTGCTTATTGATTTACATTATTTATTATGTCGTTATTGTAGAATTGGATTGTTTTCTAAATGTGGACCAGATTTGTGGTAAGACCAGATTCGTGGTCGTATTAGGCCAACGTGTGCCTTGGATCCAGTTTATAGAGTAGAGTTGTGTTCCTTACTTGGGGTTAGTGTGTGACTGATCAGCAGCTTAACCTTGTGTTTTAAAATAAAAAGTGAATATCCAATTCTAATCATTGATTAACAATAAACTCGATTCCTTAAATTATTTCATTTGATCATTTTTTTAATCTCAGTATTGTCATTGTGACATGCTAAGCTAGTTAGCTCACTCTTGCAAATCTATTTATGTTCTTCTCCAGTTAAGAAGGAAGTTGTTGGTAGCGAGGATCCCTAGACAAGTGTGCGAGCTAGGATCCCAGGTGGAGACGGAATAAGCTAGCTGAAGACTTTTGTTATAGTTTTGAGTTTGAAAGTTTGTAAGAATGTTTTATTTTCAGATGTAAGTTAAACTAGTTGGGATTTGGTATGTTTGTAATGTAAATAAGGTTGTGGCTTGTGTGCATACTTTAACCTATTGCGATTCATGGATTCTGTTAAGTAGGGTCATTGCATATATTATTTTCATAAACAAGGTTATATATTTTGTGTGTGTGTGTGTTGTGAACCACAAACTTCTGACCCAGGTTTGGAGGGCGTCACAACTTTGGTATTAGAGCTACATGTTATAAGTCACTGACACAAGCCTAGATTATCAGGAATGGGTAGAGGGTTAGGATTAGGAGTAAGAAATAGAAAGATAGGATGTCGAGAAGTTGAGTGCGACTTTATAGTAGGTTTTAGTATGGTTCGTGTTGTGATTCAAAATTCTTACCTAGCTTTGTGATTTTCAGATAGTAGCGATGGCAGATCATAATATTCCTGTACTATCTGATCATTCGTAGCCTTCAGTTGGAAGACCGTCATCTGATCCACGCCCTGATCTTCCACCAATATTAGCTGCACTACCTCATGTTGTGACAGTTTTACCACTGCGAGCTATTCCACCCCCTGGTATGTGACCACCTATTCGACGATCCCCACCTTTTGGTTCTGACTCTACTGGGCAATCAGTTGCGGGCACATCTTTCAAGTTTACTCCACATCATGTTCTATACCATCAATATGAGGCTTATCTTATAGAGCAACATCATCTGCGAGGGCAGATTCAAGAGCTTTAGCATATTGCGCGTAACAGGGAAATTGAGAGAGGTGAGAGAGAGCTTAGAGAGAGGATTAATGTATTTTGGTGAGTAGCTGCTGCCAGGTTATATGAAGCCACAAGTGAGCATGCCACCCCTGATTACCTTGTGGGGTGGGCTAGATGGATTTTAGAGGAGCTTTAGGAGATCGGTGGACCATAGTTTTCATGGAGCTAGATGACAGAGCTGCAGTGACAATTTTTATATGTACATTAGTTTGCAGTGTGTATTAGAAAACTTTTGGTTTGTATATATATACTAGACTTGCTGACTAGTGTGTAGGCCTGTTATACACTTTTGCTTTTGTTGAAGCATTTTCACGCTTGTACTACCAAACTTTGACATATATATATCAATACCTTTCCTTTTCCAGTATTTTCATTTACATTACTGCACTTGTTTTATCTTACTTTACTTATCGCACCAGTCATATACCCTTGTGATAATATGTACCCTATCCCCTAAATTGTTTATATTCTGTAAAGAAGCATGCAATTTACTCAGTTCAACCATTGAAAACGTTTTTAAAAACGAATATTTCCATTTTACAAAAACTTTTCATAAAAAGGATTTGATATAAAGGCTAAATAAGTTGTTTGAATAAAATGCCTCCCAGAAGAAATACCCGTTCTACCAACCAGAATGAAGAAACCAACAACAACAATCAAGATAACAATAATTAGAATGCAAATCCAGGTCCCTAGACCCAATTGTAGCCTAGATTCTTCAGACTTGGCTCAACAAACAATCAACTTGACTCAACAACAGAGACAGCATAATCCCCAGGTAACTTTTAAGACTTTTCAGGCGGTGAATCCACCGAAATTCAAAGGCTCTATATATTTAATTGAAGCAAGAGTTTGGTTAAAGGAGATTGAGAAGTCATTTGCTTTAGTCAAGGTGAAAAGGGAACATAAAACTGATGAGTTACTATTTAAAGAATAAAGCCACCTATTGGTGGGAAACTGTTAGGACATTTGAAGGTACGAATGTTATTGCATAGGATAGATTCAAGGAATTGTTTCTAGAAAGTATTTTCCTTATTTTGTTCAGGATTAAATGGAATTTAAGTTTCTGGAGTTAAAGCAGGGGAATATGTCAGTAGCAAATTATGAAAGTAAGTTTCAGGAATTGTCCAGGTTTGTACCATTATATGTAGACACTGATAAGAAGAAAGCTAAGAGATTTCAGCAAGGTCTTAAGGAATGGATCAGAGGGAAGGTAGCTATATTTGAGTTGCATACATATGCAGGATTAGTACAAAAAGCTATGATTTCGGAGACAGAAAGTGAAATGTCACAAAAGGAGAAGGAGAGTAAGAAAAGAAAGTTTGAGGGAAGTGAAGGACAGTCAGAAGTAGGGAAGCTTCCAAATTTTACTCAGAAGAAAGGTAATTTTCAATCCGGAAGGAATTTTAATTTCAGGAAGCAAAATACAGGAGATGGAGGACAAGGCAACTGTCCAGCTACTGGAAATCAGCCCAATCAGCAGAAGTTAGCTTTACCAGAATGTCAGGTATGTGGAAAGAGACATGGACAAGTTTAAAATAAGTTAAATGTGGTATGTTATAAATACAACCAGAAGAGGCACTATTCAAGGGAGTGCCATAATTAACCAGCCAGAGAGCTAGAAAATAAGGATCAACCTATCAGGAATCAAGCATGCAAGATTCTAGCAATTGAGTTTACATATTCAAGTGTGGAAAGCCAGGACATATAGCAAGGGATTGTAAAATACCAGCTCCAGTCAGTAATGCGCTGAGAATTATGGGATCTACACCAATAGTAACTAAGCCTCCCTGAGCAAAAGTTTATGATATGTTTATGAAGGATGCTATTCAGGACACTGATGTTGTGGCTGGTACGCTTACTGTGAATTCTTTATATGCTATAGTTTTAGTAGATTTAGGAGCAACTCGATCATTTATTTCTCAAGATTTTGTTGATAAGTTGAATTGATAAATGTGATTATGACTTTAGAATTAGCAAATCAGGAGCGTGTATCTGTTAACCAAGTGTGTACGGACTGTGAGATTGAGAATTCTGGCAATAAATTTTGTGCTGACCTTATACCATTTAAGTTAGGAGAATTTGACATTATTCTAAGAATGGACTGGCTATATAAGCATGATGCTCAGATAGACTGTCATAACAAAAAGGTAATTTTGAAGATGCCGGACGAGAAAGTGGTGATGTTTAGAGGTCAGAGGCAAGCAAAGAAGTTCTTAACGATAATTCAAGCTATAAAGTTACTGTGACAAGGATGTAAGCATTATATTGCTTATGTGATAGATAGAAATCAGGAGCCAGCAAAACTTAAGATATTCTAGTGGTCAATGAGTTTCCAGACGTGTTCCCAGACGAATTAACGGCACTTCCTCTAAATAGAGAAATTGAGTTTGTGATCGACTTAGCACCTGGAACAGAACTAGTGTCCCAGACCCCGTACATAATGGGTCCAATTAAAATGAAGGAGTTAGCAAAGCAATTACAAGAGTTATTGAAAAAAGGAGTGATTAGACCCAGTGTATCCCCGTGGGGTGCACTGGTGCTATTTGTTAAGAAGAATGACGGAAGCATAAGACTATGTATTGACTATCAGGAGCAAAGTATTTTTTCTAAAATTGATCTAAGATCTGGATATCACCAATTAAAGATTAAACCTGAAGATGTACCGAAGACAGCTTTTAGGACAAGGTACGATCATTATGAATTCTTAGTGATGTCTTTTAAATTGACCAGTTGTGGCGCCCTCCAAACCCAGGTCAGAAGTTTGGGGTTCACAACACCCACACCATATATATAAACCTACTTATATCAATAATAAAGATAATAATAATAATAATATACAGTGACCCTACTTACCAACATCCACGGATCGCAATAGGTTAAAGTATGCACACAAGCCACACACACACCCTTATATTACCAACATCCAAATCCCAACTATTCAAACTTACAACTGAATATTAAACATTCTTACAAACTTTTTAAACTTAAACTATCACAAAAGTCTTCAGCTAGCTTATTCCGCCCAACTTGGAATCCTAGCTCGCACACTTGATTGGGGATCCTTGCTACCAACCGGTTCCTTCTTAACTGGAAAAGAATATAAATGGAATCGCACAAATGAGCTAACTAGCTCAACAAGTCACATTGACAATACTGAGATTTAACAATGATCAAGTGAAATAATTTAAGGTATCAAGTTTATGGATAAGCAATGATTTAGAATTGGATATTAAGTTTTCATTTTAAAAACCAAGGTTAGGCTGCTGATCAGTCACGCACTAACCCCGAGAAAGGCACACAACTCTGGTCTAATTACTGGATCCAAGGCACACATTGGCCTAACTTGACCACCAATCTGGTCTGACCACGAATCTAGTCCACATTTTATAAAACAATCCAATTTTATAACAATAACAGAATAAACAATGTAAAACAGTAAACCGAATCATAAACAACATTAGCTTTCAAGCATAAGGTAATTTGCAATCATCACAAGGGAATAACAGGGTAAATTCAAAGACTTTCTATCAGCCGATAGAAGGATTGGATAACAAAAGAATCATAGTCTTGTGGTTATAAGGGCTAGTCTTCCAATGTATAAGGTATAAATGTTTGAGTGTTAAACAAATTTGGTTCAGTGATTGGTATTTAGTTTGTATGTATTTATGGAGTAATATTTTATATCTGTGGTTCGTATCTGGGTATTCAACAATCAATGGTTTAGAAAGAATAAGGCTTACGGCTCAAATATCAATAACTGGAATCAAGGTTTAGGGTTTAGTGCTTCAAAGCACTTGCAGTATAAAACAGAATTATCAATTATTCGCAATATATCTTGAGAAGGTTCAGAACACTTGCCTTGTCTTAACTCACTAACACTTCTCTGGTTTTCAATCACTATCTCTTCACCCACTATTTGCTTTCCTTTCCTACGCCTTGCTTCTTCTGCTCAGAAACCACAAGTATCTATCAATACTTATCTCACTTGATTTTATTCGATATAAACTTATATCTACCCTTCGTTTCACCCAAATCTGATGTATAGATCGAAAGTTATGATTAAAACAGTCAAACCATGCACATATACGCATATAACACATTAATTAGATCACATATAGCACATAACACGTAAGATATTCGATGACAAAACTTTTTCAAAGAAGATTTGATGTTAAAATAATTTTTTGGATATTGATTATGAATTTTTAAACATTTTTCGGAATTAATACGGGTCGTTGAATCATTTTAAAATAATAAACAGGGTTCGATTACCCGAATCTGGCTTTAGAATCATATTATAATAATTATTGAGCCTTGAAAACAATTTAAATAATATTTTAAAACTTGAAACTATTTTTCAGAATTTTAAGGTCAAAATAAATAATTAAATCTAATTAAATAATCAATTAACAATTAATTAACAATTAATTAAATCAATAAATCAATTAATTTTTGAATTGATTGACCAATTAACTAATTAATTATTAACTAAAATTAATTAACTAATTAATTCAGATTTACTTTTGAATTAAAAATAATTTTTAGAATTAAAATAATAATTTTAGAATCTTTAATAATTAAAATCGAATTTCTGTAGTTAAAATAAATAGAAAATATGATTTTTAAATAGTTTTAAACAGGAATCAAATTTCTGCAAAATTCTGAAACCACAGGGACCTAACTGTTTCTCTTTCAAAACTACAGATACTAAACTGCAATTTGTACATGGTTCACCGTCGATTCGCCAGAGTTTGGCCGGAGAACACAATTCCGGCCACCTCAGGCCACCAAACTCTCCAGAATTAAACTACAGGCTAACAGGAACATATACATGCAATCAAATCAACCAAATAATCAAGGGTTTGGCCGCAAAAAGTCCAAGAAACTCACTGTCTCCGGCGAGCTCTATTTTCTCCGGCCTGGTCGAACCAGGAATCGTCTGTTCATACCAAATAGCTCAATCGATTGCTCTCTTCACGATCTACTTATTCATGTAAATAAATCAATTCAATAACCCCTGGGGAAGAAACCCCCAAATTCAATTAAGAACATTCAATCGGGTTATAAACCCTAATTTTAAAATTCAAAATTAAAACTCAATTTGAACATGTTATTGAACTCTAAATTAGTTATATAATATACCAAAATCATCAGGAAGAAAAGCTCTACAACATGCAATCATCAAATCATACAAACAACATCTCAAAAAAAATTCTTATTTTAATTCAAAATAATTCGAAATTAAATAAAAATATAGAAAATAAACCTTTGATTCTGCAGTTATGAAGCTTATTGATTCTGTTAATACACCTCAAGACCTTCGTTTTGAATACTCGAACTTTCCAAATAGAGTTCGAGAACACCTCCAAAGGCTTGTTTGATTCTCAAAAACTTATATGAATTTAGGGTTTTTCTCTGTAAAATTATATATTTAACTGTTTGCAAATGATTTTCTGTAAAAAAATAAAATACGGTAAGTGCTATTTACATTTACGTAATATTACTACCCCGTTGGATCATATCAGATATAAAATAGTATGTTTATTTAAGAAAACAGATCTAAAACGGTACTGGTTTTAGGAAAATTATCCAAATCTATACATTTTGTAACTGCGGTCTTGGTCTCAGCGCTTTAGTTACACGTATTACAAGAAGATAATATAAAAGTTTAATAAGAAGATCCCATTTCTCAAAAGTACAGGTTTTATCGATTTACCGAAATGAATTTTTGTATCGAAAATATTACGTCGGGACCCGCACGGGGAAAAACCCTACTCCGGATCGAAAAAGTCAAAAATATGGAAAATGCTCGGAATATTGCATTTGGGTTAGGAAGGAGTTTTCGGAATAGTTTCGGGTTGTAAAAATATAAAAATGGTTGAAGTCGGTTGGTTCCTGATTATACAAAATAGTTTATAAATACTCGGAACAATAATTTATTAAATCCATAAATCTTTTTTAAAGTCTGTTGTAAAAGACATGTTTGTACTTTAACAAGACTAAGACATCTTGCCAACCCTAAGTAAGTTGTATTGTTATCTTAATTTGTATTTTGTACTTGTAACATTTAAAGTCTGTAAAAATGCAAAGGAGCAGACTGAAGTCTTTTTCCTGAAATAGTATCAAGCCTAAGGATTCTATCTGGAAGAAGATCAAGAAGATCATGCCTCAGAAGAATTTGGAAGAAGCTTGGAGTTGAATAAATCTGTTTGGAGAAAAATACTCTAAGTCAAGATCTCTACAAGTCACAGATTTAATGTTATAGAGAAGTCATTTGAGAACTCCAGAATGGCTTATCGAGAAGTTAGGATAGCTACTAGAGAACTCAGGAAGATATCGACAAGCCAAATTGAAGAACTGAAGATTAGAGATATCGACAAGTCATTCCTTCACTAGAGAACTCAGAGTTTTTAACAAGTCTACATTCAGTAGAGAACTCTGAGTTATCAATAAGTCAAGTTCCACTAGAGAACTCAGAGATATCGATAAGTCAAAATTCACTAGAGAACTCTGAGATATCGATAAGGTGAATTTGACTAAAGAACTCTGAGATATCAACAAGTCAAGAAGCCAGTAGAGAACTAAGAGTTATCGATAAGTCAAAGTGAAGATGTGAAGACTAGAGATCTCGACAAGCCTAAAATATTTTATAGAGAACTGAAGACTGTACAAGCCAAACTAAACATAGAATACTGGAGAGCTCGATAAGTCAATATACTTATCGAGATGTCAAGTATTTTGTAAACCTAAACTGGAGATCTCGAGGTACAATCTCAAAGTACAAAATTGCAGATTAGTTGAATATCCAAGATAAATAATCAACAAACAATCCAACAGCTGGATTGACAAGTCTACAAAAAGCAGCTTGAAGAATATGCAAGATCAATGGCAAATATTAACTGACAGAGGAAGATTAAAGTGAACACGGGATGCTAAAGATATGCTAAGCCATAAATGGAAAATCTACTTTTCTATAAATAGAAATGACAAGTGATAGTTTAGAAAAGCTAATAGCATGTTTTATTATCCACTGTGTAAACCACCAGTTAACTGAGTTATAAAGTTAACACTGGTCCTTTGGTCAGTTGCAACAATTTAGATCAGATTTCTTGTAACACTCTCAAGTAGAAGCTAAGCTCTTTATCATCAAAGAGCCTAGAAATTTTGTAGCAAAACAGTCTTAATTTTAATATAAAATTAAGTGAGTTTTGAAGATTTGTGTTCTTTATTTTTCTGCAAGTTTAAATTCTGCATGAACACATTTCACTACAAGAATCAATCTACTTTGTTCAACCTTAAATATTCAAGAAAAGCTCAAAAACAGTAAAACACGTTCACCCCCTGTGTGTTATTCATTTCCTAACAAGTGGTATTAGAGCAAAATCTGAAAGTAAACAGATTTAAGATCTTGGAAGAATAATTACACAGAAAATCAGTAGCATCAAAATTACGACCTTTGACAAAGCTAACTACACTCTTTGGAAAAAGAAAATGATGTTGTTCATCAAGATGGCCAATCCACTCTACATTCAGATCCTCAAGAATGGACCCTTCATTCCTATGGTTAGAGTTGAAGAATCTAAAGATGGAGACATGGTTATCCCAGCTCATTTTGCTCCTAAAGATCCTTTTGAGTATTCTGACCCTAAAAAAGAGAAAGACTCCCTGGATAGTAGCTTGCAATTAATATTGATGGAGTCACTTGATAATGTGATGTACAACAACATTATCAACTGTGACACTGCCAAGCAAATATGGGAAAAGACTGAGATACTCTATGAAGGAACTGAAGAAGTTAGGTCAAACCAAAGAAGAATACTGATTTCACAGTATGAGGGTTTTATGGCAAAGCCAAAGGAAAGTATTACTGATGTGTTTGAAAGTTTTAACAAGCTAATAAATGACTTGCAGCTTCATGACAAATATTATGAAGCTGAAGAAGTGAACTTGAAGTTCTTTCTTACTCCCCCTAATCATTTGGTACAGAAAATCTCAGCAATCAGGGAAGAGAGAGACTTGAGCAGAATAACTCTGGAAGTTCAATATAGAATTCTCAAAACATATGAACTAGAGATGATTCAAAGGCAATCATTGAGATCTAGTCAGGTACATGTTGTGGATGGTTCAAGTGCTTTAATTTTAAATGAAAGCCAAATATCTAATGATGAACCAAGATCTCAAACTCTAGTTGCCTCAACAAGTGAGCAAAGAACAAGTGATTCACAGGAGCAAGTCATTCTGGAATTGGAAAAGGATGAGTTTTATACTCTTAAAGAACATGATGAGCTAGATTAGTCAATGGCCTATTTAGCTAGGAAAATCTCTAATATTAGAGTAAAGAAGCCAAGATACTTCAAGAATAAAGGACAGTCCTTCAACAAAGACAACAGCTGAAAGGAAAAAGGGAAGTACAATTCTTATAGCAAGAATGGCTACAAAAATGGATCTATTAATAGATCTAATGTAAGATGCTTCAATTGTGATGAACAAGGTCACTTTGCTACAGAATGCAGGAACCCCAAGAAAACAAAGAAAGACAAGGCTTATCTTTAACTTGAAGCAAAGTATGAAGCTCTTCTAAGGAAATAGCAAAGTAAAGCTTATATTGCAGAGGGTAAAAGTTGGGATGACTCTGAAAATGATGAAGATGAAGAATTTGGAAATTATGCACTCATGGCCCTGGAGCAAGGAGAATCATCCTCATCTAAATCACAGACACCAACTCTTACCACTATTGATTTAAATATGAATCAATACAAGGAAACTGTTAAAAAAATGAGCACGGAAATGTTTCACATTCACACAAACATGGTTGCTGCTAATGGAGAAGTTGGCAGATTAACAAAGATAAATGAGAAGCTTGAAAGTGAGAAGCAAGAAACTGAATTGTTGTTGGTGGAGCTTGATGCTTTAAAATAAGAAAATGCTTATCTAAAGAACAAGCTCGAGTGTGCAAATGAAATTGAAGCAGTGCTCAGGGAAAAGATGGAAAAGAATGAAGTGAAGATGAAATCTTTCAGGAATGCATCTGAACTGGTCGAAAAGTATCATGAGAAAAATAAGCCGTGTGCAAACATTGCTATTGGCCTTGACTATGATGTCATGAATGACAAAAATAAGACTGTAGGTGACAAAGGGAAAGCAAAGAAAACTGAGAATGCTCAACCTTTTTTAAAGAGGTTAATGCACCTATATTCAAAGTATGTGAAGTCAACTTCAGTGAAGAAGAATTGATCATCAAGCAAGAAATTGCTGATGAAGATAAAGAGAAGAAAACTGAAGAATCAGTTCAGTCTTCCAATACTGAAGAGAAGCTCATGAACAAACAAAGTCCCAAGACACCTGTTAAAGAAACTAAAACTGAAGATGCAAGAAAGAAAAGGAGAAATATAAATGGGAAAATAGGGATAAACAAAAGCAATAATTTTGCTTATGTTGCAAATGCTCCTAGAAAGAAGTGTGAAAAATGTGGCTCTACAAATCATCTAACTCACCTTTGTAAAAAGGTTGTTAGAAAGCCAACTGAAAGAACTTGCAAATATAATAAAGCAAATTCAAATGATCCCTATTCATTTTGTGACAAGTTTGATTGCATTCCTTGCAACTTGAAAGTAATGAAAAGTTGCTACAAACTGAGAGTAGACCTTAAAGAAATATGAAATGAGTCCACATCAGAAGGAAAACGTGCACAACAGTCACTGAATTCTATCTCTTCTAAAACAACTCATTCTACTTCTCTTGAACAAGTTACTAAGAAGAAACTGCCCAACACTGCTTGGGTTTCCAAACCCACTTAAGACTCATTGTGTGCAGGGCATAGTGTAGAGAGTCATCTGGATCATAGACATTAGATGTTCTAGGTATATGACAAGTGATAAGGCCCTGCTATCACAGTTTGAGGAGAAAGCTGGCCCTTTGGTGACCTTTGGAGACAACAACAAAGGATTCACATTGGGAGATGGCAAGATTGTTACTGAAATTGTTGTCTTTCATAATGTAGCACTGGTAGCTGGTCTTGAAGTGAATCTTCTCAGAGTTAGCAAATTTTGCAGACAAAGGTCCTAAGTCTTATTCAACAAAGAAGAATACACTGTTATCAGCAAAAAAACTGGTGAAGTTGCTCTGAAAGGAGCAAGGAAAGGAAGCTTTTTTGTTGAAGATTTTGACTGAATAAATAACGATGGTATTTATTGATTCTACACCAAGGTATTAGGAGAAATAAAAAAGCTCTGGCATAAAAATTTGTCTCACTTGATTTTCAAGGAAATTAACATCTTGTCAAAAAGGAGTTGGTAAGAGACATGCCTAAGATGGAGCTTGCTGAAGTTGAAGTTTGTGAAGTTTGTCAGAATAAGAAAATGAAGAAACTACTCAACAAGAGAATCATGAAAATGGAAGCTCATCTCATACACCTGAGTTTAAGTACACAACCTTTAGGGGAGAAAGAGGATCTTCAGATACTGGAAGAAAGCTCAACTTAGGATTATGGTATCCCAAGGAATCGGTTTTGAAGTTGTTGGTATCACAGATACAGATTTTGCTGGATCAAGGGTTGACAGAAAGAGTTCCAGTGGAAGCTGTCAATTTTGTCTTTTCAAAGACTTGTATCCTGGTATAGCATTGAGCTCATTTTTGTAACAACAAAAAAACAATTAGCTGACATTTTTACTAAACCCTTTAATGAAGCAACTCTCACAAGATTTGTAAGTGAAATTGGAATGCTTAACTTTTCATCCTAAGGCAGGAACTCATGTAATATTTTGCAGCAGATTAATCTCCAGTAAATCAAAATTAATTTGATTAAATTGGAAATTAACTGAAAAATAAATTATAAATGTTTCAGAAATCTCTGCATATTTGTTTTTCAAATTCAATTAACTTGGAATATTTCAAATTCTAAGTAAACTGCTCAGCTGTTAATTTACATTCTCAATATGTAAAATTAACACAAGGCAGAATTACAAAAACCAAAAAGTATAAAGAGGACTGAGTTCTCGATAAATAAAAATTGACTTCTCGATAAGTCATATTAAGGCTTCTCAAGTGACTTCTCGATAGGCTTAAAAATGAATTATCGATAAGTCCTTGTAGAGTTCTCTAGTAGTGTTTATTCACAGAGTTCTCTACAAGTACAATTTTTGACTTATTAATAACTCATAACTGAGATAGTTTAAATCAATAAATTATTTTGGTTAAATACTTTTGGAAAATGCAGTCTAATTTTAGTTTGAATTTATTCAAATAAAAGTTAGAATTAGTTTAGTCCGCTTTTTGGACAAACTGGGTATTTATTTGACATCTCGATAGGTCAATTTTGAGTTCTCTAAAAGAGTAATTTAAAATGACTTCTCGATATGTACTTCACTTCTTAAAATGACTTCTCGATAGACAAACTCCAAATGTCTATTTTTGAGTTCTCGACAAGTCATCTACTTTTCACAATAAATAGCCAGACTTTTTGATACATACACTTACTTACAACTTTCGAGATCTATAGTGACCTAACGTTCAATCCAAAACCGATTTCTCTCTCATTTTTCATCCTTTCTCAGAAATTTTTCTTACCCATTCATTCTCATCAATAATCAATGGCTCAAAATGTTGCAAAGACATCTATCCCAGAGAAAGGAACCCACTATCTTGCTTTTACTGAAGCAAACCAAGCCCCTGATAGTTTTAAGGGGTTTGTGAAGCTGCTGGCTGAATCCTATCTTGAAGGTGCTTTGACTACAAATCCAGTACTGTATCTAGATATGCTGCATGAATTCTGGACTACATCTATTATGAGGACTGATGTAAACAACAACTCTCTTTCAATGGTGGTGAAATGCACAATTGGAGGCCAACTAATAGAATTCAATGACCAAGATATGAATAGAGCTTTGGAGCTGCCAACTGAGAATCTGGTGGATGTACCAACTCCTGATAAGCTGACTAAGTTCATAGACTTCATCAACTATGGTGGGAGAATCAACCTGTCAAGTTTAAACAGAACCAATCTAAGGAATGAGTGGTCTTTTATCTTTGACTCTGTAGTAAGGGCCTTTACTTGCTGAAAAATAGGATATGACAACATCTTAAGTGTTATGCAAAAACTGGTGTATTCAATTGCCCACAACAGACACCTGAATGTTGGTCTGCTGATCCTGGAAGAACTTGCAACCAGGCTAATTATGCCCCTGACAGCTAGAGGTAAGGAAATTTTCTTTCCTAGATTTATTATGTCCAAGTTAAATAATAACGTAGCTAACATACACCTACTGAATGGCATAGATAATACTAAAATAGGCAATTGTAAGCAAGTGTCCAAAATAATATTTGGCTCACTTACTACAAAGAATAAGGTCAATGTAAGTCTGAAAATCACTTCATTTATGTTGGAGAGGTTTAGGACTTACCTTTATCCTATGCCTGACATGAGATCTAACATACAATCTAGCACAACTATGATCCCTGAACCTGTGGAAGTACAAGCACAGGAACACAAACAGGGATCTTCGCAAGCTACAACCATTCTTTCAAAACATTTGGAAGCTAGGAAACCAACTTCTCAAAAGGATGAGGTGAGTAAAAAGAAGAGAAAGGGGGCAACCTTAATTGTTGTAACTGAGAGTGGTGAGGATATACCTGAAAAAGAGTCATATTTGGTCAAGAGAACCAAAAGGAGTAAGAAAACTGAGCTGACTACTCAAGCCACCTCTGCATCCTCCCAACATGATGTAGTTGTAAAAGCAACCAGTAGTCAGTCTGTACAGCCTGCACAAGAAGCAATTCAGGTGTATGGTAGGAGAAATAAGGAAGGCACACACTGTGAGGGCACATCCCTTGAAGTTCCCTCATCTATTCAGGGGGAGCTGCCAACACTCACAACTGAGCAACAATCTCTTCTAACTAATATTTCTTCTATTCCAACACCAGTATCCAAGGCCCCATATGATAAGTGGCATTTTATACCACTTAGAACGTCTTATAATAGCTTAAATAGGTGTCTTGAAATCAAATATCTTGTGTAGTTGATGCGTTTTTCTAGTGTTTGTGCATTTCAGGGTATTAGTTGTATTTCAGGGGAGAATTCATCAATAATAAGCCTTGGCATGTGTTTAGCATTGTAAATGGGAAGAGAGGAGCAGATTGCAGCGAAGAAACGGAGCAAACAGATCTTTTTTTCCAAAAAGGGTCTGAGCGCCCGCTCAGCTATGCTGAGCGGTCGCGCAGGAAGCTGAGCGCCCGCTCAGCTATGCTGAGCGGCCGCGCAGGGTCGTGAATTCAGAATAAATATTTTAGACTCCTATTTCTGTTTGGCTTCCAACTTCTGAGTAATCTGGGTTTTATGGGACTCCTATATAAGTAGTTTCAGAGACGTTTCAAAAAGGTTGGATCGTTATATTAATCAAGGAGCGAAGGCGATAAGGAAGAAGACCGTTTTAGCACACCGCAACGAAGAGGAAGCATAATTTCTTTTGATTCTTTATTTCGTTGTAACGTTGGATGCTAGTTTTCTTTGCTTTGAACCTATTTACTCTTGTGACGTACTCTGGTTTAATATAATTAGTTTAGTTATTATTCTCTTGTCTTTATTTATCATGTTTTCATATGAACCCATGATGACAATGAGTGCTATTATGGGCTAATCGTGATCATGGGGTCGTAACGGATTTACTATGGAATTCTTTAGTTAGTTGTTTAATACCTTAGTGTGTGATGATTGTATGATATCTAGTATTGGTTGTGCGAATTCATCTTATGTGCGTCGCGAACATATAAGATAGGGTATTAATCTCTTGTGAAGCAACGGTGGATCGTGAGATTTAGAACTTGCCATGCTAGCATAGGTTCATGTAAGATTTTGCATGATTAGGGGGTAACTCTAACCGTTTTATTCGCCCTGTGTAATCAAAATGAATAACTTGTTCTTAAATCGTTATGTTGTCAATTTCTGTAGACATATAGGGACTCAATATAATTAATGTATATTCAACTTCTATCTTAATTGTGGATGTTTGGTGGAATGGTATTAGTACAATGAAAGTTGGCTTTTATCAGTTTCGTGTTATTCGATTAATATCATCACTGTTGCATGCTAAGGGTAATAACAATGACTATTGAAGGAAGTAGTAATGAAGTTCTGATCTCATGAGTGTTTTAATATTGGTAATTTAAGTGTTAATTAAGTGCTTAATTCTAGTAGTTAATTGTAGTTAATAATTAGTTAATCAAATCTAAGTGTTATTGTCTTAACATTGAGAAGTAATCATAGATTGGTGAGTGAGTTTAATTGAACATAATTAGTCTGAGTCTCTGTGGGAACGAACTAGAAAGTATTCTATATTACTTGCGAACACGTATACTTGCGTGTATTATTAGCGCGTGATTTCGCCCTAACAAGTTTTTGGCGCCGCTGCCGGGGACTCGGCGTATTTGTTTAGTTTATGTACTTACCATCATTGGTCATTAGGACTCAATGATTAAGACGTGTGTACTTATCGTTTCTGGTTGTGTTTCAGGTACTTTAGCGAGCGTTTATACAAACTCGTTCTCGTACTCTCAAGAGGACTTTAGATACAGCTGAGGAGACAGACGAAGTTCTTGATATTCCGGAGAAAATAGATATTGAAGATTCGGATTCAGGAAGTGAGTAGAAAGAGCCAGTAACCATGGGTGATCGTATTGTTCCGGCAGATCTAGCTCTTATGGACTTTTCTCGGCCTAAAATTGATGACATTCAGTCAAGCATTCTTCATCCGGCTATTCAGGCTAACACTTTTGAAATCAAGCCGGGCACTATTCAGATGGTGCAGAATTCTGTTTCTTTTGGAGGTGCTGCGACTGAAGACCCCAACATGCACATAAGGAATTTTGTCGAGATCTGCAGTACTTTCAAATATAATGGTGTGACTGATGAGGCTATCAAGCTGAGGCTTTTCCCATTCTCTCTGAGAGATAAAGCTAAGGATTGGTTACATTCTGAACCAGCTGGGTCCATCACTACTTTGCAAGATCTTGCACAAAAGTTTCTGGTGAAGTTTTATCCAATGGTAAAGACTGCTGCTATGAGGAGTGCTCTTACTCAGTTTGCGCATCAACCTACATGAATCTATGTGCGAAGCTTGGGAGCGCTACAAGGAGATGTTGAGAAAGTGTCCACATCATGGAATTCCCGATTGGATGGTGAGCACTGGTTTCTATAATGGTTTGGGGGCCAAATCTCGGCCCATGCTCGATGCAGCAGCTGGAGGCGCCTTGTGGGCCAAAAGCTATACTGAGGCTTATAATCTTATTGAGACTATGGCTGCAAATGAGCATCAAAACCCAACTCAAAGGATGATTCCTGGGAAGGTAGCAGGTATTCTGGAAGTCGATGCAGCCACCACTATTGTAGCGCAGCTCCAAGCGCTGTCTATGCTGGTCGATTCTCTAGCTACCTATGGAGTCAATCAGATAGCTATGGTCTGTGAGCTTTGTGCAGGTTCTCATGCTACGGATCAGTGTTCTATTGTTAATGAATCTGTTCAATTGTCCATTTGGCACGTTTGCTTTTCACAAAGTTTCATTTGGGTTATGTGGCGCACCAGCTACTTTTCAGAGATGTATGATGGCTATATTCTCTGACATGATTGGAAATAATGTCGAGGTGTTCATGGACGACTTCTCCGTCTTTGGACATTCGTATGATGAATGTTTGAATAATCTTCGTGCAGTGCTCAAAAGGTGTGTGGAAACTAATTTGGTGCTAAATTGGGAAAAATATCATTTTATGGTGCGTGAAGGCATTATTCTTGGGCATAAGGTCTCTAGCAAGGGTCTTGAGGTGGACAAAGCCAAGGTGGGAGTCATTGAAAATCTTCCACCACCTATTTTTGTGAAAGGAATCCGTAGTTTTCTTGGTCATGCGGGTTTTTATCGGCGTTTCATCAAGGACTTTTCGAAGATATCTAAGCCGCTGTGCAACTTGCTTGAGAAGGATGTGCCTTTCAAATTTGATGATGAATGTTTGTCGGCATTCGAGACTCTTGAGAAGAGTTTGATCACTGCACCAGTTATTACAGCACCTGATTGGACAGAGCCTTTTGAGATGATGTGTGATGCGAGTGATTATGCGGTGGGCGCAGTTCTTGGGCAGCGCAAGAATAATCTCTTTCATGTGGTCTACTATGCTAGCAAGACCTTAAATGGGGCCCAAATAAACTACACCACTACTGAAAAGGAGCTCTTGGCTATAGTCTTCGGTTTCGAAAAATTTCGATCTTATTTGCTTGGGACAAAAGTAACAGTATTCACTGCTCAGGCGGCCATTCGTTATTTGGTTTCCAAGAAGGATTCGAAGCCGAGACTCATTCGTTGGGTGCTCTTGCTATAGGAATTTGAGTTAGAGATCAAGGATCGAAAAGGTACTGAGAATCAAGTAGCTGACCATCTCTCTAGATTGGAGAATCCCGAATCTACTTCACATGATAAGATATTGATCAACGAATTTTTTCCGGATGAGCAGTTGTTCGCAGTTCAGGAGGAAGAGCCATAGTTCGCAGATATTGTGAATTATCTTGTCAGCAATATAATGCCTCCTAATTTGACCACAGCTCAAAAGAAGAAGTTTCTGTATGAGGTGAAGTGGTATATGTGGGATGAACTGTATTTTTTTAGACAGGGAGCTGACCAGATCATCAGGAGATGTATCCCATTCTGTGAGACGGAGGGGATATTATGAGACTGCCACTCCACAGTTTATGGTGGACACTATGGTGGTGAGAAGACGGCAGCTCGTATTCTGCAAGTAGGTTTTTTCTGGCCTACTTTGTTTAAGGATGCTCATCAGTTTGTTTTAATGTGTGATCGTTGCCAAAGAGTGGGAAATCTTACAAGAAAGGATGAGATGCCATTAAAGGTTATGCTTTAAGTCGAGGTCTTTGATGTTTGGGAAATCGATTTCATGGGGCCTTTTGTATCATCCTGCAACAATCAGTACATCTTGCTGGCAGTCGATTATGTCTCAAAATGGGTAGAAGTCAAAGCTCTACCGACAAATGATGCAAAGGCAGTGTTGAATTTTCTTCATAAGCAGATTTTCACAAGGTTTGGAACGCCACGAGTAATCATAAGTGATGAAGGGTCGTATTTCTGTAACCATAAGTTCACTTCTATGATACAGCGCTACAATGTGAATTATCGAGTTGCTACTGCCTACCATCCGCAAACAAATGGTCAAACGGAAGTGTCTAACAGAGAGATCAAGTGCATCATAGAGAAGGTTGTTTTTCCGTCAAGGAAGGATTGGTCTTTAAAGCTCGATGAAGCTGTTTGGGCTTATAAAACATCATACAAAACTCCACTTGGTATGTCCCCGTTTCAACTGGTGTATGGTAAGGGATGTCATTTACCTGCGGAGCTTGAGCATAAGGCCTATTGGGCATTGAAGAAGTTGAACCTGGATCTAGATGCAGCTGGAAAGAAACGAATGTTTCAGCTTAATGAACTTGATGAATTTCGACTCCAAGCATACGAGAACAGTAAAATGTACAAGGAAAAGGTGAAAAGGTGGCACGATAGGAAGCTACATCCCAAGTTTTTCGTGCCGGGGCAACAAGTTCTCTTATTCAACTCTCGTCTCTGACTTTTTCCTGGGAAGTTGAAATCAAGGTGGTCTGGACCTTTTATTATCAAAACTGTGTTTCCATATGGAGCGGTGGAGATTTTTGAGAATGATCCGGACCAAGCATTTAAGGTTAATGGTCGCCTTTTGAAGCACTACTATGGAGACACGGCAAACTGGGAAGTGGTTAGTGTTGTTTTATTGTCAACTTGAGGAAAGGTACGCAACATCAAGCTAATGACGAAAAAGAAGCGCTGTGTGGGAGGCAACCCATGATTTGTTGTTACAGGAACCCATAGAAGTTAATAACCTATCCAAAACCATAAAAAAATCAGAAAAAAAGAGCCAGGAAAAAAAATTTCCAGAAGCCCCCTGAGCGCCCGCTCAGCTTTGCTGAGCGCCCACTCAGGGGCCGACTCGGAGAAATTTTTTTATGTTCAATAAAAAACCAAAAAAATCATAAAAATAAAAACACAAAATACAGCCCGTAAACCCACGACCTATTTCCCCATTATCCCATGATTTTAACCCTTAAACCCACTCCTAATCAAATTCTACCCTAATTCATACCCTATATATACATACACCTATCCCATATATGCCCCATACACTTTCAACACTTCAACTCTCTCCCGAACACAAAAACACAAATCTCAAGCACTTTTACTCAATTTCGATGGCACCCAAGAGAGCAAGGACTATCAATAGCAGCATCACTGTTCCTACTGCTGATTCCTCAAGGGGTACTGCTGCGAGGCCTCGTTTGAATGATAGGGCTGCTGAGGAGGAGTACACTAGGCTTCTGGGAAAGCCAATTTTGAAGAAGAGGGGATTCTTACCATCGGGGAGGGATGGTGAGTTGTTACCTATGATTGCTGAGAAGGGGTGGATAGCTTTTTGTGAGTCACCTGAAGCAGTGCCGATGAGTGTGGTTCGCGAGTTCTATGCGAACGCGAAGGCCGAGAAGAATGGGTATTCTGTGGTCCGGGGGATGACGGTGGATTATCACCCTGCGTCGATTCTCCGTGTGATTGGGTAGAGACAGAGGAAGCCCACGGAGGAGAACTGGAACAAGAAGACTGCTGAGGATTTTGACTTGGATTTGATTTATGCTACTCTTTGTAGGCCGGGCACAGTATGGACCTTCAAGACTGGAACTAATGAGTATCGTCACTTTCCGGCAATCGCGATGAACAGGTATGCCCGTGCATGGAATGCGTTTATTTGTGCTAATATTTTGCCTTCTTCGCATGCACATGAGGTCACAGTTGAGAGAGCACAGTTGGTGTGGGGAATTTTGAATGAGGAGTACTATGTGGACCTTGGTGAGTTCATCTACCAGGGAATTCTGAAGTTTTTGAGGGGAGCTAAGCACATGAACATCCCTTATGCATCTACGGTTACCAAGCTTTGCCGAGCAGTAGGAGTTCAGTGGCCATCTTATGAGCAGTTACAGTTGCTGGCCGCTCCTATTGACTCCGGGACTCTGCATTCGATGCAGGAGTGGACCGGTGGAGAGCCTGAGGAGCATGGGCTGGGTTATCATCTTCCAGGAGGGCGTCCAGCACGAGGTGCTACCATGGCGAGGCGAAGGCGTGATGAGGCTGGTTCTTCTAGAGCTCAGGAGGGTGCTGGGATGGCTGATGCCCAGTATAGGAGGCTGTCACGGAGGATGGATGCTATGTACGAGACACAGAGCAGATTTGCTCGAGATCTCACCCTTGCACTAGTGACCGCTTTTCGAGGCCTTGGAGCTGACATCCAGTGGACAGTTTTTGGTGAGGACTCTACACATCCGCCTCCTGATACACCACCCTCTGAGGGTGATGATGATGATGATCTCTCCGAGTAGGTATACCCTATGTTCCTTTCTACTACCTTCACTGGGGACAGTGAAGATTTTAAGTTTGGGGGTGGTAGTTAAGGAATATTTTGTGTGTGTGTCATATAGTTGCATATTCATGATAGTTAGTTCATATAGTTGCATAATTTTTGCCATATAGTTTTTTTTTATTTGTAGCTTTATTTGTTTATCATGTCATGTAGCTCATGCATATCCCATGATCCCTTTTGCGCTGATTTACCAATTGATTTGTGATGTCGATGCGAGTGTAGGATAGCGTTGAAGTGATGTTGAGTCGTGTAGGTTGATATGCATGCTAGAAACACTTGTATTTTCACTAAGTCTTGTTATGGTCTGATTGTTTTCGGAGTTAATCTATTTATTATGCTTAGAATTTTATAATAGGTTCTTAGTGATAAGGGCATGAAAAGAAAAAAATGGAGTAAAAAAATGGAATTCGTTGTTAATTGTGGCTAGGCATCAAATGGCCAGTAGCCGGCTCGTATGTTTATGCGAGTAGTCTAGGGTTGAGCAAGATGGAGCGAAACGCACTTGCTCAGAAATTTTAAAAAAAAAAGAAAAAAAAATGAAAAAAAAGAAAAAAAAATGAAAAGAAAAAAAAAGAAGGAAAAAAATAAAGAGTTAATGCATAATTGATCACGAGAGGGCTCTTTGGTATTTGAGTTATTAAGTTCTTAGGGACTTTGTGCCTAGTGATCTAAGGCTTTTATAGTCTGGGATCCGCTAACCTAACGCTCACTACATGGATGCCATTATATAAGTCTTTTGTGGACCTCGCTCATTGCACGGTCAAATAAGCATTGTTGTTATAAATAAAAAGCATGATTCCGTAATAAGCTCCAGGATTCTTGTAGTGTTATAAGTCACTTTGTGCCTAGAATTTTTATTCTTTGTATAATCATGTGATTGCCTTGACGATAGTTGAGTCATGATAATTGATCTAGTTCTGAAGCATATCTGTTAAGCATCTGCACACACCATATTTCTGGCTGTATGTTAGTTTGCATGATTTGATTGATCTTCAGTCGCCTAATTGCATTTGTTGAGATGTCGTAAGTTGGTTAGTTTGGTCATAGTAAGGGGGATCATTGCATTTCATATAGATTGCATTCATGCATGTTTTTATTTTGTTTTTGAGTCTGTGACGCTTGAGGACAAGCATCGATTTAAGTTTAAAGGTGTGATAAGTGGCATTTTATACCACTTAGAATGTCTTATAATAGCTTAAATTGGTGTCTTGAAATCAAGTATTTGTGTAGTTGATGCATTTTTCTAGTGTTTGTGCATTTCAGGGTATTAGTTGCATTTCGGGGGAGAATTCATCAATAATAAGCCTTGGCATGTGTTTAGCATTGTAAGTGGGAAGAGAGGAGCAGATTGCAGCGAAGAAACGGAGCAAACAGATCTTTTTTTCCAAAAAGGGTCTGAGCGCCCGCTCAGCTATGCTGAGCGGTCGCGCAGGAAGCTGAGCACCCGCTCAGCTATGCTGAGCGGCCGCGCAGGGTCGTGAATTCAGAATAAATATTTTAGACTCCTATTTCTGTTTGGCTTCCAACTTCTGAGTAATCTGGGTTTTATGGGACTCCTATATAAGTAGATTTCAGAGACGTTTCAAAAAGGTTGGATCGTTGTATTAATCAAGGAGCGAAGGTGATAAGGAAGAAGACTGTTTTAGCATACCACAACGAAGAGGAAGCATAATTTCTTGTAATTCTTTATTTCGTTGTAACGTTGGATGCTAGTTTTCTTTGCTTTGAACCTATTTACTCTTGTGACGTACTCTGGTTTAATATAATTAGTTTAGTTATTATTCTCTTGTGTTTATTTATCATGTTTTCATATGAACCCATGATGACGATGAGTGCTATTATGGGCTAATCGTGATCATGGGGTCGTAACGGATTTACTATGGAATTCTTTAGTTAGTTGTTTAATACCTTAGTGTGTGATGATTGTATGATATCTAGTATTGGTTGTACGAATTCATCTGATGTGCGTCACGAACATATAAGATAGGGTGTTAATCTCTTGTGAAGCGACGGTGGATCTTGAGATTTAGAACCTTGCCATGCTAGCATAGGTTCATGTAAGATTTTGCATGATTAGGGGGTAACTCTAACCGTTTTATTCTCCCTGTGTAATCAAAAGCAATAACTTGTTCTTAAATCATTATGTTGTCAATTTCTGTAGACATATAGGGACTCAATATAATTGATGCATATTCAACTTCTATCTTAATTATGGATGTTTGGTAGAATGGTATTAGTACAATGAAAGTTGGCTTTTATCAGTTTCGTGTTATTCGATTAATATCATCACTGTTGCATGCTAAGGGTCATAACAATGACTATTGAAGGAAGTAGTAATGAAGTTGTGATCTCATGAGTGTTTTAATATTGTTAATTTAAGTGTTAATTAAGTGCTTAATTCTAGTAGTTAATTGTAGTTAAAAATTAGTTAATCAAATCTAAGTGTTATTGTCTTAACATTGAGAAGTAATCATACATTGGTGAGTGAGTTTAGTTGAACATAATTAGTCTGAGTCTCTGTGGGAACGAACTAGAAATTATTCTATATTACTTGCAAACGCGTATACTTGCGTGTATTATTAGCGCGTGATTTCGCCCTAACACCATATAGGCTAGCCCCAGTTGAGATGAAGGAACTAGCTTCTCAACTGCAAGAGTTATTAGATAATGGAATGATAAGGCCCAGTGTGTCGCCATGGGGAGTGCCAGTACTATTCGTAAAGAAAAAGGACGGCAGTATGAGATTATGCATAGACTATCGAGAGCTGAATAAGCTGACTATTAAGAATAGGTACCCTCTCCCCAGAATTGATGACCTATTCGACCAACTCAAGGTAGCTGTACATTTTTCCAAAATAGATTTAAGAACAGGATATCACCAATTGAAAATCAAACCAGAAAATATACCGAAGACTGCTTTTTGCACTAGGTATGGACATTATGAGTTCTTGGTTATGTCGTTTGGGTGAACCAATGCACCCGCAGCCTTTATGGATTTGATGAACAAAGTGTTCAAAAAGTACCTGGATATATGTATGATAGTTTTTATAGATGATATTCTGATCTAATCAAAGACAGAGCAAGAACACGCAGAACATTTAAGGATAGTCTTAGAAATCTTGAGGAATGAGAAATCGTATGCCAACTTCTCGAAATGCGAGTTTTGGTTGAGAGAAGTTCAGTTTTTAGGACATGTGGTGAGTAGCAAAGGAGTTTTAGTTGACCCTGCCAAGATAGAGGTGGTATCCAATTGGGAAAGACCAACTACCCCAAGGAGGTTAGGAGTTTTGTGGGTTTAGTAGGATATTACCAAAGATTCGTGCAAGACTTTGCAAAGATAGCCGGTCCACTGACTAGACTTACCCGGAAGACATAAAAGTTTGTATGGACTGAGAAATGTGAGGAGAGTTTTCAAGAACTGAAAAGGAGGCTGGTGTCAGCACCAGTGCTCGCTCTTCCCGATGGAAAGGGAGAGTTTGTGATATATAGCGATGCATCGCTTAAAGGATTAGGATGTGTACTAATGCAGCACGACAAAGTTATATCGTATGCCTCTCGACAATTGAAGGAATATGAGAGCAGATACCCTACGCATGACCTAGAATTAGCAGCCATAGTGTTTGCCCTGAAAATTTTGAGACACTACCTATACGGTGAGAAATGCGAGATCTACACTGACCATAAAAGCCTTTAATATATTTTTACTCAGAAAGAACTGAACATGAGACATAGGAGATGGTTAGAGTTGATAAAAGACTATGACTGTGAAATTTTATATAACCCGGGTAAAGCCAATATGGTGGCTTACTTCCTTACTAGGAAGGAAAGACTCAAGCTGATAATGACATCGGAGGAGTTGATTAAGGATTATTTGAGATTAAGCTAGTACTGGAGCTGGCTGAAAAGATACGAGTATGTCAGGAAAAGAAGATGAGTGAGGAAAGAGGAGCATTGGCCGGTGAAGAAGTGAGATGCGAGAAGGATGAGAAAGGGATCATGAGGTATGCGTCCCGAATTTGGATTCCAAGTGTGCAAGAGTTAAAGGATGAGCTGCTGCACGAAGGGCACAGCTCTAGATATTCAATCCACCCAGGAAGTACGAAAATGTACCGCGACCTTAAGTAATATTATTGGTGGCCTAATATGAAAAGAGAAGTAGCAGAGTGGGTCAGCAAGTGCTTGACATTCCAGAGAGTGAAGGCTGAACATCATCGACCTAATGGACTATTACGACCCCTAGAGATTCCGGAATGGAAATGGGAGCATATAGCCATGGATTTTGTGACAGGCTTACCAAGAACAAATACCAATCATGATGCCATATGGGTTATCATAGATAGATTGACCAAGTCCGCACACTTTCTACTAACCAACGAAAGATACACCGTAGACAAGTTGGTAGATATTTACTTGAAGGAAATTGTAGTAAGACACGGCGTTCCTGTAGCCATAGTGTCAGATAGAGACCCAAGGTTTTATTCCCAATTTTGGAGAAGCTTCCAGGAATGCGTAGGCACCAGACTAAATATGAGTACCGCTTACCACCCCCAGACTGATGGATAAAGCGAGAGGACTATTCAGACCCTAGAAGATATGCTACGAGTATGTGCCATTGATTTCAAAGGAAATTGAGATGACCACTTACCCCTGATCGAATTTGCTTACAACAATAGCTATCACGCTAGCATAGGAATGCCCCCGTATGAAGCTCTTTACAGAAGAAGATGTCGCTCTCCCCTGTGTGGGGATGAAGTTGGAGAACACAAGATATTAGGACCAGAGTTAGTCCAACAGACCAGAGAAATGGTAGGACTCATCAGGAAAAGACTGGTAGCAGCCCAGGACAGACAAAAGAAGTATGCTGACCAGACCAGGAAGGATAGGGAATATGAAGTAGGAGATTTTGTGCTATTGAAGGTATCTCCGTGGAAAGGAGTGATGAGATTTGGAAAGAAAGGGAAGCTGAGTGCCAGATTCATAGGACCCTTTGAAATTTTGAGGAGAATAGGACCTCTAGCTTATGAGCTCGCCTTGCCTCCTAACTTGCAACAAGTGCACAACGTGTTTCACGTGTCGATGTTAAGGAAGTACCATGCAGATGCACGACATGTAATAGAGTACGAGCAGGTAGATTTACAACCAGACCTGACCTACATCGAGTAGCCAGTAAGGATAATGGACCAGAAAGAACAAGTGCCGAGGAACAAAACTATAAAGCTGGTTAGAATATTATGGAGAAGTCAAAATGTCAAAGAGTCAACTTGGGAACTTGAAGACGCAATGAGGAATAGATATCCCCACTTATTTTTCTAATTGATTTCGGGATGGAATCCTTGTTAGAGGGGAAGACTATAATAACTCGAATTTTTGAGACCTTGTAAAATGTTTAATGAATAGTAACCCTGACAGACGGGAAAAACTTTTGAGCCCACACTATGTAGTGCATGAGAAAATGAGTTTGGGAGTCGATATTACTACTATACGTACCAAATGAATGTATGTAAACGCTATTAGTTTTCGAAGAAAACGAACTTTGAAAAACGACCGTATTTACGACTTATCGAGGATTACGGAAATCACAATATAATTACGAGATTAAAATCCTATGGATTTATATTCAAGTAGTATAAATAAAAATATAAGGAATAAATACGAAAGGAATTACTTCGCAAACCAATTACGAGTAAGTATTACGGAGAACATTTAAATAACCGAGGAAACTCGTAAACGATTAAATAAATGTAACGCACTAACTAAACCATGATAAGAAAGTAACCATGGTTACTTCATCAAATAGTGAGATAACCATAGGATGATCAAGCTAGCTAGAAAAATAGTGTGCTAAGGAAGCTAACCTTGTAGTTTAGCTTGTAACCTAGTAAGCTACAAAGATTTGTCCCTAAGATATGCAACCAAGAATCAACCTAGAATGCTATACTAGGAGAATAAAATCAATTGCAAATATATTACCTCATCTTCCTAGAAGCAACCTAGCAAAGCATCCAAGAGAAGTAACCAAGAGTAGTATAAATACTCCCCATCACTTTGTTCCATTCGGCAATATTGAAGAAAAAGGGGAAATCCAATTCAAAACTCCAAGTTCTAGCTCTTGTAAAATCACCCAATTAATTCTCAAGCCTCGTAGCAACTAAACTAATGTAATAAAATTCTTTCATCTTTTTTTATCAAGGTTTGATGGGTAGAATAAATTCAAGAAACTCACTAGTGAATAGTGTGAATAGTAACCTCTCTTTGGTTTCTTGATTTGAATGGTGGTTTTAGGTTCTAAAAATCATACCAAGTACTTCCAAGCCTCCACCATCCTCAAGAACACATCTCAAGCTTTCAAGAAAGGTAAAAATCTTTGGCCCAACTTTATTTAAGATTCATATTTAAGATCCATTTAGTATATGGTAGTTATACTAGTGTAATGGGTGTTATTGATGAAATCTTGATGATTAAATTAAGTAGATTTAAGGTTGGTTGTTGTTGCCTCAAGAACATGATGTTCTTGAGAGGATTTTGTGTTTTGATGATGATATGATGATTGTTGGTGGTTTTCTAAAGAGTTAGGGCGTACACGAAACCCCGATCGTAAACGTAACTTCGTTAAAAACCAACAAATCGTAACTTTAAGTTTCTGCAGAAATTCCCGAAGTTTTAAACTGTAGTTTCTTGAAAAATAACCTTTTTTAGGATAGAAAATGTTATAAGGATCGTTTAGGCGCTTGAATCTCCTGATTCCGATTTACAGATCAAAAGTTATGATCGTTTTACTAAAAGTGATTTACGCGACAAAAACTGCTACAAATTACGAACTTTGAAAATATAAAGTATAGACTTAAAAGTGTTCATAAATCATGACATTTTTACAGAGAGTAAAATATTGAGTTTCCTAACTGTCATAAAAATTTCAAGTGAAAATAATGATTTCTCAATTTTATAAAAATATCGGAGCCGAGACCGCACGAGTAGAAACCGTGAGAATCCATAAGCGGAGCCGACGGCGATAATAAGAATGAACCTAAGATACTTAGGAAAATGAAGTGACCATAATGTGAATACGACTTAAAAGAATGATAAGGGTAGTGTAAGTTGAGAGGGTGCATAATAAGTAGCGCATGAGTGCGGGTTGCCGTAAATTAGAACAGAACCTAACGAAATGAAATGTGTTTATGGTTATAGATTTCTGAGCGGAATCATTTCCGGTGATATTATAGGACGGTTATAAGTCCATAATAGTACATTTTTAAAGGGACTCATCGCCCACTTACAAAACATTAAAACACCTCAAACTTTTATTAAAACAATTTCCAACGATCATATTCCCTCAACTATATTTTATTGTTCGAATAATAAATACTATATACTTATTCTTTATTATGGGAGTAGTATACTCCAAGAATTAGTTATTTCAAAACCGATTAATCATTATAGATTAATTAATTATGTATACACAAACTAGTTGAGGAATATTATTTTAAATAATCTTTTAGAGAGTAAACTCATTCGAGATTTGATTATTATCGATTATCATTTAATTATTTATTAAAGGGTTTATTATTGATTTAAAAATCATAGATCCTGATTTAAAACATACTTTCTGATTTCGCAATACCATTGGAATAATTTCAGATCGTCGGTGAATATTATCCCGACTTATTAATATTTGAATATAATTTTAAGGAGAAACTTTTCCCCCTTATTTAATTATCTTTTAACAACGGTCAACTCACATCCTTAGTACTTCCTCTGAAACTTTCGGAAGTACATATATATATACAGTAAAGCTATGCCTATCAACAAGCAAAACGCTTGGAGGAACTTGGATATTGTTCGAGTTCTCGAGATATGATAGGATTTCCTAAAGGACAAGGGAGGGGTAGGATCCAAGTACTTCGTGTATTGGATAGACTACTGGTACCGTAGGAGATGGTACAATATGTACCTATGGACCTGCGAAGTGTGTGTATACCCGAAATAAGGACACATAGCCCGTATGCGGCAAGGGTGATAACTAAGATGTGAAGGTGTTGTCCCTCTACTAGTAGAAAAGGTTACTTTTATCGTAGTACGACTGATCATCGTATGCGGTGGCTCCAACGAATGTCCTAATTCTTCCAATTGGAATTGTGATGCTATACCGTAACCCACGCCTAGGTGCTGGGATTACTATTAAGGTATTCGCAGGATATTAAAATCCTTTAAAGAATTGTTTTCGTGAGAAGGTGTGTAACACCAAGGGAAACTATTTTCGAATAAAACATAATTATCATATATGATGTTATCATACAGTCATTTCCATACTGTATATTATTATGCTGGGCATTATAGCTCATACTTGTTTTCTTAAATTGACACAACACAACAGTGAATCAAGATGCCTGCCATGAGAACCATAGCCAGGAAATGGGTAGGAAATGGCCAGCTATTCCGTAGGTTATTTGGTGTTGTACCACAGGTAGTCAGAATAAGCTGGATTAGTTTTCAGTTGTTTATAGTTCGGCTTATTTATAAGTATGACATATGTAAGGTAAGAAACAAGAAATGTATATTTGGCCGGCGGACTAACCTTACCTAAAGGTCACTCCCCGGTAAGACTAATTATATTTGGGTTGTAATATAATTACTCTAATGATGATGGTTCGTTTCCAAGATAATAACCTGTAAGTGTGTGTGATAAGTGTGGGGTCGTGAAGCATGAGTATTTACATATTGTAGTGTGAGTTTGGATGGCGTGTGTGACGGCCTCAATCCCGGGGTCAGGAATTGACGTCATCAACCACAACCAGAAGATAAACAACCAATAACAGGATATAACTACGACCCCTTTGCCAAGATCTTTTCCAGGTTTAAGTATGACTTAGGTTACTCAACTAACACAACCCAAATTACCATACACAATCCTGACCACTAATTCAATGCAGCAACTCAACAGACCTCATCTGGTCTGAACACAACTACCTCAGAGGAGCCTGACACGAAAGGAGCTGGAACTCTGCCCTGACTACCGTGCAAGAATCTCCTAGGCATCTGCAATACATATGTAAAATATTCCGCAAGGGTGAGCAATCAATTGCTCAGCAGTACCACTATATGAATAATAAGTAGAACAGTTTAAAGTAAAGCAGTTACAGGAACATAATTCACAATTTGCTTAGAAAACAAGTAAACATTCATAAACTGGACATCAAAACTAGCATGCTCTGCAAAATAACATCATCTGTAGTGTGCTGTGTAAAAATACCAGAGTTCAATTTTAGCATGCTATTTCCTTTCCAAAACCACTGTCCATTGCTGGACCCATAAATCACCTATCCCGTTACGGGGACTATAAACCGCTTGTTCCGTTTCGGGAACCATTAAACCTTTATAAGATATAAAAGAGGATGAATTCTAGGGACATCTGATCAGTCTATCCCACCACGCATTTCATTCCGGAACTCAGAGACTAGCTAGGTCTCTGTCATGCTGGAGTAAGCGGCCTACCAGTGTGCGCATCCAACTTAGCCTCTTACGCAACCATGCTGGGCCGTTACCTAATAACGGGCCTCTTACGCCACTGACCATCCAATATCTGATTCATTTTTATCCAGTTTCCAAAATCATTTACACCTATCTCTTTTTAAACGATTACAGCACACATTCTAAAAATCCCTCTTTAATTTTAATCACAATCTAGAGATAGGCATTTTTAGAAGTTACTTTTTCCCCAAAACCTCGTTTAGTAAAACATATTTAAATACGGGGAATACGTAACTTAAAGCATTCTGTTCGAGTACATAATTTAAATCAATAACTATTCATATATACTGAACTGTAAAAGATTAGTTCAGGGGTACTTGCCTTGCAGAGCTTTACAACTATCATTGACTGATTTTGATACACTTGAACGTTCGGGCTCTCATGGAAAAATGACTGTCTCACTAGAAGACATCCCTGCTTCGCAGCAATCTATCTCAAGATAGTATCCAGGACTCTCAGGGTTCTTCGCCTGGGAACCTCGAGGCACTTCCCGACTGATCACTAGATTATCTTAGTTCGATATCACTTCTTGAGTCCTTTGACTAAGACCTATAGAACCAAAATACCCTACGTTAGACGTCTAGGTATGCTTGACATATCCTCGATACCAATTCTACCCAAACGATAACAATCCCGACTCACACTTATATGTACTATTATAATACGATAACACACCCAATAATCAGGGTTCACGTTCTCGAAAATCGGTTCGGTGTTCGTTTCCAGAAAATACATATACTCGTAATTTTTACAAAATCAGGGTTATCGATGCGGCAAAATATTTCATCATATTGTACAATCAAGTTTTGTATAAAACACACACATATGTATATATAGCCACTCAACGTCCTAGATAATCATCGAATACGCTCCTGTATTTCTGTAGTTCAATTTCCCGGAAATCGGGCAGCGTCTCCTTTGTTTATCTTACTACCCGTCGAACCAATTTGACGTCAAATCACAAACACCACCAATCAATTCAGTCCAAATTAATCACGCAATTCACATTTCACAATTTCCCAACCACCGATTTAAATCAACTAATCATTATTATATCTTTTATTTTTATTCGTATTTTTATATTTTGAAATATTAGGACTCAAAATTATATCATCACTGTCCACCGTCCGCTCGTCGAAATTCATCGCGGACGGCGGTAAAATCCACGGGTACCCGATTAATTCGGGTTTCCGACGCGAACTCCACCGATTAATAAAAATTTCTGCACGAGAATATTTTATTTCACGAAATCTAATCAAAGAAATTTCCTGCAGATAATAATTAAGTTAATTAACAAAAAAGAAAACAACAACACACGCGCCTCCCTACGCGCACAACACAGACAAAATCAGAACAGCAAAACGACCGGAAATCGTACAGGGGAAAACGCAGGCGGCAATCAGAACAAGACCGGCACAACACAACCACACGCATACACATGTAAACACATACATATAGATAGGTAACAGTAACAGAGCACGAACAGAGAAGCCAAAGCCGACCGGAAAATCCGACGGTGGCTTACCGGAGCACGAAGCAAGCACCACCAGGACACATGGGGTGAAAAGATTGAGGAATCGAGAGATTAAGGAAGGGAGATTTACAGGGATATTCAAGAGAGGACAGAGAGATGAATCCAGAGAGACGAGATCGAAATCGAGAGAGAGCAGAGAGGAGAGATTGATGTTGTTTCTGTTTTTAATAACAAAAATGCAGTTGAAATGCCACAATAGGGAAGCAAAACACGTGTCCCCTTAAACTATAACAAATTGACACATATATAATAGGATAATCACGAAAGTTATGGCCCCGATTTTCTCCGATATTTGATTTTTTTAACGAATAATTTGTGGGCGATAAAATTCCGAAAATTTACCACACGAGTTTTAAAATTTTATAAATATCCCGGAGTTAATAAGGTAAGAATTTCGTAAATTTTTAGATAATTTTGAAACACAACTTATACCCGCATTTAACAATTAACAAACTGAGCTGCACTTAAAACAAATTCAAAAAATCACGGAAACAGTCTTAAAGCGTTATAAATATCCTGAAGTTTATAAAAACATAAATTCCGTAATTTTAAAATAATTTCTAAAACTCAATTTATACCCGCTTTTAACAAATATATGATTCAACGCGCGGGTGAAAATAATCCCAAAAATTCCCAAAATAATTTTAAAATTCCCGGAATATTTCAAACCTAAATAAATATGAGTATCATAATTTTTGAAGAATTCAGGAATTAAGTACAGATTTTACAAATAAATGCAATCAGAAAATCATACATGGTTAAATAATTGATGAAATATTGATTTCTAAATTTTATAAAATCCCAAAAATAAATATTGAAATTATAAATCCATAAGAACAATTTTAGAGACATTTCAAATATTTATGCAAATAAATTTGCACTAAATTCACTTTTAAAAGTGAAAACGATTCAATACAACTCAATAGTTAATTACGTAAATAACCCGGTACACCCTAATTCACACAAAGATCATAATAAATCAACACATAGCGATCGAACCGATGCACATATTTCATTTAACTATTTATTTAATAATTACACTTTTAAAAAATACAAAAGTATACGAGTCGTTATATTCTTTCCACCTTAAAAAGATTCTGTCCTCAGGATCTGACTTAACTAAACAAGTGGGGATATTTGTCAAGCATATCTGACTCTAACTTCCAGGTAGACTCTTCCACTCGTGGATCTATTCAACGCATACTTATTAGGGATATAAACTCCTTCCTATGGACTCGCTTTCAAAGATCCAGAATTAGGATCGATCATTCAACGCAGAATAAATTTGGATAAGAGCCCATTGGCGCCTAATCAAGGACTTAGTTCAATCAGATATATATTGCCTTAACATTGATACGTGGAACACATTGTATACACTTTGCAACTGCGGTGATAACATCAACTCATAGACAACTTTGTCTATATTGATTTATACTTCTAACGGTTCCTTATATTTAGGACTCTACTTGTCCCTTCTATTCAAACTTAACCAATCTCTTTCTGAAATGAATCGTTTACCCGTACCAACGATCCTAATTCTATATCTGTAATAACCCCAAAATTTTTGAACTTTTTGTAACCCTTATGAATAGTGTTTTTGCTGATTATGCTGAATAAGAAAACTTTTCATGCCACACTATGTAGGGGTTCTTCTATTGTTATTCTGAGATCTTATTAGTACTCTATATGGTATATAAGTGTATGTAAAGATCGTCAGAATCCAAATTCGAAGACTTTGATTTTTCCCGAAAATCCACCAGATACCGAAAGAATTGAGTATAAGATAACAGGATAAAAAGGATTTGAATTCAAGGATTATAAGAGAAGATCATAAAAGGAATATAATGTATTGAGAGAGGTTAAGGAAACCCAAGTAATAAGATCCCATGTATGATCCCTCAAACGATAAACGAGAACGAAAGTTTAGCAAACCGTATAACAGATCGGCGGTCATTAGGCAAGTAATTAGGAGTTAATCAAAGAGGTTAGTGATGATGAGGTCATCAAACCAATAAGAAGAGGACAAGCATGGGAAGATGACATAAGAATGATGACCTAAGCATGACAAAAAGAAGTGTGTTGTTGGTTGATTGTGAACCACACAAAATTTACCATGGTAATAAACTAATTAACAAACAAAGTGGATCAACCAAGCCAAAAACAAATCATAAACATCAAAAAATACAAAACACTTCCATTTTCAAGAAGTGCTCTCGGCTTTGTCCATTTCAAAGGACGAAAAAAACTCAAATCCAAGTTCCAAGCTTTGTTAATTAGTGAGGTAATTATATAAGGATCCTTGTACATAGATATAGATATCCTATAAGTTTAAGCTTCAAATTCCTTCACAATCTCTTCCTAAAATTCATGGAAGAAGAGAGTGAATAGTATTTTTCAAGAACTTGAAATTTTGATCTTGTGTTTTTGTTTATATAAAGCTTTAGTAAGGATTTTCCAAGGTTGTTTCAAGCTCATTAGTTACTCTTACTCACAAGGAAGGTATAATATATTAACCTAGCATTGTTATTGAATATTAAGAGCTTACTATGAGTAGTATAGTTCATGAGAAGTATGGTGATTGAATATGTAGAGATTAGTTGGTTTTGTGATGTTTTTGGAGTTGTAAATCTTGGTTATTAGTTAATGAACTTAAGAATAGTTTTAGTTCAGGTTTGAGAATAATATAAATTGGAGAACTTGAGGTGTTGGGGCTGTTTTAGTATTGTATGGATGGATTTTGGTTGTATGGTTGAATTGTGGTTGATTTGTGGTTGATTTGGAGTAGGATAAAATTTGGTAATCGCGTAAACATAGCCGTCGTAATGCCCAATTTACTTTAGACTGTTTTTGTTCTTAACATCAGGACCTAAGAACTCACTGTTAGGTTTTGACCATTTCCATGATTAGATAGTTCATGTTACGAGCTTCGTTTTGATATGTGGTTCTCTTGAATCCGAAGTACGGTTTAGGAGAAACGACCATTTTAAGTAACGGCGTTTCGCGACCGAACCATTACCCCTCACCTTACTTTAAAACCTTGGTTAAGGCCCTTAAATGACTAATTGGAGTATAAAACAATTATGGAAAGTGTATTAGGCAGTTGTTAGGGTACTCGCGAAAGAATCGCCTTAAAAACCTTAATGGTTAATTTATTAAAAATGGTGGAGCCGAGGGTACTCGAGCGACTTAAGTGAATCGTAAGCGCAAAAGCGAACGTTAGGGTCTAATTGGTTAAAGTATAGATTCATAAGCGACTTTGGTTTAATTCCAACTTATATGTGGTTTATAGGTTACCAGACTCATCACAGGACTTTTACCACCCCCAGTCGCTCAGGCAAGTTTTCTACCCGGTATACTGTTGTTGTGATGTATATATGTATATGCATTATCTTGTGATAAATGCATGATTGTTATTAGCAAATCTTGCGATATATTGGAGCATGTTGATATGGTATATATGCATGCTTGTTTTGTAATCTTGATATCTAATTGTTGATTCAAATGCTTATAGTTGCATAATACATATGCTAGAGATAAGCAGTAGTTGCGTATACCCTTAGTATAGGGTATCCAAAGGTGAACATTTTCTAAGACCGGGAGTCGATGTTCCCGAGTATATTATATATATTTATATATATATAGATATAGTTTTCAAAACTATTAATCGAATAAGGTTTATTCGATAACTTATTTTATTTAATTAATATTATTTTGAATATTCATTCGAGGACTTATGATTCCGCTTATTTTATTAAATAAATATTATTTTGAATATTCATTCGAGGACTTATGACTCCGCTTATTTTATTAAATGAATATTATTTTGAATATTCATTCGAGGACTTATGACTCCGCTTCTTTTATTTAATAATATTCTTTATTTTATTAAAGAATAATGTTTCGATAATCAAACTTATTTTCGATTATTCAAATATAGATCGTACTTGCGTATAAGTATATCTTTGATGATTTATTATTCATTTCAAGTATGAGTCTTAAAACTTCTACCTCAATTATTTATATAGAGATTATCCTTATGGGAATATTATTTAAATAATAATATTCAGATATTTTCGAATATATTGGGACTGATTTATTTCATTAAAGCAGCATTACTCCAAACATTCTTAAAAATGTTTTCGAGTCTTCAAAATGATTTTAAAAGTTAGAGTGGATCTCAAAACTCATTTTTATATTTAAGATCTTACTTTTTAAAGGGAATTTAAATACTCGCTCAAAACCTGAGGGATCCGGCTCAGTGGTGTATTTTACATTCGCAACGAGGTTGCTGTTTTGAGAAAACATCTTGATTACTTGCCCATCGTTCGGGAAGTAAGTTCATCTATTTGAGTCGGCATAAGCAACATGGGCTCAGTGGGCGTCCATGAAAGTGTAAGTGGCTCAGTGGGAGTCCATCAAATGCATAAGTGGCTGAGTGGCAGTCCAGCATAAGGTCTATTGCGGCCAGGGTGATGACCAGTGGGGAATTCGTCCATCTACTAGTAGAAAAGGTTACTTATTGGCTTTATGCCAAAATTCTTTTCCTTTCCAAAATTCATTGGATGTTACAAACTCTGTTCATACTTTACATAACAGAGGTTTCCAGGAAATGTATAAGATATATATATATATATATATATATATATATATATATATATCGGGACTAAATAAAGTATCTCGTAATTTCATTTCATTCAATAATATTTCAAAGATTGAATCTATTGAAGTCTTAACTTGTGGTCTCATTTATGGGATGACCTTTTGAAACCTATAATACTTTGAACAGTGGTAATTCAAGTAGTTTTATAAAATGGTATAAGTATAGTGAAGTAATTGGTAACTTCATCTTCCTTTAAGCTTATATCCAGTAAGTAATTACCTTACACTTGATAAAGATTTCCAGTAAATTATCCATTTAGATACTTGCATTATTGTTATTACTATATATTATCTTGCGAGCTGTAATGCTCACTTTTGCTTCATTTCTTCATAACACAACAACAGTTAGGAAAGATGGCCAGACTCAAGCAGACCCAGCGCAAGCGCGTGGGACGCGTCCTGCGTCTTCCCGTTGATGTTGTAGCCGCTATAGCTGCAGAGGTAGATCTATTGGTAGATCAGGCATTCTACTTTTGGGAATCAATTATGTATAATTATAACTTGTGGCAGATAATGGCAATTAACTGTAAACTTATCAAGTAATCATTTTGGGTTGTAATAACTTTTAAATTGTGGATTCAAGGACTTGTACTTATTTCAATTTCATCTCTGAGACTATAACGGGTTGTGGTGTGTGTTAGTGTGGGGTCACAGCATGAGGTTATTTATTATTAATTAAGTTAAGTGATATTATGGAAAGAAAGACCGTGATGACCCGAATCCCCGACCCCGGATCTGGGGGTGTTACAGAAATGGTATCAGAGCTAAGCGTTATAAACCTCAGAGATGATGCAACGATATAATAATAAACTGACAAAGATAATAAGAACTCTTGCCAAGTTCATAGTCGGACTACTTAAAGTAGCACTGACAGTTAAAACCCTTACGGGAACCCTTATAAGTATCAGGATAGTAACTTAGCTCGTTTAATGTGTAGGCACATGAGATAGAGGACCCAGAGATGTTCGAGCGTGAGCATGATGAGGCACTGCTAGATGCCGAGGATCAGGAGGAGCCTGAGATGGAGGAGGAGGACCCCTCAGAGGAGTCAGAGACGGAGGTTATTGCGAGTTCAGATGAGGAGGACCCGGATGAGGTCCTAGTGGCTGAGGAGCATGTCGGAGTTATGGTAGAGTACACTGGTACCCCTTTACCCTCACTCCCGGTGGTCAGAGCTCCTACCCCTCCACCACTATCTTCGAGACCCTATGATGACAACTCAGAGACCCATACTCCCGAGCCTAGGCAGACCGAGGAGGCACCCCCAGTGGCTCCGGATTCACCACCTCTCGACCCTGCCCATAGGCAGTCTTTGTTAGCTCACGACTATGTTTAGGATGTACTGAGGACCCGAGTGGCTGTTGCTGAGGCCCGGCTGGATGAGGTCAGGAGGGAGTTGGATGCGGAGAGGGCGGGTAGGCGTGCCCGAGCTTCTGAGACTAGGGCTACTATACCCCGATCCTTGAGAAGGGAGCTGACGGGGATAGAGCTCATAACCCGTGCGAGACTCCGATCACTCCAGGGGGACAGGCATGGTAGGATCTCCAGGAGGCAGGCCGACTACATCTTCCGTCGTGCAATGGAAAGAGTATGGGAGCTGACCCACTCCGGTGTGTGATTCAGGACCGGTGATGGGATAGTCTAGTTAGTCGAGGCCATAGTAAGAGCCAATTTTCCGGGATAGTTGACTTGTATATAGCATCCCTTTCTCTGACTAGTCAGATAGACTCTTGTGTATCTCTTTTGGGCAGATGGCTGTAACATTGTTGTACTTTTGACCAGATCAAACTATGTTTCTCGCATTATGTATATATTTGTTTCCTTTCAGTTCAGTTCCTTAGTGACAAGATCACTTTTTTTATCATTATTATTACTGCACTTCTTTTAGAACTATCATAATATAATAGAATTGCGAGATACATTCTCCCCATTATAGAATTGTGCAAGGTACAATTTTGTGTATGACTGTGACCTAACGTTGAATTTTTCCCAAAAATTTTTTTATCAGTATCATGCCGCCAAGAAAGATTGGAACTAGGGCGAACCCTGGATCCGAGGACCAGGGAAGCCATAACCAGGACGGTAGGAACCAAGAACACAGTGAAGAGGAAGATTAGGATTATGTTGAACAGGATGACTCCCTGTATGAAGAGGAGGAGGAAACATATGATGTTGAAGGATTTGAGATAGAGGCTGAAGAAAAAGAAATTGAGGTTGAGCAACCAGTACCAAAACCAGGCATGGATCCCATGGGACAGTTCATGCAACTACTAAGGCAGAACTTGGAACGTCAACCCAACCCTCCCCCTCAAGGAAATAACAATACTGTGGCAAACTCTTTTAGGGCTTTCAAGTCCTTTAAGCCCCCTGAGTTCCACGGATCAGCTGACCCAGTTGAGGCAAGGGCATGGCTAAAGGAAATGGAGAAATCCTTTGAGATTCTGAGTACCAATGAAGCACAGAAGACTGTATTTGCTACCTACCTTCTGAAAGGAGAGGCCAACTACTGGTGGGAGGCTAAGAAAAACATGGAGACAAATGTTATTATAACCTGGGAGAGGTTCAGTCAGTTGTTTTTGGGAAAGTATTTCCCGAGGTTTATGGAGAACCAGATGGAGCTCAAGTTCTTGGAGCTAAAGTAGAATAACTTATCTATAGCAGAGTATGAAGCAAAATTTACCGAGTTATCAAGGTTTGTGCCGGAGTTTGTGAGCACCGAGGAAAAGAAAGCTATGAGGTTTCAGCAGGGACTGAAACCGTGGATTCAGAGTAGGGTGGCAATCCTTGAGCTTACTGATTATGCCACTCTGGTGCAAAAGTCAACAATTGTAGAAGCCGAAAGTGAACAGATGCAGAAGGAATGAAAGAAGTCATATTTAGAGGAAAAAGCAGACACGGAAATTTTTGACCATGGCCCAGGCCAAAAGGATGCTACGAAAAGGAAATGAGGCTTACCTAGCCTATGTGGTGGACACGCAGAAGGAGGTGCCCAACTTACAAGATATTCCGGTAGTCAACGAATTTGAAGATGTATTCCCACAAGACCTTCCGGGATTACCACCCGATAGAGTGATTGAATTTGCTATTGAGTTGGCCCCAGGGACGGCGCCAGTTTCAAAGGCACCTTACCGGTTAACCCCATTAGAAATGAAGGAATTAGCTACCCAATTGCAGGAACTTTTGGATAAGGGTATGATAAGACCCAGTGTGTCTCCGTGGGAGCACCAGTGTTATTTGTTAAGAAGAAAGATGGGAGCATGAGGCTGTGCATCGACTACCGAGAGTTGAACAAGCTAACCATAAAGAACAGGTACCCATTACCTAGAATAGACGATCTGTTCGACAAGCTAAAGGATGCTGTTTATTTTTCCAAGATTGAACTGAGAACTTGATATCACCAACTAAAGATTAAACCCGAAGATATTCCCAAGACCGCGTTCCGTACCAGGTATGGGCACTATGAGTTCTTGGTAATGTCCTTTGGATTAACCAACACCCCAGCGACTTTCATGGATTTAATGAACAGAGTATTTAAGAAGTACTTTGACAAGTGTGTGATAGTTTTTATCGATGATATTTTAATCTACTCAAGGACTGAGGCAGAACATGCAGAGCATTTGAGGATAGCTCTAGGAATACTCAGAGAGGAACAGTTATTTGCTAAATTCTCGAAGTGTGAATTCTGGCGGAATGAAGTACAGTTTTTAGGATATTTAATCAATAAAGAAGGAGTATTGGTCGACCCCTCCAAGATAGAGGCGGTATCAAATTGGGAAAGGCCAACCACACCCACAGAGGTAAGGAGTTTCATAGGATTGGCCGGCTACTATCGTAGATTTGTACAGGATTTTGCGAAGATCGCAGCCCCTTTGTCACGACTTAATCGTAAGACAGAGAAGTTTGAATGGATGGAAAAATGCGAGAACAGTTTTCAAGAATTAATCGAATAAGGTTTATTCAATAACTTTATTTTATTTAATGAATATTATTTTGAATATTCATTCGAGGACATATGATTCCGCTTATTTTATTAAATGAATATTATTTTGAATATTCATTCGAGGACTTATGACTCCGCTTATTTTATTAAATGAATATGATTTTGAATATGCATTCGAGGACTTATGACTCCGCTTCTTTTATTAAATAATATTCTTTATTTTATTAAAGAATAATGTTTCGATAATCAAACTTATTTTCGTTTATTCAAGTAAAGATCGTACTTGCGTATAAGTATATCTTTGGTGATTTATTATTCATTTCAAGTATGAGTCTTAAAACTTCTACCTCAATTATTTATATAGAGATTATCCTTATGGGAATATTATTTAAATAATAATATTCAGATATTTTCTAATATATTGGGACTGATTTATTTCATTAAATTAGCATTACTCCAAACATTCTTAAAAATGTTTTCGAGTCTTCAAAATGATTTTAAAAGTTAGAGTGGATCCCAAAACTCATTTTTATATTTAAGATCTTCCTTTTTAAAGGGGATTTAAATACTCGCTCAGAACCTGAGGGATCTGGCTCAGTGGTGTATTTTACATTCGCAACGAGGTTGCTGTTTTGAGAAAACATCTTGATTACTTGCCCATCGTTCGGGAAGTAAGTTCGTCTATTTGAGTCGGCATAAGCAACATGGGCTCAGTGGGCGTCTATGACAGTGTAAGTGGCTCAGTGGCTCAGTGGGAGCCCATCAAATGCGTAAGTGGCTGAGTGGCAGTCCAGCATAAGGTCCTATTGCGGCTAGGGTGATGAACAGTAGGGAATTCGTCCATCTACTAGTAGAAAAAGTTACTTATTGATATCTTTGCCTGATCAGCAAGATATCGGGTTTATGCCAAAATTCTTTTCCTTTCCAAAATTCATTGGATGTTACAAACTCTGTTCATACTTTACATAACAGAGGTTTCCAGGAAATGTATAAGAGATATATATGTGGATATATATATCGAGACTAAATAAAGTATCTCGTAACTTCATTTCATTCAATAATATTTGAAAGATTGAATCTATTCAAGTCTTAACTTGTGGTCTCATCTATGGGATGACCTTTTGAAACCTATAATACTTTGAACAGTGGTAGTTCAAGTAGTTTTATAAAATGGTATAAGTATAGTGAAGTAATTGGTAACTTCATCTTCCTTTAAGCTTATATCCAGTAAGTAATTACCTTACACTTGATAAAGGTTTCCAGTAAATTATCCATTTAGATACTTGCATTATTGTTATTACTATATATTATCTTGCGAGTTGTAATGCTCACTCTTGCGTCATTTCTTCATCACACAATAAAAGTTAGGAAAGATGGCTAGACTCAAGCAGACCCAGCGCAAGCGCGTGGGAAGCGTCCCGCATCTTCCCGTTGATGTTGTAGCCGCTATAGCTGCAGAGGTAGATCTATTGGTAGATCAGTCATTCTACTTTTGGGAACCAATTATGTATAATTATAACTTGTGGCAGATAATGGCAATTAACTGTAAACTTATCAAGTAATCATTTTGGGTTGTAATAACTTTTAAATTGTGGATTCAAGGACTTGTACTTATTTCAATTTCATCTCTGAGACTATAACGGGTTGTGGTGTGTGTTAGTATGGGGTCACAGCATGAGGTTATTTATTATTAATTAAGTTAAGTGATATTGTGGAAAGAAAGACCGTGACGACCCGGATCCCCGACCCCGGATCTGGGGGTGTTACAATATCCATATTCTTTCGATGCAATTCCGTTTTCTTTCTTTACCTATCCCGAGCTGTTTCAACTCTTTTCCGAATCAACGCCACTACACTCTTGATGTACTGAATTAGCTCAGGACTTAACAATATCTTTATTCCCACTTTCTCTCAATAGAGTGAGGATCCACGCTTATGTCCATACCAGGCTTTGCAAGGTAGCATTCTCTAATCAACATGATAACTATTAGCATAGAATACTCAATCTTTAGTAGATGATTATCGCGGTTCACTTTTTAAACCCATCACATATATACTCTCCACACATCTTATATTGTCTAAATTATCTTCTCACTTTAACCCTCTGTCTGAGGGTGATAGGTAATACTAATTTTCAATTTAATTTCCAACATCCGATCACTTCTTACTCATTTCCATTAGTTAAAGCTGGGAAATAATCTTATATACTAACTTCTCATCACCTTCAGATACTCAACTTCAGTTCCCACCGTTTCCAATTCCTTTACTGATTTCTTGGCAATCTTGCCTATATTTAATCATTTTTTCCTGCACGAGGCATAAGAATTACTACACTAACTTTACTTAAATGGTGGTTAATGAAATGTTCCAAATATTTTGTTATTTTCAACCAAAATTCATATTTTAAAACTTAGCTTATAATTGCTTCCCTTCTAATCTTCATAGGGAAATCCTAGGTCTTTCTATACAGACTTCCTTAATCTTTGAGTAGCTGAGGATGTTATTAATAAATACAACTTGCTTATCCAAGTACTCCTCATACACCATGTTCCTTAAATTCTTAGAGACGACTCTTAACCTTATCACTCCACATGATATCTCCAACCTTGCAGTGCTTATAGCTCATCCTAATCGCAATCCTTGACATGCCCTCAGGCTGTATCTTAAGTCAATCCCGTAGAAATCACACATTCCTTGAATTAGTTCACATAAGTAATCAATCCTTTATAGGGGTTACAAGACCCGTATATTTTTATTATTATTTAAATGTGTAATTATGGAATAAAAAATTAAATAAAATATTTGTTTGGGTTCAGTCAGTGGGTTATTACTCTGACAATATGTGTATGTCATTACTAGTGTATGGAATTGAATTGCGTGGTTAATTAATGAATTGTATGATTTTGTATCGTTGATAAAAATAGTGTTATTGCAGTTTTATTACTATAAATATTTGGATTGTATCTAAAATTGTTTTTATTATTTTATAATTTCAATAATTATTTTTAGGACTTTATAAAATTAAGAAATAAATATTTCATTAATTATTTATTTATAAATGATGTTCTGAGTGTGTTTAATGGTAAAATCTATATTTAATTATGGAAATCTTCAAAAATTATGAAACTTATATTATATTAAGTTCGTATTATTCTGGGAATTTTAAAATTATTTCAGGAATTTTTGGGATTAATTTCGCCCGCATGTTGATTCGGTTAATCGATAAAAGCGGGTATAATTGGCGTTTCAGAAATTGTTTTAAAATTTCGAGATTTATGTTTTTTATTAACTTCGGGATATTTATAACATTTTAAGACTGTTTCCGTAATTTTCTGAATTCATTTTAGGTGCGACTCGGTTCGCTAAAATTGGATTTCGGGTTCAAAGCACGTTTTAAAAACAATTTAAAAATTTGTTTGGAAATTTATATTTTATCAGTTTTCAATTATCTCGAGAATTCTTAGCTATTCTCGCAATTTTCGGGTCATGTCTAACCATGCATTATTTATTAAATCGTTAAATTGCGGAGTCGGATCAGGATAATAATCAGATAAGTATTATTATTCCTATCTCCTTATCTCTTATCCTCCTTTTTCCCTCATCTCCTAGCAGTTTTCTTACTCATTTTCTTTGCTGCTCCATCTGCAATCTCTCCTCAAATCTTCTCTCTGTCGAACTCCATCTCAATCCTTCTCTTTCTCTTTCGTTTGGTTCCCGATTCCCGGTGGGTTCGCTGCCATTTTCTTTCTTTTTCGGCGCCTCCCTTGTTTCCGGTAGATGATTGGTTTTGACCATCTGTCTATGTATGTGCACGTACTGTACGCGTTTGTGTGTGTGGTTGTAAGTCTGTGTGTCTGTTATGCCCGTCGATTCTCCTGTGCCGCCTTGATGCCGCCTGTTTTTTCGGCGAGGTATCATTGGTGCGGTGGTAATTGTTATGTGTGTTGCTGTGTGTGTAAGCGTGTGTGCGTGTGTATGATTGTGTGTGCAGTGATGCTTGGTTCTGTGCCATGGCTGTTTTCCGGCCACCTGGGTCGGTGTTGTTCTCCGATTGTGCAATTATTAATCATTTTATTTATTTTATTTTCTGAAGAAAATTGATTTGAGTGATTTCGTGAAATAAAATAAATCATTCGTGCGGGAAAATAATTTTTAATAATCGGCAGAATTTCACGTTGGAAACCCGAGAATTACTCGGGTACCCGTGAAATTTTGTCGCCGTCCGCGATGAATTTCGACGAGCGGACGGTGGACGGTGATGACGTTGTTCTGAGTCCTACAAACTAATAAATAAATACGAGTTAAAAATATAAAATACGAATAATAATAGTTAGTTGATATAAGTCGGTGGTTGGAATTTGTGGTATTTTGGATTGTGTGATTGATTGGTTGTGATTGTGATTTGATGTCGAGTTGTTCGACGGGTAGGCCGATAAACAGAGGAGGTACTGCCCAAATTTTTGGAAATTAAATTCGAAAATGCGGGACGTACCCTGTAATTATCGGAACGTTGAACAAGTATAAATAAGTAAATACATTTATCTTGTGCGAAACCTGATGGTATGTTGTGGTGAATGTTTTGTCAAAATCCAGTAACCCTAATTTCGTAAAATGACGAGTATACGTATTTTCTGAAAATGAACACCAAACTGATTTCTCGAGAACGTGAACCCTGACTGTTGGATGTGTTATTGTATTATAATAATGTATATAATTACGAGTCGGGATTTGATATCGAATGGGTAGATGTGTTATTGAAGATATGTCAAGCATACCTAGACGTCTAACGTAGGGTATTTCGGCTCTGTAGGTTCTAGTCGAAGGACTCAAGGATTGATATCGAACTAAGATAATCTAGTGATCAGTCGACAAGCATAGTGAGGTTCCAAGTGAAGGACCTGAACATTGAAGTCGAATCCAGGATAGTCTGATAGTAAAGCGATAAAGCCAAGTGTCCAAGTTAGTCCAAGGTCGATCGGTAATAGTGGTAAAGCTCTGCAAGGCAAGTACCCCTGACCATTCTTTTATGGTTCAGTGCATATGAATAGCTAAATGTTTTATTCTCGTAATGGAACAGAAACGTTTTAAGTTAAGCGTCCCCTGTAGTTATAAAGCATTATTTTCAAATTGTTTTGGGGAAAAGTAACTTCGAAAGTTACTAGCTCGAATGAAATGATTTGTGAAAGGGATTTTATATGTGTGCTGGTTAAATAATTGATTTTGAAAATGAGATAGGTACAAGTGATTTTTTTTGAAAACTGGATAAAACGGTCAGATATGGGATATATTAGGGCTAGAGTAGGCCTATTGAGGTGGCGTAAGAGGCTAATTCGGTTGCGCGCACTATAAAACCGATTAGTCCAGCAGGTTAGAGACCTGGCTAGTCTCTGAGTTCCGAAACAGGTATATAGGATGGAAGTGGGAGCTGTCCGGTGTTGATAGCCTGATCAACTATCTTCACATATTTACTACGTATCTGATTTGGGTTTTGTGGTCTCCATAACCGAGCAAGTGATTTATCTAGTGGATTTGGAAATGAAGATAGCATGCTAAAATTTGACTATGGTATTTATACACAGCACACTACTGATGTTATTGTTTTACAGAGCATGCTAGTTTTGATATCCAGTTTATACCTGATTTACGTGTTTCTGGAAAGTTATAAATTATGTTCCTATAACTTCTTTACTTTAAACTGTTTTACTTGTTATTCATATAGTGGTGCTGCTGAGCAAGCAATTGCTCACCCTTGCAGAATATTTTATATGTATTGCAGATGCCTAGGAGATTCTTTCGCGGTAGTCAGGGCAGAGTTCCAGCTCCTTTTGTGTCAGTCTCCTCTGAGGTAGTTGTGCTGGACCAAAGATGGTCTATTGAGTTGCTGCGTTAGGTTAGTTATGTCAGGATCGTATGTAATTAGTTGAGTTGTAACAGTTGTAACCTAAGTCATACTTAAACCTGGATAAGATCATGGAAAAAGGGGTCGTATTTATATTCTATTTTGGAATTGATTATATTATGTTTGTTATGGTGATTGTTGATGACGTCAACTCCTAACTCCGGGGTTGAGGCCGTCATAGGGGTTACCAACTCTTATTTATCATTTATTAAACTCCCGATAATCAGTACACAATCTCATAATTTCATTCCTCTTTCCAGTAACATCACTAGTGCATCCCCAGAGAACTATATCTGGTATGCTCTCTTTTCTTTCTAATAACTGTTACCATTATCAACTAATTATTTCGTTCCACTGGCCTCAAGAGACTCCAGGGCATTTATTATTACCCAACATTCTTCCAGCTTAAATATTCGTTTCTTCATATCTTTACAGATGGTGGATCTACCTTATATCCTGAGCTTATTACTTCTTTTCTCGCATGATTGGAAGAATTCCTTATATTGCTCCTGCCTCCAGAAACTTATCTTACTATTGGCTTCTTTACACTTTACACTTCGCTACTTCTCAAACCACTCCTAGTCATAACACAGGGCAACCAACTCAATCCTAAAATCACATCAAACCCTTCTAACTCGGAGGGTGTCAGATCAACTGCAACTATATCCAACTTCTAAACCCTTGTGATGTAGTATCTTGAATAACCGTTCTACAACTCCTTGCAACATGCCCACTTTCTCCAAAATTGTAATACAAAACTCCTGGGTTACCTTCCGAGGCATAATAACCCTTATATCCACACTTGAAATATTGCACACTCTTTTTGCACGCACCACTGCATCTCTTATCATAGGACTTGCAATCCACCGCTCACTTGACTGACTGGGCTGGAGTGGGAGCAACTGAAGTAGCACTAGATCTATCTTGAAATAAACTATATTTCCGGAATCTCTTACCCCTATTCCGGCCAAACCAATTCTCAAATCCCTGAGTGGATTCTTCTTGGTTTGCTTTATCCTTAACACCTTCCGACTTCCTTTTCTTATCACTTTCATCCCTAACAGTCAACTTCTGCTCACCTTCCATTACCAGGGTGGCCTGAACCATAGAGGAGTATGTCTTGAGTTACAATGCCACAACTCCTCTGCGAATTTCAGGCTTCCATCCTTGTTGGAACCTCCTTGCCTTCTGACTCTCCATACTTACATACTCAGGAACTAATCGGGCCAATTCTATAAACTTGGCCTCAATTCCAGCACACTTCTTTCACCTTATCTCAGTTCTAGAAACTCAATTTTTCATTTGACCCCGCATACAATCTAGGAAATACCTTTCCAAAAACAACTCAATAAACCTAGCACATGAAACAGGGCCTTCCCTTCTAACGCTCTGGTTGATTCCCACTAATAATTGACTTCATTCCTTAAAGAGTAATTTACATACTCAGTCTTAAAATTTTCACTTACTTGGACAAAATTGAAAGCTTTCTCCATCTCCTTCAACCATGCTCCAGCAGCTACTGGATTAGGTTCACCTTTAAACTTAGAAGGGTTAACATTCTGAAAAGATTTGAAACTAACAATTCGGTTCACTCCTTGCTGTTATTGCTGCAACAGTAATTACCACCACTAAACCTGTTAGATTAACTGCAACTGTTATTGCTATGGCTGGCGCAACAAATCTAGAATTTTATTTATAGTTGGACCATTCGCAAAGCTACTACTATTTTCTTTAGACCGGGTAGCTTTCTTAGGTGGCATTTTCGTGAGACATATAAATAAGTTTATTTAAAACATAACAAAACATTTAACAAAATATCACCGTTTTTAAACAGTGCACCTGTATCGGGAAAATGCTGCCTAATAAATTACTTATGTCCTTAAAATCGGGGTCCATGTACAAAAGAAATCTAGATTAATAGCACTAGCAATCATAGCAACAATGACAGTAGCAGAATCAATAACAGTTCAGGAAAACTAAAATACAACGGAACTAACGCCATGGCATGACTCCTCAATACAACAGCAACTAACCACTTCCCGCCACTGCTCTATTACCTCATTAACACCAATCTGGTATACAATGAAACTTGGCCGGCTATAACAACCACCACTTACACAGAACCCACTTATAATTCAAGTCAAACTTAAGGAATGCTCTAGACTCCCCTAGGCACCATGGTCCAAATTTCAACCAACCATTCCTCCGGGGATAATTTCTTATCACCCTCCAGTGATTCATCAATCACTGAATTACTCTTCCTTCTCAGGGCGACTTCTGATCTCCTACCATTAACCTATCTTCCACAAAGTTAACTTTTCTAAAGCCGCAACCTTCAATATCGAATCATAAATCCTCTCTACTATTATCGTTTCTGGGATAGCTAGCAATCCAATGTACATCTTATATTTCTTCCAGACAGTCAACTCTCAACTACTTTCGATGACCAGGACTGTCTAATCACAAAAGCTACTGACAATCCACTGCCTCGGGACTTCAAATAAAATTTCAAAGTCGAAAAATCAATAATACGGGGAGGACAGGAGAAGAAAACATAGGTATGAGAGCAACCATACAAGTACATAAGATGGCCAGTCTTAGTACCATACGGTCACAACACATAACTTGGTGGCGTCCCAACAGACCCTTTTGTCACATAGACAAATGGTCAATTCATATGCATTGTTTGTCCCAATCAACCGATAGAATCAACGAAATAAGAAACAACGTTTAGGCAAGAAATTCACAAATAGAAAAGAAAGAATCTGATTTGTAAGGAGATCAACAGAACCTTAAGTAGCTTACTTCGGGTTCACAACTTCTTACAGGAAAATAAGCAACTTATAGAATAGGAAACAATTACTCTGGAAGCAAAATATATCTCAAGAAAGGAAATGAAAGAGTTCAAAGATATCACCTCCCGTTCTAATCCACCTTCACTACCAAACTTAGTCATTATAGCAGCCCCTGACTATTATCACGCTATCTGAACTCACCAAGGTTACACAATCGGGCCAATAACATTTCTTGAGATAGAGAAGATAATATTTAAGAATAACGCTGGTGTCTTTTCGGCTGGCACAACAAGGGCCCGCTCAATGCTGAATCCTCGCAACCAGACTCGTGTTCTCGAGGGACAACTAGAAATCTCTATTGGACATTACTAATAATACCTATGTGAAGGAAACATACTCTAGGTTAGGGCAGTTCCAGTCAATCCTCAATAAGCATTAGGGTTACGCTACTGAAACCCTTGACTAAACTCATAGACTCACTCCTCTGATTGAGTTTCTGACTCACATCTATCTACGAACCTTTCTTCACTCTTTTGACTCTACCCCTAACCTAAATCAGGGACTCAAACATGTAGCTCTGATACCAACTGTGACGACCTCAATCCCGGGGTCAGGAATTGACGTCATCAACCATAACCAGAAGATAAACAACCAATAACAGGATATAACTATGACCCCTTTGCCAAGATCTTTTCCAGGTTTAAGTATAACTTAGGTCACTCAACTAACACAACCCAAATTACCTTACACAATCCTGACCACTAATTCAATGTAGCAACTCAACAGACCTCGTCTGGTCTGAACACAACTACCTTTGAGGAGCCTGACACGAAAGGAGCTGGAACACTGCCCTAACTACCGCGCAAGAATCTCCTAGGCATCTGCAATACATATGTAAAATATTCCGCAAGGGTGAGCAATCAATTGCTCAGCAGTACCACTATATGAATAACAAGTAGAACAGTTTAAAGTAAAGCAGTTACAGGAATAAAATTCACAATTTGCTTAGAAAACAAGTAAACATTCATAAACTGGACATCAAAACTAGCATGCTCTGCAAAATAACATCATATGTAGTGTGCTGTGTAAAAATACCAGAGTTCAATTTTAGCATGCTATTTCCTTTCCAAAACCACTGTCCATTGATGGACCCATAAATCACCTATCCCGTTACGGGGACTATAAACCGCTTGTTCCATTTCGGGAACCATTAAACCTTTATCAGATATAAAAGTGGAAGAATTCTAGGGACAATTGATTAGTCTATCCCACCACACATTTCGTTCCGGAACTCAGAGACTAGCTAGGTCTCTGTCATGCTGGACTAAGCGGTTTACCAGTGCGCGCATCCGACTTAGCCTCTTACGCAACCATCCTGGGCCGTTACCTAATAACGGGCCTCTTACGCCACTGACCATCCAATATCTGATTCATTTTTATCCAGTTTCCAAAATCATTTACACCTATCTCTTTTTAAATGATTACAACACAGATTCTAAAAATCCCTCTTTAATTTTAATCACAATCTAGAGATAGGCATTTTCAGAAGTTACTTTTTCCCCAAAACCTCGTTTAGTAAAACATATTCAAATACGGGGAATACGTAACTTAAAACATTCTGTTCCAGTACACAATTTAAATCAACAACTATTCATATATACTGAACTGTAAAATATTAGTACAGGGGTACTTGCCTTGCAGAGCTTTACAACTATCACTGACTGATTTTGATAGACTTGAACGTTCGGGCTCTCATGGAAAAATGACTGTCTCACTAGAAGACATCCCTGCTTCGCAGCAATATATCTCATGATAGTATCCAGGACTGTCAGGGTTCTTCGCCTGGGAACCTCGAGGCACTTCCCGACTGATCACTAGATTATCTTAGTTCGATATCACTTCTTGAGTCCTTTGACTAAGACCTATAGAACCGAAATACCCTACGTTAGACGTCTAGGTATGCTTGACATATCCTCGATGCCAATTCTACCCAAACGATAACAATCCTGACTCGCACTTATATGTACTATTATAATACGATAACACACCCAATAATCAGGGTTCACGTTCTCGAAAATCGGCTCGGTGTTCATTTCCAGAAAATACATATACTCGTAATTTTTACAAAATCAGGGTTATCGATGCGGCAAAATATTTCATCACATTGTACAATCAAGTTTCGTATAAAACACACACATATGTATATATAGCCACTCAACGTCCTAGATAATCATCGAATACGCTCCCGTATTTCCGTAGTTCAATTTCCCGGAAATCGGGCAGCGTCTCCTTTGTTTATCGGACTACCCGTCGAACCAATTCGACGTCAAATCACAAACACCACCAATCAATTCAGTCCAAACCAATCACGCAATTCACATTTCACAATTTCCCAACCACCGATTTCAATCAACTAATCATTATTATATCTTTTATTTTTATTCGTATCTTTATATTTTGAAATATTAGGACTCAGAATTATATCATCACCATCCACCGTCCGCTCGTCGAAATTCATCGCGAACGGTGGTAAAATCCGCGGGTACCCGATTAATTCGGGTTTCCGACGCGAACTCCACCGATTAATAAAAATTTCTGCACGAGAATATTTTATTTCACGAAATCCAATCAAACAAATTTCCTGCAGATAATAATTAAGTTAATTAATAAAAAAGAAAACAACAGCACACGCGCCTCCCTACACGCACAACACATAAACAATTAGAACAGCAAAACGCAACCGAAAATCGTACAGGCGAAAACGTAGGCGGCAATCAGAACGAGACTAGCACAACACAACCACACGCATACACATGTAAACACATATATATAGATAGGTAACACTAACAGAGCACGAACAGAGAAGCCAAAGCCGGCCGGAAACTCCGACGGCGGCTTACCGGAGCACAAAGCAAGCACCACCAGGACACAGGGGGTGAAAAGATTGAGGAATCGAGAGATTAAGGAAGGGAGATTTACAGGGATATTCAAGAGAGGACAGAGAGATGAATCGAGAGAGACGAGATCGAAATCGAGAGAGAGCAGAGAGGAGAGATTGATGTTGTTTTTGTTTTTAATAACAAAAATGCAATTGAAATGCCACAACAGGGAAGCAAAACTGTGTCCCCTTAAACTATAACAAATTGACACGTATATAATAGGATAATCACGAAAGTTCTGGCCCCGATTTTCTCCGATATTTGATTTTTTTAACGAATAATTGGCGGGCGATAAAATTACGAAAATTTACCACACGAGTTTTAAAATTTTCTAAATATCCCGGAGTTAATAAGGCTTGAATTTCGTAAATTTTTAGATAATTTTGAAACACAACTTATACCCGCATTTAACAATTAACGAACCGAGCTGCACTTAAAACAAATTCTGAAAATCACAAAAACAGTCTTAAAGCGTTATAAATATCCCGAAGTTTATAAAAACATAAATTCCGTAATTTTAAAACAATTTCTAAAACTCAATTTATACCCGCTTTTAACAAATATTCGATTCAACGCGCGGGTGAAAATAATCCCGAAAATTCCCAAAATAATTTTAAAATTCCCGGAATATTTCAAACCTAAAAAATATGAGTTTCATAATTTTTGAAAAATTCAGGAATTAAGTACAGATTTTAAAAATAAATGCAATCAGAAAATCATACAGGGTTAAATAATTGATGAAATATTGATTTCTAAATTTTATAAAATCCCAAAAATAAATTTTGAAATTATAAAGCCATAAGAACAATTTTAGAGACATTTCAAATATTTATGCAAATAAATTTGCACTAAATTCACTTTTAAAAGTAAAAACGAGTCAATACAACTCAATAGTTAATTACGTAAATAACTCGGTACACCCTAATTCACACAGAGATCATAATAAATCAACACAAAGCGATCGAACCAATGCACATATTTCATTTAACTATTTATTTAGTAATTACACTTTTAAATAATATAAAAGTATATGAGTCGTTATCGCGTGGCTTTCGAGACTCCTGACCCCGGTTTTTGGGCGCCACAAAGAAGTTGTGAAGAAGGAAATTCTCAAAGGGCTGGATGCAGGGATCATCTATTCCTTTTCTGACAATTCTTGGGTGAGTCCAGTTTAGTGTGTACCGAAGAAAGGAGGTATCACGGTTGTTGCTAATGAGAAGAATGAGCTCATTCCTACTCGAATAGTCACAGGATGGAGAGTTTACATGGACTATAGAAAGATGAACAAGGCCACGAGAAATGATCACTTCCCTCTATCTTTTATTGATCAGATGCTCGACAGGTTGGCTCGGCATGAGTATTTCTATCTTCTGGATGGCTACTCGGGCTATAATCAAATTTGTATTGCTCCAGAAGATCAGGAAAAGACTACATGCACTTGTCCATTTGGTACTTTCGCTTTCAGAAGAGTTTCTTTTGGTTTGTGTGGTGCACCTTCCATATTTCAGAGATGCATGATGGCCATCTTCTCTGATATGATTGTTCAGAATGTGGAGTTGTTTATGGACGACTTCTCTGTGTTTGGCGATTCATTTGATGAGTGTTTGCAGAGTCTTGGCACAGTTCTTAAAAGGTGTGTTGAGACCAATCTGGTTCTCAACTGGGAGAAATGTCACTTTATGGTGCGACATGGAATTATTCTTGGTCACAAGGTCTCTAGTAAAGGTCTTGAGGTGGACAAAGCCAAGGTGGGGGTCATTGAAAATGTTCCTCCACCAATTTCTATTAAGGGAGTTCGCAGCTTTCTTGGTCATGCGGGTTTCCATAGGTGGTTCATCAAGGACTTCTCTAAAATTTCTAAACCCTTGTGCAATCTTCTATAAAAGGATGTCCCGTTCAAGTTTGATAATGAGTGATTAGCTACTTTTGAGTTTTTGAAGAAGAGTTTGATCACGGCACCTGTCATAACTGCATCGGATTGGAATAGCCCTTTTGAGATGATGTGCGATGTAAGTGACTATGCAATTGGAGCAGTTCTTGGACAGAGGAAGAACAACATATTTCATGTGGTCTACTATGCTAGTAAGACCCTCAATAGTGCTCAACTGAATTACACTACTACCGAGAAAGAACTTTTGGCTATTGTTTACGATTTTGAGAAGTTTCGATCTTATTTGCTTGGTACAAAGGTGACAGTTTTTACTGATCACAATGCGATTTGATATCTCGTCTCGAAGAAGGACTCGAAGCCTAGATTGATTAGATGGGTGTAAGAACCCAAATTTTTGACATCGGTAAAAGACCTTTATGAATAGTAATATAATAACTTGAATTTTTGAGACCTTGTAAGATATTTAATGAATAGTAACCCTGACGGACGGGGAAAAACTTTTTACCCCACACTATGTTGTGCATGAGAAAATGAGTTTCGGAGTTGATAACATGATTATACGTACCAAATGAGTGTATGTAAACGCTATTAGTTTTCGAAGAAAATGAACTTAAAAAAATGACCATATTTACGAATAATCGAGGATTATGAGGATCGTAATGTAATTACGAATTTAAAACCCTACGGATTTATATTCAAGTATGATAATTCAAAGCATAAGGAATAAATACAAAAGGATTTACGTCGCGAACCATTTTCGAGAAAGTATTACGAAAAGTTTAAGCGACCGAGCGAACGCGTAAACGCTTAAATAACGTAACGCACCAACTAACCATGGTAGGAAAGTAACCATGGTTACTTTATCAAATAGTGAACTAAGGTATAGGATGATCAACCAAGGGCTAGAGAATAGTAAGCTAAATGGCTAAGCTAATTAGGTTAGCGTGTAAACTAGGAAGCCTAGCTAGATTTTTCCAAGGATTTGGCAACAAGAATAAATCCTAGGATATATACTAGAGAATAAAGACCAATTACAAGCTACCACTTGTATTATTTCCAAGAAGCAACCAAGAAGCAACTAAGTAGGCAAACATAAAAACACTTCTTCTCTCCCCATTTCTTCCATTCGGCTTCTTCTTCTTCACCAAGAAATCAATTTCAAATCCTCAAGTTCTAACCATGGTTAAATCCTCCCATTAATTCTCCAGCTTCCTAAAAACAAAACTAAGGTAAGATAAATCTTTTATCCCTTTTTATCAAGGTTTGATGGGTGAAATAAAATCAAGAAAGTTGCTAGTAAATAGTATGAATAGTAACTCTTCTTTAGTTTTTCATTTCAATGGTGGTTTTAGGTTCCAAAAACCATACCAAGCACTCCCAAGACTCCACCATCCTCAAAAACACATCTCAAGCTTTCAAGAAAGGTAAAAATCTTTGACCCAACTTTATTTAAGATTCAATTTGAAGATCTTTTTAGTATGTAGTTATAAACCTAGTTTTAGTGGTGATATTGTTAAGATCTTGATATTTAGTCAAGTAGATTTAAGGTTGATTGTTGTTGCCTCAAGAACATGATGTTCTTGAGAGGAGTTAGTGTGTTGATGATGATATGATGATTGTTGGTGGTAGTATAAAGATTTAAGGCGTAAACGAAACTCCGATCATAACCGTAATCTCGTTAAAATGAATAAAACGTAACTTTAAGTTTCTGCAGAAAGTCCCGAAGATGTAAACTGTAGTTTCTTGAAAATGAAAATCCGATCATAACCCTTGATTATGATAGACAATGTTATAAGGATCGTTTAGGCGCTTGAATTGCTTGATTCCGATTTACGGATCGAAAGGTATGGTCGTTTTACTAAAAGTGATTTAGGCAACAAAAACTGCTACAAATTACGAATTTTGAAAATATAAAGGATTGACTTAAAAATGTTCATAAATCATGAAGCTTTTACAGAGAGTATTAAATTGAGTTTCATAACTGCCATAATTATTTCAAGTGAAAATAATGATTTTTCAATTTTATAAAAATATCGGAGCCAAGACCGCGCGATTAGAAACCGTAGAATCCATAAGCGGAGCCGATGACGAAAATGAAAATGGACTTAAGATACTTTGAAAAAGAAGCGACCATAATGTGAATAAGGACTTAAAGAAATAATAAGGATAATATAGGTTGAGAGGGTGCATAATGATTAGCGAATGAGTGCGGGTAGCCGTAAATTAGAACGGGACCTAACAAAACGACTTGTGTTTATGATTATAGATTTCCGAGCGGAACCTAGAGCATCCTCCACCTCAAGATACCCAGACAAGTTTTCAAACCCTAAATTTTAAGAACTGTTGTGCTGTGAATATTTTACAAAACTGTGATATATATATGAGATTACTTTAAACTATTTTATGAAGTTTGAGATGTATTACATTACTCAATTGTAGATAATTTCTAGTATATGTTCATACCGAATTCGAAATGTTATATTTAGACCGAGAGTCGGTCGGTGTTTGCTTATAAAAACCCGGAAGTATCCCGGAGGAGTTTATAATTGAGAACGTTAACGCTAGCGAGTAGAGTGGCGTGTATATATTTTAGACCGAGGATCGTTCAGTAAAAATTGATGAAAACCCGGAAGTATTCCGGAGGTGCTTTATTTAAGAATATTAGCGCTATGGTAGAGCGTGATGTATAAGTTTTAAGATCGAGAGTCGTTAACTTTGTTTTTATAAAATAAAAACCCGGGAATCATTCCGGTGATATTATAGGACGATTACAAGTCCATAATAATACGTTTTAAAGGGACTTAATGTCCACTTATGAAACATTAAAATACCTCGAACTTTTATTAAAACGATTTCCCAACGATCATATTCCCTCAACTATATTTTATTGTTTGAATAATAAAAACTATATACCTATTCCTTTATTACGGGAGAAGTATACTCCAACGACTATTTATTTCAAACATGATTAAACATTAAAGATTATTAATTACGTAGACATAAACTAGTTGAGGAATATTATTTTAAATATTCTTTTAAAGAGTAAACTCATTCGAGGTTTAATTATTTATCAATTATCTTTTAATTATTTATTATTCATTAAAAGGTTTATTATTGATTTAAAAATCATAGATCCTGATTTAAAAATATACTTTCTGATTTCGGAAAATCATTCGAATAATTTTAGATCGTCGGAGATTATTATTCCGACTTATTTAATATAGTTTCAAGGAGAAACTTTTCCCCCTTATTAAATTATCTGTTGACAACGGTCAACTCACATCCTTAGTACTTCCTCCGAAAATCTCGGAAGTACGTATATATATATATATATACATTTATATCTTAGTAAGATAAACTGTTTCTATTAACAAGCAAAACGCTTGGGGAACTTCGATGTGGTTTGAGTTCTTGAGATTGATAGAATTATTTTTAAAGGACAAGGGAGGGGTAAACTCTCGTACTATGTGTGCTAGATGGACTACCAAAGGTACCGCAGGTGAAGGTACTTTGTGTACTCAGGAACTTGTGAAGTATGTGTATACCCAAAAATGGGACACGTAGCCCGAATGCGGAAAGGGTGATAACCGGGATACGAAGGTGTCGTCCTTCTACTAGTAGAAAAGGTTACTATTATCGTATTACGACTGATCATCGTATGCGGTGGCTCCAACGAGTGTCCTATCCTTCCAATTGGAATTGTGATGCAATACCGTAACCTAAGCCTAGGTGCTGGGTTTACTATTAAGGTATTCGCAGGATAATGAAATCCACTAAAGGATTATTTTCATAAGAAGGTGTGTATCACCAAGGAAAACTATTTTCGAATAAAACGTAATTATTATATATGATGTTTTACGTGGGTTTATCATACAGTCATTTCATACTGTACATTATTATGCTGGGCATTATAGCTCACTCTTGCTTTTTTTTAAATGACACAACACAACAGATAACCAGTATGCCAGTGTGGGACTTAGTCGCTTGCAGTCATGGGGAGAATCCCTGGCAGCTTTGTCTCAGGTGTGCCAGCATATCAGATAGGTATAAGATATCAGTCGTAATTATTGTAACTTCATGTTGAGGTTATGAATAATTGTTTGCGATCCTGTAAAGTACATTTGAGTTTTAATAACAACTGATACTTGTTGTACGTCGTTTCTAAGGCTATAACTTGTGAGTGTGTGAGATTGGGGGTCTGTGATATGGAATTATTGGATTATTGAGTTAATGCAGGTTATACATGATTGAAGGATGGCGTGATGACCCAGATTCCTGACCCCGGATTTGGGGGCGTTAGAGAAATGGTATCAGAGCATTAAGTTATAGTACTTAGAGACAAGAGTGCTAGGATTTTTTCTAGATGTGAGATTTCGTAAGAGCTCATATAGAGTTCATCATTGGACTACCGGATGTAGCCTCAATGTGTAGGTTAGATTAAATGTATATTTGAGGTATTAAAATATGACTAATAGAACCATTAGAGATTATCAGAATGATGAGAAGAAAAATTATAGTCATATATGATTTGGCAAGGATGTGGATGTAGAACTCGGAGCTGAGTCTCCGGGGCATTTGGGGTAAAGGCAATATTACCAACACCATATGTAAATTTTGATAACACGAGCCTTGTTACTCGTAGTTCTTTATAGGTTGCCCATGAAGGGGCATCACATGTGAGAACCATAAAGTCTAATTATTAATATACAGTTGAGGTTATTGACCCAAACTAGTTAAAGGTTTCATTTTACCAAGGAGGATATGAATATTGTATTAATCACGAGTTCACCAGAGATAGTGTCCAATATACCCTTAAGGATATTTTCTATTAAGGAAGATTTGAATGTAATATAAGAATGTTAACGTAAGATGACTACACTACATGATATCATTAGTGCCCTTAACATGTAAGGATATGATGGTTTAGATTAAAAATTAAGAGCATCGAGAATCGATGGCATGTCTATAATTAAATGGCGTAAGATTCTAACGAGCGATGGTTCGATCTTATAATCTTTTTTAAAGGGATAGACTAGTGAGTCTAGAGCGGAATTCTTCGGTAGATATAATGTCAGAGGCTACGTATATATACTCGTAGACCTCTAATATATTCGGTAACATATGTTCAATTACACACACATGCCACTGAACTTATGGACTGCATTGAGATCCCTAAGAGATCTCTTTGATCTGTTCCCAGGGGGAACTGGCCACTTATAGTTAATAACGGATGCGTGTAACAGGCAACTATCGGCTTAACAGATGTTTTTGGAATATTTCTGAGTAAGGTCTTCGAGGTAAAACACCAGAATGACAGATATACATGCGAAAGTCAAGTTAGTAAGCTATTTTAAAATGATGTTGAAAGAGAAACTATTTAAAACATGGAATTACGAAGAAGAAGAGGTGGGATCATCCTCAGATGGATAATGATGAGAGTTAGGATAATCAGTGAAATATTTTGGCACCTACTCACTGTCACGTTACTCCCTCCAAATTGTTGATCATTCGTATTGCCTTGATAAGTTATATCAGGCAATCCTTTTTGTTCCCTACTTTGAACTTCTGATGTGACCATCTTGAATAGTCTTTCTCCGCATCAAGACTTGTTCAATTCTTTTAGTTAATCCATGAACTTTCATTCATAGATTATGATCTTCTTGTTCAACTCAGGGATATTTATACTTTATTTCAATTATCCAAGAGATTTTTTTATATATAAAAATTTTCCCTCAATTCATCGTCGAATATTCAGAATGAGCATCTTCATTTGATTCTTCTTTCATACTTACTCTTCTCAGTCGAGATTGTAAATATCTAACAAATTGTTACAAACATGGATGATCTAATATCCATATATTCCTCGGGAATCCTTTCCTTCTAATCAGGATGAAATTATATATTCAACATTGAAATCATAGTAAGGGTATTAATTTGATATTGGTATTCCGAATTCAATTCTATTTAAAGGTCTGATAAAGTATGTGAACTAGGGCACCTATGAGTGTACCCTTTATTTGGAAAGAAATATTTGATAAGAGGCTATCGATTGTTCCGATGCCAAGACCACTCGATTCAGAGTTATAATTATCTTTCTCAGCCCAAATTTAAAAACTCTTTATATTCGTCATCCAGGTAGCCACAATTTCTTCAGTGGTTACGATGTTGAGATTTTTTTTCTTTCAAACAAAGTGAAATATGGCTAGTTGCATAAGTTCTCATGAATGACTAATTAATTGTCCTAACTAGTCAAAATTCTAATTAATACGACGAAAGCCTAGCTAATCGTCCTAGCTAGTTGTTATGGGCCAAACCAATTGTGCTGGCCATTTTCTTAGCCAGTTGATAATATTGCTTGATATGGACTAGTTATTATTTTGCTAGTTCCACTTCCAATGAAATTTTGATTATTCCATAGTGCATTATATATGCCAGATTTAATTGTTGATGAAATTTTCAAAGAATGATTTAATTGAGACCTAACTAGGTCGCCCACTCAAATGAGAATTCATATTCAGTTTTATGAAATAATTTGTTCATGAAATATTTTATTCTTTCATTTGTATAAGAATATCTAATTAAAATTATAAAGTGATCGAAAAACAATATACTTCCTTATTTATTGATCATTGGGAAAAATTCCTTCTTTCAAAATACCACCTCTTTGAGACCTCAATGGTTAACCTTTGGTTGGAAATGTTATTCGATATTTCTTTCATCATTCGAGAAGAAAAGTATTCTTTCAATGGGAAAATCTTACAAGTATCATTCGTATGATGTTATTATTCAGCAATCATTGCTTTCAATGGATATTCTCTATAATATCACAATATAAAATTCTAAGGACATGGAAGAATAATCCTTGTTGTACTCTTCCTTCCAAGTTATAAATTTTCTGAGTGTTGTGGCTCTTTTATTCAGAGCTCATTATTTCTTCAGATAATAGATTTTGAAATCTTGTTAAGATTGTCTAAATTTCATCGATCTCGTTAGAATCATTTTTCCAAGGATAATTGCCTTCCCAACAAAGAGAGGTATAGTTGAAAACCGATTGTTGTAATATGGGACTGAAAGCTCAGTGCTATGATGGTGCAATCAGAGCATCGTGATTAGTAGGTTGTTTTAAAAAGGGAATATCATGTTTAGTTATTATCATAAGTATCTTTAATATGGTTATAGAAGAACGAAAATAGGGATACGACGTGATTACTGATGTACACTTCTATGAAACATCATCTGGATAGGTGCTAATAAATTCAGGAAAGACCAAGCATGTATGAATTTGAGGAATAAGATTTTCAAAAAGTGAAGGTAAGGTTAGTAGCAATCCCGTGGGAGAAATACTCGAGGATAAAAAAATAGGATGTTGCGTAAAGTCTAATGATATGTCTACGCAGCTTAAGGACCGTGACATTATGCATCCTAATAATGATCTAGAATAATTGCGATAAGGTTCGCACGGAAAGGGACAAGGGGTTTACTTATGAGAAAATTTGGAAAAATTTTCTTTTACTGAACACGAGATAGAGGCTATAGTCAAATTGATCAAAGGCCATGATTGAGAAATCTATTATCACCAAGGAAAGACCAATGTGGTGGCCGACACTTTAAGTAGGAAAAATATATATTGAGAATGACAAATCTCAGAATAACTGATGAAAAGGATCACATGAAGAGAACCCTTTAAGTACTTAACAGGAAGACTTAAAGGTACCTAAAAACTTAAAAGGATATTAGTCATGACCGAATATGGAGGGATGTCATTGATTAGGCAAGTTAGTACTCGACTTGGTTGAAAGTGAAAAGGAAAGGCGAAGATTAAAGTTTTGGCGATTGCGGCTTGTAAATGACCCAAATGGGAGTGAGAGTTTATTATAATAAATTTTGAAAGAAGATTATCAAGAACCAAGTTAGCCATCGTGCTATTTGAGGATTTTGAGTGGTAGATTAAATAAGACCGCTTATTTTATTATGCAAACGATAGATGTCCACTCTACGAAATTGTTATGAACGCGGAAGAGATAATTGGGACAGAGAGGCCCTGTGACGACTGCGCCACGCAAGGACCCAAGATTTAATTAACGGGACTATTTTCCAAGATATTTTGTGAAAAAGGACGGACAGAGGAATGATTTAGAGTTCTCAAATCAACAAGTAGAATGAGAGGACTATCCTGACCATTGAAGATACGACTAGCGGCTTACCATTTATTTGGAATGGTTTGGGTAATCACCTATTGTTGAGAGATAATTCATGTAGATATACTTACCACGCTAGCATATGAAAAATAGTCGCCAATATTCTTACGAAGGACAACGTGGTAGAATGAAGGATGTCATTGTCAAAGCTAATAGAAGGCAAAGAAGATCGTACACGCCCTATAAAGGCCACTTGTAGCAGATACCAATAAACGTGAATACGTCTAAGGCGCAAGCGAGGAAAACAAGTACGACCTAGAAGGTATCGTAGTACTATAGATATTATACGGGGAATGATTAAAGAAGTCCGACCGATGATGGAAGCTGAATGTTCCACGATCCTAAAATGTGTCAATCAATTGCGTATGAAATGGTGCTTCCTTCAAGATGACAACAGGACGAGGATGTGCCTTACATTACTACGGGAAGAAATGTTAAATCTGACGCTAAGCATGTAACATGAGGCGATCGTGTAGAAATGCGACGAGAACTTCTTTTATAATATAATCAACAGAGATGATGCGCCCAAAATGGGAAAACGTTAAGGACCAAAACTCTAGCACTAGTAGGAGCGATGGAGGGGGGAAACGAATAAGTTGAAGGATGATTCTAAACAAGATGCACTAATCATCCACATTATAGATTTTAAGGGAAATGAAGCGACCAGTTGACGTTAATCGAATTATCGACAATAACGAGTTATCATGTGTGCATTGGAACAGATACAAAGCTTTGTACGGAAGAAAGAATCGTTCTCTCTTAGGTTGGGAAGAAATTGATAAGCGGAGGATACTGGACCATAGTTGAGTCAACAGACCAAAGGAATTCCTAGAAGTGGCAGCCCAAGATGAACAATAGAGATATGCGGACCAGAACTATAAAGACAGAAAGTACGAAGTAGCGAATAAAGTACTGTTGAGAGTACCTCCTGAGGAGGGAGTGATGAGATGCGAAAGGGAAAGAAATGTTGAACCCAATATTTATTGGACCAGTTGAAGAATTAAAGGCTAGGAAAGTTGACTTATAAATTAGCACCATCGTCGAACGGTCACCAAGTTTATAACGAGTACCACGAATCGAGGTTAGGAAATTTAACCGTCAAAACCAAACATATGATTGAAAATGAGCTAATAAACTCGTAGCCAGACTTAGCTTATGTCGAGTAACGTGTAGAGGTCATAAGACTACAAGGACGAGTACCCGAAAATATATTGGATGGATGAGTGGAAATTTTATGAAGAGATCAAATACTGCAAGGTCAACGTGAGAACTTGAGGTTGTCATGCGAGAAGCATATCCCTACCTATTTCTAAACTGATTCCGGGACGGAATCCTTTTAAGGGGGGAAGACTGTAAGAACCCAAATTTTTGATATCGGTAAAAGACCTTTATGAATAGTAATATAATAACTTGATTTTTGAGACCTTGTAAGACGTTTAATGAATAGTAACCCTCACGGACGGGGAAAAACTTTTTAGCCCACACTATGTTGTGCATGAGAAAATAAGTTTTGGAGTTGATAACATGATTATACGTACCAAATGAGTGTATGTAAACGCTATTAGTTTTCGAAGAAAATGAACTTTGAAAAATAACCATATTTACGAATCATCGAGGATTACGAGGATCATAATATAATTACGAATTTTAAAACCCTACGGATTTATATTCAAGTACGATAATTCAATGCATAAGGAATAAATACGAAATGATTTACGTCGCGAACCATTTTCGAGAAAGTATTACGAAAACGTTTAAGCAACCGAGCGAACGCGTAAACGCTTAAATAAACGTAACGCACTAACTAACCATGGTAGGAAAGTAACCATGATTACTTTATCAAATAGTGAGCTAAGGTATAGGATGATCAACCAAGGGCTAGAGAATAGTAAGCTAAATGGCTAAGCTAATTAGGTTAGCTTGTAAACTAGGAAACCTAGCTAGATTTGTCCAAGGATTTTGAAACAAGAATAAATCCTAGGATATATACTAGAGAATAAAGATCAATTACAAGCTACCACTTGTATTATTTCCAAGAAGAAAGCAAGAAGCAACCAAGGAAGCAAACATAAAAACACTTATTCTCTCCCCATTTCTTCCATTCGGCTTCTTCTTCTTCACCAAGAAATCAAATTCAAAACCTCAAGTTCTAGCCATGGTTAAATCCTCCCATTAATTCTAAAGCTTCCTAACAACCAAAATAAGGTAAGATAAATCTTTGATCCATTTTTATCAAGGTTTGATGGGTGAAATAAAATCAAGAAAGTTGCTAGTGAATAGTATGAATAGTAACTCTTCTTTGGTTTCTTGATTTCAGTGGTGGTTTTAGATTCTAAAAACCATAACAAGCACTCCCAAGACTCCACCATACTCAAGAAAACATCTCATGCTTTAAATAAAGGTAAAAATCTTTGATCCAACTTTATTTAAGATTCAATTTCAAGATCCTTTTAGTATGTAGTTATAAACCTAGTTTTAGTGGTGATATTGTTAAGATCTTGATGTTTAGTTAAGTAGATTTAAGGTTGATTGTTGTTGCCTCAAGAACATGATGTTTTTGAGAGGATTTAGTGTGTTGATGATGATATGATTATTTTTGGTGGTGGTATAAAGATTTAACGCGTAAACGAAACTCCGATCATAACCGTAATCTCGTTAAAATGAACAAAACGTAACTTTAAGTTTCTGTAGACAGTTCGGAAGATTTAAACTGTAGTTTATTGAAAACTAACCCTTTATTATGATAGACAATGCTATAAGGATCGTTTAGGCGCTTGAATCGCTTGATTCTGATTTACGGATAAAAAATTATGACTGTTTTACTAAAAGTGATTTACGCGACAAAAACTACTATAAATTACGAATTTTGAAAATATAAAGGATCGACTTAAAAATGTTCATAAATCATGAAACTTTTACAGAGAGTATTAAATTGAGTTTCATAACTGCCATAATTATTTCAAGTGAAAATAATGATCTTTCAATTTTATAAAAAAATCGGAGCCGAGTCGCGCGATTAGAAACCGTAGAATACATAAGGGGAGCCGACGACGAAAATGAAAATGGACTTAAGATACTTTGAAAAAGAAGCGACCATAATGTGAATAAGGACTTAAAGAAATAATAAGGATAATATAGGTTGAAAGGGTGCATAATGATTAGCGAATGAGTGCGGGTAGCCGTAAATTAGAACGGGACCTAACAAAACGACTTGTGTTTATGATTATAGATTTCCGAGCGGAACCTAGAGCATCCTCCACCTCAAGATACCCAGACAAGTTTTCAAACCCTAAATTTTAAGAACTGTTGTGCTGTGAATATTTTAAAAAACTGTGATATATGTACGAGATTACTTTAAACTGTTTTATGAAGTTTGAGATGTATTACATTACTCAATTGTTGATAATTTCTAGTATATGTTCATACCGAATTCGAAATGTTATATTTAGACCGAGAGTCGGTCGGTGTTTGCTTATAAAAACTGGAAGTATCCCAGAGGAGTTTATAATTGAGAACGTTAACGCTAGCGAGTAGAGTGGCGTGTATATATTTTAGACCGAGGATCGGTTAGTAAAAATTGATGAAAACCCGGAAGTATTCCGGAGGTGCTTTATTTAAGAATATTAGCGTTATGGTAGAGCGTAATGTATAAGTTTTAAGATCGAGAGTCGGTCAACTTTGTTTTTATAAAATAAAAACCCGGGAATCATTCCGGTGATATTATAGGACGATTACAAGTCCATAATAATACGTTTTAAAGGGACTTAATGTCCACTTATGAAACATTAAAATACCTCGAACTTTTATTAAAATGATTTCCCAACGATCATATTCCCTCAACTATATTTTATTGTTTGAATAATAAATACTATATACCTATTCCTTTATTACGGGAGAAGTATACTCCAACGACTATTTATTTCAAACCTGATTAAACATTAAAGATTATTAATTACGTAGACATAAACTAGTTGAGGAATATTATTTTAAATATTCTTTTAAAGAGTAAACTCATTCGAGGTTTAATTATTTATCAATTATCTTTTAATTATTTATTATTCATTAAAAGGTTTATTATTGATTTAAAAATCATAGATCCTGATTTAAAAATATACTTTCTGATTTCGGAAAATCATTCGAATAATTTTAGATCGTCGGAGATTATTATTCCGACTTATTTAATATAGTTTCAAGGAGAAACTTTTCCCCCTTATTAAATTATCTGTTGACAACGGTCAACTCACATCCTTAGTACTTCCTCCGAAAATCTCGGAAGTACGTATATATATATATATATATATCTATACATTTATATGTTAGTAAGATAAACTGTTTCTATCAACAAGCAAAACGCTTGGGGAACTTCGATGTGGTTCGAGTTCTTGAGATTGATAGAATTATTTTTAAAGGACAAGGGAGGGGTAAACTCTCGTACTATGTGTGCTAGATGGACTACCAAAGGTACCGCAGGTGAAGGTACTTTATGTACTCAGGAACTTGTGAAGTATGTGTATACCCAAAAATGGGACACGTAGCCCGAATGCGGAAAGGGTGATAACCGGGATACGAATGTGTCGTCCTTCTACTAGTAGAAAAGGTTACTATTATCGTATTACGACTGATCATCGTATGCGGTGGCTCCAACGAGTGTCCTATCCTTCCAATTGGAATTGTGATGCAATACCGTAACTTAAGCCTAGGTGCTGGGTTTACTATTAAGGTATTCGCAGGATAATGAAATCCACTAAAGGATTATTTTCATAAGAAGGTGTGTATCACCAAGGAAAACTATTTTTGAATAAAACGTAATTATTATATATGATATTTTACGTGGGTTTATCATACAGTCATTTCATACTATACATTATTATGCTGGGCATTATAGCTCACTCTTGCTTTCTTTTAAATGACATAACACAACAGATAACCAGTATGCCAGTGTGGGACCTAGTCGCTTGCAGTCATGGGGAGAATCCCTGGCAGCTTTGTCTCAGGTGTGCCAGAGTATCAGATAGGTATAAGATATCAGTCGTAATTATTGTAACTTCATGTTGAGGTTATGAATAATTGTTTGCGATCCTGTAACGTACATTTGAGTTTTAATAACAACTTATACTTGTTGTACGTCGTTTCTAAGGCTATAACTTGTGAGTGTGTGAGATTGGGGGTCTGTGATATGGAATTATTGGATTATTGAGTTAATGCAGGTTATACATGATTGAAGGATGGCGTGATGACCCAGATTCCTGACCCCGGATTTGGGGGCGTTAGAGAAATGGTATCAGAGCATTAAGTTATAGTACTTAGAGACAAGAGTGCTAGGATTTTTTCTAGATGTGAGATTTCGTAAGAGCTCATATAGAGTTCATCATTGGACTACCGGATGTAGCCTCAATGTGTAGGTTAGATTAAATGTATATTTGAGGTATTAAAATATGACTAATAGAACCATTAGAGATTATCAGAATGATGAGAAGAAAAATTATAGTCATATATGATTTGGCAAGGATGTGGATGTAGAACTCGGAGCTGAGTCTCCGGGGCATTTGGGGTAAAGGCAATATTACCAACACCATATATAAATTTTGATAACACGAGCCTTGTTACTCGTAGTTCTTTATAGGTTGCCCATGAAGGGGCATCACATGTGAGAACCATAAAGTCTAATTATTAATATACAGTTGAGGTTATTGACCCAAACTAGTTAAAGGTGTCATTTTACCAAGGAGGATATGAATATTGTATTAATCACGAGTTCACCAGAGATAGTGTCCAATATACCCTTAAGGATATTTTCTATTAAGGAAGATTTGAATGTAATATAAGAATGTTAACGTAAGATGACTACACTACATGTATCTGAACCAATCATAGAAAGATAGTCATTTAGATAATTTGCTATACACGTGTATCTTGAATTGATACTATGCAACCCTATCAATCTACCCATGCATTTCTATCTGACTCGCATATATACACATATAATTATATAGCACGTAAGGTTCACATAATCACGTAAAGCACATAGCATATAAATAACATAATCGATTTTTGGACTTATAAATATTTTTGGAATCGATACTAGACTCATATTTATATTAACTAGCCCTATCTGATTTTATTACAATTTTTCGGGATTTATTTGACTCGATTTTACCCCTAATAGGGCCTATAAATGATTAACTAACACAATACCACTCTCTTCGGGAAGAAATTATAACTTACAATTATTTTTATTGGATTCGTTTCATTTTTCTGAGTCTAGGGGTCTTCTTTTCGCTCAAATCGGACTAACGGTTTAATTATTGTGAATTAAACAAGATTTAATTAATTAATAATTAATTATAAATAATTAATTATAATTGAAGAATCCTTAATTATATTTTTTTAAATAATTAATTAATAATTATTGTATTTTAAAATAATTAATCCCTAATTATTAGGATTAATTGCTACTTATTACAATTATTTACAAATTATTATTACTTATTCGATTAGATCGATTATTTATAAATAAACAGTTGATACAACTAACTGATACGCTATTTATCGGATAAACACTAATTACTCGAATTATAATCTAACTCAACGATTAACTACTCGTATAAATACGAGTTACTCACGATTCTCGAATACTATCGAACTATCATTATTATTATAACTTGTACGATTTATTAATCTGTATTTAATTATACGCTACGAACAATTATTACGACATTCTTCGAATAATTATCGCTCGAATAATAATTCGAATTACTACTCGTATAGATACGAGTTACTCGAAATATTAACTAATTATCGGATTATTAATCATATTATTTAATCCTTATTTATTAATTAATTACCTAATTATTAATTAATTACCTAATTATTAATTAATTAGATAACTAATAAATAATTAGATAAATAATTAAATAATTAATTAACTAATTGAATTCGAAATTCGAAATTAATAAAATAATTTAGAAATTAATTATACTATTTTTCAGAATTTAAAACTGATTTTTAATCAATTTTTAGAATTACCAAAAGGATTTTCTGAGTTTAGAAAAATAGAATAAATATATAAAAATTAGAAACACATAACAGGAAAAAGGGGTTAGGGTTTTTGGATCAAAACCCGGGTCGAAACCGGGTTGGAACCGGGTTGAACCCGGGTCGCCAAGAACAGGCGGCTACCGGGAAAGAACCCGACGTCGGCAACCAACTCTGGTGAGCTTTCCGGCGTGAAATCCGACGTTCGAACGCGTGCTTTCTGGCTGACTTTCTGCTGCGTTTTCGTTCCACATGACACAGGGCTACTTCTCCTCCCCCCAGCAACGACGTCGAGACCGGAGAAGCCGAGAAACGCCGCCGACAGCGGCGATTTCCGGTGAGCACAAATTCGAAACCATATTCAACGGGGTATACATGAAATCAAAGCTCTAATCACATACAATCTATCCCTGGAATAAAAAACTTCTAACCATCACAATTAAGTTCAGAAAATCAATTTGAAAAAAATAAAAACCCGAGACCTCGGTTCGTAGTTTCTCGTAATAGAACACAACAATTCCTGGCATGATTCGGTTGCAAATCACAAAATAAATCTATTCCAATCATCACAAACAACCAACGATTACTAAATCAAAAACCCCTAATTTCAGTCATAAACCCTAATTTACAAATCGAAAATCACAGCTATAAAACACAAAATTGATGGTATGAATAGCAAGTAGAGATCAAAAGGATCGTTTTGGTTACTCACATGATCAAATCGGATAACAGAATCACCTTCAAATCAAGGATTTAATTCTGCAGTTGTTCTTCACCAACAAACCCTAATTCTTGATTTTCTGAATTTTCTGATTTTTTTATGATTAATTAACTAATTAATTATCAATAATTATCTATTTATATTTATGTAAAATAATACACCCAAATAAAATTAAGGGGCTAATTATACTCCTAATAAAAATATTTGGCCCCAATTTTTATAATTTTTGGGTATTAATAATGAATTTTTAAATATCCAATAAATACAAAATTAATGCTAAAAATTCCCAAAAATTGTGAATATTACAAAAATGCAAAGAAAAATGATATATGATAATTTCATGATCATATAAAAATAAAAATGGGATTTTTGTGGGGTTTTTGGTATCCGAAGGGGTCCGGAAAAGTCATTTTTCGCGAAAAAGGTTAATTTGTAAAACGTCTATGGGTTCAGAATAGCGATATAGTATAGGGCATTTTTGGCAAAATAGGGCCAATGATTTTGTTTGAAATACGGGCTTTTAAAACATGGTTTTAATTTGTACGGGTTTTGATATAAAATATATAACTTACAATAAAACACTCAATAAATAATCAAAACACGTTTGGATCAAAACAGACAACACGTAACACATAGCAGTTAGGGTTTAATGACTCAACACATTTAATCACATAATAATACACATAATTTATTTTTATTATGATATAATACAAGCGTAATTTCTCGGTCATTACATTGGTGTTTCAAACATAAGATCCACAGGATTTTTGTCTGAGAACTTTGGATAGTTCTTTTTAGGCTTCAAAACCAGATTGGCCTTTGGAGACTTGATGCATGAAGGTTGGCCCTTTTCCAAGCTACCTAAACACATTTCATTCATAGAAATTTGCTTGACTTGTGAGTGGTGATGAAAAATCTTGTCTGGTTTATGTATTTGACCAAATTTCTTCTGAATTTCTTAATCTATTTTCTTCCAGTTGTCATGCAATTCCTTCTCAACAGCTGTAACATCAAGCATTTTAAGATTTGACTTTGAATCAAGCTTAGAACTTGCTATTTGGATCAGATCAATGTTGTCCAATACTGGTGACTTTGGCAACGTAATTTCTGGAAGTATTACTTGGCTGATTTGAACATTTAGCACATGCTCCCCCTTACTGGTTTGCCCTCCTTGACTAACTGGGATGACTGAATCTTTCTCCCCCTTTTTGTTATCATCAAGTAGAGTGAAGGTAGAAGTTTGTGCAACCACCATCTTTTGAAGCAACTGAGTTTGTTGTGCTTGATGTAGATGAATAGCTGTGAGAGAGGCTTCTACTGCTTTCAGTCTTATGTCTAGGGAATCCACTTTAGTTGCAAGAGTAGAATTCTTCCTCAACTGTCTCCTGATGTCAAGTATTGTTGTATCTGGGAATTTAGCATCCAATCTTTCAGAGACATCCTTCTTGATTTGGTCAATCTTAATTTTGATAGAAGTGACATCTTGATTATATTGAAGAGCTTGTATTTGATGTAGTTGTAGAGAGTTGAGGTGTGCTTGTAGAAGCTTCTTATTTCTAGCATTAGTGGTGGCTTGAAGAGCAGTGTGTGTCTGTTGAATGATGTGAAAAAGAGTTGTCTTGAAATGTTGCTCATCACACTCTTTAGAAAACACCCAAGGTGGAATATTTGATCTAGAGCTAGGGCCTGCTTTTCCCCTATGTCCATGAATTCTTCTTCATCACCATCTTCATCTCCAAAGAACTCTTCAGACTCACCAGTTTCATAGTCAACATCATCACCAGCTTTAGGTGGCATGGTTGTGATGACAGGCTTTGCTCCTGTTCAGCTAGAACTTGATATGCTGACACAGGGTGAGTGAATGCCTCATCCTCAAAAGAAACAGAGTCTAAAATATCTTGATATTCTTTCTGAATTAGCTGTCTCTTATCAGCCTCATTGACATCCATTAACTCACTTACAATGGGCTCTTCCCATTCAGTTGTACCTGCTTTTCTCTCATTTTCTCTCTGTTCTTGCATCAAGGTCTCCCCTTGGCTCACCACCCTCACACCCTCACCTTCACCTACTGAGGTGGAACTCCTCTCACTCTTTTGCCAGGCTGGAAGAAATAGCCTACATTGGTTCACTCCTTTCCTCTCCTTTTGCCTGAGAGAAACTCGGCCTCTTACTCAGTTCACTCCCTCCCCTCAGTCCTAAGAGATATTGTACAACTACTAACTCATCTACACTTGTAATAATTTTAGAGATTTCAGTATGTGTAGAGAGTATCGACAGATGAGAAACATCCATCGGGTCAGTAGTTAGGATAGCCGACGGATGACTGCTGTTAGGCACATCCGTCGAGATACAATCACTAACCGACGGATGAATAATATCCACCGGAATAGAAGAAATGAATGAGTTTGGAGTGGAGACTATTGTAGACTCTGTGCAGATTGATAATAATTTGGGCACGAATGTCTCAATAGTTCCTGAAAGAATTGGAAAGTGAGACAACAAATCATCCAAAAGATGATGCTCACTTGCACTAGATTTTGGCTTCCCAACAAAGTTAAAGAAGGGGAATCAGGAATTCATGTGTTGATCATATCCACATCCAGAGAATTTATGGGAAAGTTTAGTGTTTTTGGTGCTTCTATGATTAAAGATTTTGGTTGTGACTCCACAGTTATTGGAGCCACATAAATCTGAATTTGAGATGGTGCAATGACTGAGTCTTTAGCTTCAGTTTGCACTGTGTGTGTTCCCTGTGCATCCCCAATGGTTTTGGATCTCTTCTTTCTGGCATAAGTTTTGGGTGAGCTTGTGTCCCTTACCCTCTTGGCATGTGCTCCTGGTTGGGAGCTTGTTTCAATAGTAACATCCATTTGGGAGGATGAAACTAGAAGTGAGCTAATTTCCTTATTAATCACCACAATTTGTTGGGAAACTGTGGTGTGGCTAGGCTTAGGTACACTCACCTCTCCGTCCTTATCCTTGGGGTTTCTTTGATGTTTACCCTCTCCCTCACCTACCTTACCACCCTTCACACTCCCCTCTTTAGTATTGGTTGATTTTGTAACTGGTTTCATTTAAGAGAAACCAGAGGGGGTTTTCTTTGATTTGGATTTTGAAATTTTTGTTTTAGTGACTTGGGTAGGCATCTATTTGGTCATTGACATAGATGCCATAGTCACACTCAAAGGCAAAGAAATTTGGGAGGTTAGAATGGTAGAGATAGTGGTGCTTACTGTAAGAACCCAAATTTTTGACGTGAGTAAAAGACCTTTTTGAATAGTAATATAATAACTCAAATTTTTGAGACCTTGTAAAACGCCTAATGAATAGTAACCCTGACAGACTGGAAAAACTTTTTAGCCCACACTATGTTGTGCATGAGAAATGAGATTCGAAGTTGATATTATGATTATACGTACCAAATGAGTGTATCTAAACGTTATTAGTTTTCGAAGAAAATGAACTTTGAAAAATGACCATATTTACGAATTATCGAGGATTACGGGAATCACAATATAATTACGAATTTAAAACTCTACGGATTTATATCCAAGTATAATTATTCAAAATATAAGGAATAAATACGAAAGGAATTACGTCGCGAACCAATTACGAGGAAGTATTACGAAGATATTTAAGCGACCGAGCGAACGCGTAAATGATTAAATAAACGTAACGCACTAACTAACCATGGTAAGAAAGTAACCATGGTTACTTTATCAAATAGTGAGCTAGAGATAGGATGATCAACCAAGGCTAAGCAAATAGTGAACTAAAGGGGCTAAGCAAGTGGCTTAGCTTGTAATCTACCACAAGCTAGCTAGATTTGTCTCCAAGATTGGAAACATAAATCAAATACTAGGATATAAACTAGAGAATAAAAATCAATATAAGATATCACAAGCTATCACTTGCATCATTCCAAGAAGCAACCAAGAAGCATCACCAAAAACTCTCTATTTCTCTCCCACTTCTCTCCATTCGGCCCTTCATAAAAAACCAAGGGAATCAAAATCAAAACCTCAATCTCTAGCCATGGATAAATCGTCCCATTAATTCTCAAGCTTTCTAACAACCAAACTAAGGTAAGATAAATCTTTGAGCTCTTTTTATCAAGGTTTGATGCGTGAAATAAAATCAAGAAAGTTGAGAATGAATAGTATGAATAGTATAAATAGTAACTCTTCTATGGTTTCTCGATTTCAATGGTTGTTTTAGGTTCCAAAAACCATACTAAGCACTCCCAAGACTTCACCATCATCAAGAACACATCTCAAGCTCTCAAGAAAGGTAAAAATCTTTGACCCAGGATCTTTTTAGTATGTAGTTGTAAACATAGTTTTGGTGGGAGTATTGTTGTAATCTTGATGTTTAGCTAAGTAGATTTAAGGTTGATTGTTTTTGCCTCAAGAACATGATATTCTTGAGAGGAGTTAGTGTGTTGATGATTATATGTTGATTGTTGGTGAATTTATAATGATTTAAGGCATAAACGAAACTCCGATCGTAACCGTAATCTCGTTAAAATGAATAAAACATAACTTTAGCAGAAAGTCCTGAAGATTTAAACTGTAGTTCCTTGAAAAATAACCCTTTAATATGATATAAAATGTTATGAGGATCGTTTAGGCGCTTGAATCGCTTGATTCCGATTTACGGATCAAAAGTTATAGCCGTTTTACTAAAAGTGATTTACGAGACAAAAACTGCTACGAATTACGAACTTTTAAAATATAAAGAATCAACTTAAATATGTTCATAAATCATGAAATTTTTACAAAGAGTAAGAAATAGAGTTTATTAGCTTTCATAAAAATTTCAAGTAAAAATGTTGATTGTTCAATTTTATAAAAATGTCGGAGCAAATGTCACGCGGAGTACGAATGTCAAAACAACCCCCTGATAGGAAACTGTCACTTCGGAATTTTCACCCCTGTTACCAGAAAACCATTTTCAAATGATGTGTTCTAAATTTTTTTTAGATCGTGCACGCGAAAACGGTGCATCAATTAAGTTAACGGTTTGAGAGATATCAATATTTTAGTGAAAGCGATTTGAATAGTAAAACTCCGTAGTTGACCGAATTTTTGAAATGCTTTCCACCTAATTAAATTCATTTTATCAAAATGAAACTTTTAGGATAAATATTACAATCACTCAAGAAGCTCTCGAGGTGGTTTCGTATTAAAATATTAATTTTAAGATTTATTAAAAATGATAGAGTGCAAGCCGGGTAATAGTAATATTCAGTAAAGTCAATTCTAGAAGACCACTTTGACCGTCCGTTTCGACCAAGGAGTGATACTTATTTCGAGACGGTCAAATAATGAAAGTTATGAAGTATTGAACTTATTAGGAATATAAGTTGGTGATGAGAGTAGGAATATTGATTATGATTATGTTGTTTGTTGATTAGAAAACCCGGAATGAGAGGAAGTCGGGGAAACGTGTCTTGGACTCCAGGCAAGTTTTCAAACTCTACATTTTTAGAACTGTTGTTTTGTGATTGCTTTTAAATACTGAAATATATGCATGATAAATGTTTTACGGCGATTTATAAATTATTATATATTGAATCATAAGATATGATGATTTTGGTATAATAAAGCACCATATTTGAAACGATATATTTAGACCGAGGATTGGTCGGTGTAAGGTTATAAAAACCCGGAAGTATACTGGAGTTATTATATTTGAGAAATGTTAACGCTAGAGAGTAGCGTGACATGTATATTATAGACCGAGAGTCGGTCGGTATGTATATTATAGTAAATTCCCGGGAATCATCCCGGGGATGTTTTGGACGATCGAAAGTCCGTATTTATTTTATACCAAAGGACTCGATGTCCACTTGCGAATTATTAAATACCTCGAATTTATTTAAAATGATTTCCAAAGATCGTATTCCCTCAACTATATTTAATCACTCGATCAATGAATATTATTTTGGATATTCATTTTGAATAGGAGAAGTATACTCCAACAATTATTTGTTTTAAACACGATTACTTATATCTACCAAAGATTACTTTAACTACTTAAACATAAATAAGTTGAGGAATATTATTTCATTATTCTTTTAAAAGTAAACTCATTCGAGGTTTAATTATTCATCGATTATCATTTAATAAATTATTATTCCTTAAAGGGTTTATTTATGATTTAAAAATCGTAGAACCTGATTTAAACTACTTTCTGATTTTCAGAAAATCATTCGAATAATCACAGATCGTCGGATAATATTATCTCGACTTATTTTTTTATATTTTGAATATAGTTTCAAAGGGATACTCCCCCCTTATTTAATTATCTGTTGACAACGGTCAACTCTCATCCTTAGTACTTCCTCCGAAAACTTTCGGAAGTACATATATATATATATGAAGTAAAGCTATGCCTATCAACAAGCAAAACGCTTGGGGGAACTTCGATGTGGTTCGAGTTCTCGAGATATGATAGGATTTCCTAAAGGACAAGGAAGGGGTAGGATCCAAGTACTTCGTGTATTGGATAGACTACTGGTACCGTAGGAGACGGTACAATATGTACCTAAAGACCTGCAAAGTGTGTGTATACCCGAAATGAGGACACATAGCCCGTATGCGGTAAGGGTGATAACCGGGATACGAAGGTATCGTCCTTCTACTAGTAGAAAAGGTTACTTTTATCGTATTATGACTGATCATCGTATGCGGTGGCTCCAACGAATGTCCTATTCTTCCAATTGGAATTATGATGCAATACCGTAACCCAAGCCTAGGTGCTGGGTTTACTATTAAGGTATTCGCAGGTTAATAAAATCCACCAAATGATTGTTTTCTTAAAAGGTGTGTATCACCAAGGGAAACTATTTTCGAATAAAATGTAATTATCAAATATGATGTTTTACGTGAATTTATCATATAGTCATTTTTATACTGTATATTGTTATGTTGGGCATTATAGCTCACTCTTGCTTTATTTTAAATGACACAACATAACAGATAACCAGTATGCCGGTGTGGGCCTTTGTCGCTTGCAGTCATGGGGAGGATCCCTGGCAAGTTTGTCTCAGGTGTGCCAGAGTATTAGATAGGTATAAGATATCAGTCGTAATTATTGTAACTTCATGTAGAGGTTATGAATAATTGTTTGAGATCTTGTAAAGTACATCTGAGTTTTAATAACAGATTATACTTGTTGTACGTCGTTTCTAAGGCTATAACTTGTGAGTGTGTAATATTTGGGGTCTGTGATATGGAATGCGTGACGACCCAGATTCCTGACCGCGAATTGGGGGGCGTTACACTTACCTCACTTACCTGAGGGCCCTCCATGATTGGAAAATAAAATAGGGGCACCTTATTGTGATGAATTGCTCTGTTAAGATCTACAAGCACTCTCCTTTCTTGAACCCAACAATTGAGTTTGTTGGTTGGGTTCTCAATAACAATATCCTCAACAAAATGGTTAACAAGAATCATAAAGAATCTAGCATAATAGATATTTTTAGTTCTCTTTTTAATTTCCCCTAACTTGTAACCTAACTCAAACATGATCATATCACTTAAATTATGGTACTTATCAGTAACTAGCATATAAAGCATGTTAAACATGGCAGTGTTGACAGAATCAAAGTTACTTATCTTACCAAAAAACACTTTGATAACTACATCACACAAATAACTCCACTCTTTCCTAAGACCTAGCCTTCTAATCTCACTTAACTTAGTGGTAGGAAGAGCATAGCCAATAGAATTAAGCATGGTAACTAAATTTGCATCTATGTTAGTGTTTTCAGGAATCTTAAAGCATGCTTGAATTACATCACTGTTAATGCAGTATTGCTTACCTTTGAGGGTAAAAGTTATGGTCTTGTTAGTAGAATGATACACAACAATTGTCCATATCTCCTCCATAACTTCACAGTAGATTATGGGTGATTCCAGCATAGCATAACTGAGTTTGCATCCCTTCACAAAATCCATCATTTTGTGAAAATCTTCAGATGCCGGAATTTCCTTGTTCACAAGAGCTACGAAATTGTTTTTTCATAGATGAATCCAGACTGAGACATGATTTTGACTACTGGTGCCATTGTTAAGGTGAGGAAATTTACAGAGAGAGAGAGTATTTGCTTTGAAGAAGAAGAGAGTTAGAGAAATTGCTTTGAGAATGATAAAAGAAAAGAATGAAAATGAATTTAGCTTTTATACCATCTCAGAAATAAAGTGTCACAAGTAATAAATTAAAATAAAGTAACCAATCAAAATAGCCTAAAATAGCCGTTTAAAATAAAATAAACTGTCAAAATTTTGTCAATTATCCGTCGTGACATACTTACAGACTGTAAGTATATCCGATGGATAATGTTCAGTACTTTTAACGGCTAAGATGTAGACAATTCGATAGATGAGAATAAAGCAATTATCCGTCGGGTTTAAAATAATCCAGAAAAGTAATTGATTTTTACCAATCTATTCTATTTCGACGGATGATCAAACTTGATGGATAATGAACATTCGTCGAGATGTAAATTTTGACTCAACCAAATTTTTATTCAAAACAGAAAAATTAATTAAGTTTCTGGTTGTATTTTAACTTGTTAAATTATCAAAAATGATTTAAGAATAATTAAGCATACCTAACTCACTTACCAACCTAGAAAAAGTGGATTCATCAAGTGGCTTGGTAAAGATATCTGTAAGCTACTTTTTACTTGGAATAAAATGAAGTTACACAATACCATTCATCATATGTTCCCTAATGAAGTGGTACTTGTTGTCTATGTGCTTTGTTCTTGAATGATGTACTGGATTTTCAGTGATGGAAATTGCACTTGTGTTATCACAGAAAATAGGAATTCTGTCCACTTGCAGGCCACAGTCCTACAGTTGGTTTTTCATCCATAGAATCTGTGCACAGCAACTACCAGCAACAATATATTCAGCTTCAGCTGTAGAAATAAAACACCCTAGTAGATTTAACTTGGTGTTTTTGTAGCTCTCGATGGATGTTCTAATATGGTCCCGACGGATGATCTTTATAGTCCAGACGGATGAAACGGAACATCCATCGAGAGTGTAGCTTATGTAACAATAAGTATTGCAGCACATTTCTGCAAACAACAATGTTTTTAGTCTAGTAGATTCTGTAGGATTCTCTAAGTCATGTTGACTAATAGATTGATATACAGAATAGGTTGGCTAATTGTAAATATGAGATGTCTTGTAATTCTGTATAAGTGAAATGAAGTCAAGTGACAGAAAGGCTTCCAACGGATGATCTACAAAGACTACCGACGGGTAATCAACAAGGCTCCCAATGGATAATTAATATAGTCCCGACGGATGATCATAATTCAAAAAGAGAAGTTGACAGTAACAATACAGTCACATGCGTCGGGTGTTTGCAAATGCAATATGACAGCCTTGTTACAGGTTTTATAGAACAAAGAAGCATTACCATTTCCATGCAACTATGAAGATATTCATAGATGCTGGAATAGAGTAGGGAAACATCATAAAGTTAGACTAGATATAGTTTGTCTTATTATCTTGTCTTACTGTCATGTAACCTGATAATATATAAACCAAATGTAGAAAATAGAACAACTAACTGAGTAAGCATTTATTTTCAGAGAGATAGAAAAAGCTGTATATGTTAAGAATTTCTCTGTAAGTTTGTAAATTCACTTGTAAGCAGTTGTGTGCTATTCAAGCATCACAGAGTTCTCATAATAATATATATCTCTGGTGGATAAGTTCAAATCCACCAGAAAGTTTTAAAACTTTGTATTTTATTACTTTGTGTTTTGATTTCAATTCAAGTTTCATTTCGTACTTCTTGCAAAATCAAACACTATTATATATATTAAGTAAGAACACTCTTCAAATTCAAAATGGAGCCAGAATTACATTCAACCCCATTCTGTAATTCTTGTTGCATTTTTTGGGAATAACAACTACTAATGGGTTTGTGATTCATTATATAGTCTTCCTCTAAGAATCTAGCATTTCCACTAACAATGACATCCTGATTCTTTGGACTATAAAATAAATAACCTTTTATTCCCATGGGGTAGCCTACAAATAACCTTACTTCTGTACAAGATTCTAACTTAGTCGCGTTCTTGTTCAGCACATGTGCTGGACAACCCCATATCCGAATGTGTCTTAGAATCGGTTTATCCCCGGTCCACAATTCTAAGGGGGTTTTTGTAACCGATTTAGAAGCTACTAGGTTCAGAAGATAAGCTGATGTTTCTAAGGCATGTCCCTAAAACGACTTGGGTAAATCTGAATAACTCATCATCGATCTAACACTCTTTAAAAGAGTTTGGTTCCTTCTTTCTACTATACCGTTCTGTTGTGGTGTTCCTGGTGCAGTTAACTGGGATTTTATCCCATTTTCTGATAAATATTCCCTAAATTCTCCAAGCAAGTATTAGCCACCACGATCTGATCTTAGTGACTTGATACTTTTATTAAGTCACTTCTCCGTTTTAGCTTTGTACTCTTTGAACTTCTCAAAGCACTCAAACTTACGGCACAACCAATAAACGTACCCATATCTAGAATAATCATCAATGAATGTGACGAAATAATCATAACCACCTCTTTCTTGGATATTCATGGGTCCACATAAATCAGTGTGAACCAATTCTAACACTTCTTTGGCTCTATTCCCCTTTGTCTTGAAATGCCTATTAGTCATTTTACCTTCCAAGCAGGATTCACAAACTGGAAATGGCTCTACTGCCAATGAGCTAAAAGGCCCGTCTACTACAAGTCTTTGAATCCTCCTTCAGTTAATATGACCCAATCTCAAGTGCCAAAGATATGTTTGGTTCAAACTAGAAGGTTCCTTTCTTTTAGTAGGGGCAGAAGACATGTTGTTTAATTCCCTATATTGTAGTTTCAGTGCAGATTGACCAGGATTAATTATATACAAATTGTCTTGCAATGTACCAGAACATATAATTCGTTTATTCATCATAATAGAAACATTACGATCCAAACAAACATTATAACCATCCATAGCAAGCTTAGAAACCGAAATCAGATTTCTTCTAAAAGAAGGTACATAAAGACAATTGTTTAAAACCAAAATCCTATCAGAACCAGAAGATAAATGAATAACTCTTACTGCAACTATTGCTACTTTCGTAGCATCTCCAATGAACACGTATATATCATCTCTAAGCATTCTGGATAGATGGAATACCTGCATAGAATTACAAACATGATTAGTGGCTCCTGTATCTACACACCATATGCTTGTAGATATAGCCACTATATATGTTTCTATAACTAGAGAAAAAGACATACCAATATTGTTTGTCTTCCTAATAAGAGGACAATCTTGTTTCTAGTGACCTGACTGCTTGCACCTGAAGCACTTTCCCTTAGGTTTTTTTACACCACCTTAAACTCCCACTGCCTTCACAGCTTTCTGTCTCTGAGCCTTTTTCTTCTTCTTCATACCTTTCGGCTTAGAGGAAGAACCTTTCTCAGCCACATTCACTTGAACACTTTGCCGAAATAATCCTTTAGTTGCCTAAAGTTCTGTCAGGAGTTACAAGAGATTATACAACCTCTTGTTCATGTTGTAATTCAAGCAAAACTGCTCAAAACTCTTGGACAAGGTCATAAGGATAATGTCAATATGGCTTTCCCCATCAAGTTCAGCATAAAGGATCTCTATCTCATTTAGATGCGGCATCATCTTGAGAAGATCATCCCTTACAGGCGTTCCTTCAGCCATCTGTGTATTCATTAAAGCCTTCATGGCTACTTGCATAGAAGCCCTATTCTGATCTCCAAAAAGTTCCTTGAGATTAAAGAGCATATCTGCAGCAGTGGCCATAGACTGATGCTGATGCTGAAAAACACCTGACATTGCTTCTAGAATGTAATATCGTGACATCTTATTAGCCTTAATCCACCACTTATAATACTCTTTCTCATCTTCAGGAGCATCAGCAGCAGGCTGATCTGGCTTAAATTCATAAGTGCAAAACTAGTACTCCTTAGCAGTCAACATAATGTCCAAATTTCGTTTCCATTCAATATAGTGAGGTCCGGTAAGATTTTTATCCTTAAGTATGGTGAACAGTGGATTAAAACCCATTGTATCCTGAGAATCATGCATAAAAACATCACATAATACATAAAGGGTTCATTAAATATTAAGACCTATTGGTTACTCTAACAATTATTAAAATTAGTGCACTAATATTTAAACACCATAAGTTTCTAGCACGCCACGATGTGTGCCATGTATACCACCTAAATTTGTTTAAATGTTACTTTTGTCCTATTACTAAACAATACGCCACGTTGGGGTGCTCTATATTATTTTTCATAGCTAAGTTTATACCTTAATCAAATCTTAAATTAAACATAATTATACCAGATGCCATCAAATGATATCTTATAATTATCTGAAATCTATGAAACTTGGTATGCCACGATGGGTGACATGTATACCTTCCAATATTCGTTATTAATTTAAAAATTTTATTTTAGCAATTTCTTTAACATTCTAGACACCATAAATTATATGCCACGATGGTGACGTATATATAAATTATATTTGTCTTTATGTTAAATTGCATACAAACAATAATGGAGACCATGGGATTTAATTTCATATTCATTCCCCCTCCCACTTAGTATTTACTTTGAGGATTTTAATCTAGATGCATCGTCCTATGTTATTTCTTTGAATTCCACATGTATTATGTCAACAACAAAGAACACATAATATAGAAGCATACTCACATGATTAAAGCATTAATTAATAATTCCTATGTCCATGTCGTTCTAGCATGCTAAGGGTAAGTATCACATGGCATAATAATACAGACAAGAAACACATAGTAGCAATAATCAAGATCAGCAGAAATTATGTAAAACATAATCAAGCGCATTCACTATTATGGCCCCATATAAGCTGATCAACGGATGTCTTTGATCATCAACGGATGACTTGATCAACGGATAACTTGATCATCAATGGATGACTTGATCAATAGATGTCTTTGATCATAAATGGATGACTTGATCAACGGATGTCTTGATCAACGAATGTCTTTGATCATCAACGGATGACTTGATCAACGGATGTCTTGAATTCATCCTTCGAAATTTCTTGAAAACTTCGAGGGCCCAGTTAAAAGCCTAAACATCCTCAGAACGACTTGAAAACTGGGGCAATAGATCTTTAGAAGTATTGCATCATGTCCGTCTCTTTTTTCCATTTCCGAAAAGGTATTGCAAGCACAAATCAGACATCGTATGCAAAATCTGCAGCCACAACAGCGAAGCTCCCCGGAAACAGAATGCAGCATTGGAAAATCTCTGTTTCTTGCAGCTTAATCGCTCAAACAATTACATACAACTTAATACAGCTGAACAAGCCTATTCTATTACATCAAAAAAACTAGAATTGGAAAAACTATCATGATCAACCCTCGTGATTTACAACAAAACCACGATAAACCATGTGGGATCTTAATCATAACAAATTAACCATTATTAAACCACGTGGGATCCAAACATATAATTAAAACATGGCCATAATAATGAATATCAACTTGCATCACAGAATCAATACAAGTATACCACTATATATATATGCATATATAGTTATGACATGGACTTCATATCATAAAACACATAACCTAGAACCAGGCTCTGATACCAATTATTGGAACAACAGGATCTCGACCCTGCGTTTTATGATATATCTCTAAAGAGTGCGAACAGAACATTAACCGTAATCACTACGGGGCAAGAAATTCAAATCCACATCTTCTACTATATTCTTTGATTCTCCTTGGACAAAGTGTGGGCTTCGATCTCCCAAGGTGTACCTCTCCTTGAAGCTCTGAAAATCCAATACCCTAGTTGGCTCCTTGAGAAAAATGGTTGTCTCTCTCAAATCCTAGGATCTTATTTTGTTTTTTTCATGTGTTTTCACATTCACGTACACCTAGCTTCAGGAGAATTAGAATATTTATAGGCTACAGTAGGGATTATGGAGAATTAGGTCGGGCCTCCCAATGACATTCTGGGCCATGCCCAATGTCATTATTAATTCAATCCACTAAAAAATTAATATTTGCATTACCTTTCCTAATTCCGTAAATTAATCATTTAATTCGGCTCCCATATTATTTTCTTATTAAATTCCCCATGTTTAAGATATCGCATGTCCATTAATTAATTTAATTTCTGACAATTAATTTAATCAATTTCTTTTATCCTTGATCATCCACTCAACCTTATAATTGTGCAAGAACAAATCTACCTGTAAGATTAAAGCACAATTATCTTTATGAGCTTTCAAGAGGACATCATCACCTGAATATATTTTTCGGACACGGTTTCCTTTTATAGTCAATATCCGACTCTGTATATAATGTCATTGCCCAATACATAAATTCCCAATTTAAAATAAATTACTTAATGTATGAATCAAGGCATGTGCATTATATACAAGTGTCAATCACTATATCCGGATTAAGAACCTAAGTAATAATAATATCATAGAATCTTAGTACTTCTTTAATGTCAGAATAAAAAAAATTATTCTACTATTTTGATCCCGTTCAATATACACAAAGTATACAAGCATGATTCAATAGAAAAGATATACTATTTCTAAATAGTACTTAAGCCCTTCCAGTGGTTTGTCTAACATCACTTAGACTGTGAACCTTTATTATATTATATAAGGAGCTTGGCAATCTAATCTTCTGTTATCCCATTTGATACTAGATTGTCTATAGTATATAATATACAGAAAATGTGAAAACATGCATTCAAGATTCTCAAATAATTATAATAGTATATACTTCAAACGAATAGTTGAGTATAAACCCTAACAAATGACACTTGAAGTTTTTTATGGGATCTTTAAAATATATGAGCTTGAAATGTTACAAAGAAAGTCATTAAAGAAAAACTAAGAACATGTAGTTGATGGATCCAGTGCCTTGGTGGTCAATGATAGTGACGCAAGGGAAGATGAACAAGATGCTCATGCTCCAGTCATTCATGCTATTGAGCAAAAGAACAAAGGACTACACTCTTGATGAGCTAGATGAGATAGATCAATCTATGGCGCCAAGGTTTTTCAAGAACAAGGGATAATCCTCAAATAGTAACAACTGGAAACCGAAAACTCAGTATAATTCAGCTAGCAAAGGTGGCTACAAGACTGGATTTGTTGACAGATCAAAGATAAGGTGCTTTAACTGTGATGAGTTAGGGAACTTTGTAGCTGAGTGCAGAAAGCCAAAGAAAGTGAAGAAGGATAAATCCTATCTGGAATATGAAGCAAAGTATGAAGCTCTCTTGAAGAAACAACAGAGAAAGGCTTACATAGATACAGGAAAGAGTTGGGATGACACTGATGAAGAAGATGAGAATGAAGAGTTTAGAAATTATGTATTATGGCTCTTGAGAAAGGAGAATCATCCTCATCAAAATCATAGGTACCAACTCTAGCTATCATTGATTTAAATACAAGCCAATATAAAGAAACTGTTGAAAAGATGAGTGTAGAGATATTTCATATTCACACAAGTATGGAGGCAACTACTGAGGAAGTTAGTAGACTATCAAATACAAATCAAAAGTTTGAGATTGAAAAGAAAGAATTGGAGTTGTAGCTTGTTGAGCTTGAAACCGTCAAGCAAGAAAATAAATATTTGAAAAAAAAACTCAACAAGTTGTGTTGAGGGAAATATTAGAGAAAAATGAGGTGAAATTGAAGTCTTTCAGAAATGCATCTCAGTTGGTTGGACAGTACCATGAGAAAAATAAACCATATGCTAATATAGCTATTGGTTTGGACTATGATGCCTTGAACAACAATAAGATAAATGAAGGTGACAAAGGAGAAGCAATTGCAGATCAAGATGTCCCAGTTATGCTGAGAAAAGTTGATGCACCTTTGTTCAAGGCATGTGAAGTCAATTTCAGTGAAGTTGAGTTGATCATCAAGAAAGAACTTGCAGATGAAGAAAATAAAAAGAAAAATGAAGAAACCACTCCTACTACTGAAATTAAAAAGAAGCCCATGGTCACTCAAGTTTCTAAGGCACCAATCAAGAATGAGAATGCAGGAAAGAAAAAAAAGAACAAGAATGGGAAAATTGGAGTGAACAACAGCAATAACCTTGCATTTGTTGCAAATGCTCCCAAGAAACAATGTCAAAGGTATGGCTCAACAAATCACCTAACTCACCTTTGCAAAAAACTGTTAGTGAGCCAAAAGATGGATTATGCAAATACAATAAAGCAAAGGCTGAAGATCCCTACTCATTTTGTGATAAGTTGGACTGCATTCCTTGCAATATGAAAGTGATGAAAACTGTCATAAACTGAGAGTAGATCTCAAAGAAGTTAACCTTGGATCTACAGTAAAAAGAAAAAATGCAAATTGATCATTGAACACTCTTCTTTGTGAATTATCAAATTCTACTTTTGCAACTTCTATTAACAAGAAGAAATTATCCAACATTGCTTGGGTAGCTAAACACACTTAATCCTCATTCTGTGCAGGGAAAAGTAAAGAGAGTCATATGGATCATTGAAAGTGGATGTTCTAGACATATGACAGGTGATAAGGCCCTACTATCACAGTTTGAGGAGATGGCTGACCCATTGGTGACTTTGGGAGACGACAACAAAGGGTTCACAATGGGATATGACAAGTTAATTTCTGGAAATATTGTCATTCAAGATGTAGCACTTAGCTGCTCTTGAGTTGAATCTCGTGAGTGTCAGTCAATTCAGAAATAAAGGATTCAAAGTTTCATTTTACAAAGGAGAATGCTCAATTATCAGCAAAAAGACTGGTGAAGTTTCTTTAAAAGGAGCAAGAAAAAAGAAGCTTGTTTATTGAAGATCTATACTCATCAAATAAGAATGGTATATGTTTCTTTGATAAGTGGCATTTTATACCACTTAGAACGTCTTATAATGGCTTGAATTGATGTCTTGAAATCAAGTATTTTTGTGTATTTGATGTGTATTTTTAGTGTTTTTGCATTTCAGGGTATAACTTGCGTAATTAGGGAGATTTCATCATAATAAGCTTAGGGAAGTACTTGGAATCAGTTGCGGGGAGTTGTGTGAAGAAATCAGCAAAATCAGAAGAGAAGAAGTGGAATTTTCCAGAAACTGTGCAGGCGCCCGCTTGGAGCTTACATGCGACCGCCTGGAGAGCAGGTGCCCGCGTGGAAATGGAGGTGGCCGCCTGGGGTCATAATTTTAGAATCTAGATTTTCTAATTTGACTTCTATTGGGCTTCTAACGGCGCTATCTCTTGTGGACTCTTATATAAGCAATCTTGGGAGATGTTTCACAAGAACAAGTGACAAGCAAGGAGTAAGGAGAGAAGATTAAGAAAACTATTTTAGCACACCACAACGAAGAAGAGGAAGCATACATTATCTTGTGATTATTTTATTCGTTGTAACAGTGGATGCTAGTTTTTTTTTACTTTGAACCTCAATACTCTTGTGACGTACTCTGATTTTATTAAGTATTTTTATTAGTTTATATCCTTGTGTTATTATCATGTTTTCATATGAACCCATGGTGACGATGAGTTTTATCATGGGCTAATCGTGATCATGGGGTCATAGAGGATTTACTATGGATCTCTAGTTAATTATTCAATACCTTGGTATGTGATGATTGTATGATATCTAGCATAGGTTGTGCTTATTCGTCTTATGTGCGTCGCGAACATATAAGATAGCCTGTTAATCTCTTGTGAAGCGACAATGAATCTTGAGATTTAGAACTTGCCATGCTAGCATAGGTTCATGTATTGTATGCATGATTAGTGGGTAACTCTAACCGTTTTACTTTCCCTGTGTAATCATAATGAATAACTTGCGCTTAAATCGTTATGTTGTCAAATTCTGTAGACATATAGAGTCTTAACATAATTGATGCCTATTCAACTTCTATCTTAATTATGGATGCTTGGTTGAATGGTACTTGTGCAACGAAAGATGGCTTTTATCAATTTCGTGTTGTTCGATTAATATCATCACCGTTACATGCTAAGGGTAATAACAATAACTATTGAATGAAGTAGTAATAAAGTTATGATCTCATGTGTGTTTAATATTTTAAATTCAAGTGTTAATTTAAGTGTTTAATTCTCGTAGTTAATAATTAGTTAATCAACCTTAAGTGTTATTATCTTGTCATTGAGAAGTAATCATACATTGGTGAGTAAGTATTAATTAAATATAATTAGTCTGAGTCTATGTGGGAACGAACTACAAATCATTCTATATTACTTGTGAACGCGTATACTTGCGTGAATTATTAGCGCATGCTTTGTTCCTAACAAGTTTTTGGCGCCGCTGCTGGGGACTCGGTGTTAATTTGTTTAGTTTATGTATTTGCCATTAGTGGTCATTAGGACTCATTAATTAGGACTTGTTACTTATTATTTCCGGTTGTGTTTCAGGTACTCTAGCGAGCGTTTATGCAAACACGTTCTCGCACTCATAAGAGGACTCTAGATACGGCTGAGGAGATAGATTCACTTCTTGACATTTCGGAGAAGTTAGATTTTTAAGATTCGGATAAAGAGAGTGAAAAGAAAGAACCGGTAATCATGGGTGATCGTATAGTTCCAGCAGATCCAGCTCTTATGGACTTTTCTTGTCTTAAAATTGATGACATTCAGTCATGCATCATTCATCCGGCTATTGAGGCCAATAATTTTGAAATCAAGCCGGGCACTATTCAGATGGTGTAGAATTCTGTTTCTTTCGGAGGTGCTGCGACTGAAGATCCCAACATGCATATCAGGAATTTTATCGAGATCTGCAGTACTTTGAAATATAATGGTGTTACTGATGAGGCTATCAAGCTGAGACTTTTCCCATTCTCTCTAAGGGATTAAGCTAAGGACTAGTTACATTCTTTACCAGCTGGGTCCATCACTACTTGGGAAGATCTTGCACAAAAGTTTCTGGTGAAGTTCTATCCACTGGCCAAGACTGCAGCTATAAGGAGTGCTCTTACTCAGTTTGCGCAGCAACCAACAGAATCTATGTGCGAAGCTTGGGAGCGCTATAAGGAGATGTTGAGAAAGTGTCCACATCATGGTATGCCTGACTGGATGGTGATCAATGGGTTCTACAATGGTTTGGGGGCCCAATCTCGGCCCATGCTCGATGTAGCTTCTAGAGGCGCCTTGTGGGCCAAAAGCTATACTGAGGCCTATAATCTCATTGAAACTATGGCTGCAAACGATTATCAAAACCCAACTCAAAGGATGATGCCTGGGAAGGTAGCAAGTATTCTGGAAGTTGATGCAGCTACAACTATTACAGCGCAACTCCAAGCGCTGTCTATGAAGGTCGATTCTTTAGCCAACTATGGAGTCAATTAGATAGCTATTGTCTATAAGCTTTGAGCAGGCTCTCATGCTATGGATCAGTGTTCTCTTGTTAATGAATCTGTTCAGTATGTGAACAATTATCAGTGACCGTAGCAGCCTGTGCGAGCTACTTATCATCCTAATAACAGAAATCATCCCAATTTCAGCTGGAGTAACAATCAGAATGCTGTTCAGCAACCATATCAGCAAGCTGTAAGTAAACAGTTTAATCCACCTAGATTCCAGCAACCTCAGCAATATGCTCAAAGGCAATCATATCCTCAACAAGGAGGTGCTGCTTCACCTTCTAGTGCTGATTTTGAGTAGCTAAAGTTGTTGCGCAAAAGTTAGGTTGTTTCTATCAAGACCTTGGAGAATTAAATCGGTCAAATAGCCAATGCCTTGCTCAATCGTCAACCTGACACACTTCCCAGCGATACTGAAGTGCCAGGTAGGAAGGAAGCTAAGGAGCAAGTCAAAGTTGTTACCTTAAGGTCTAGAAAAGTTGCTGAAGCTGAAAAAGCAAAAGATGGAGAAGCTGAAGTTGTAGATGAAGAAGAAAAGCAAAAGGAAAAAGAGGGGGAACCAAGGAAGACTACTGTTGAACACACTCTGCCTGAGGGTAATACAGGGGAGAAACAGCTCTATCCTCCACCACCTTTTCCTAGTTATGCAAAATTCATGAAAGGTATTCTTTCAAGGAAGGTGTGTTAGGTCACACACACTGTAGAAGGGGGTTGAATACATTGTTTACTACAATCAGATCGAATATAAGAACTCAAGTAACAGAACACAGATTTTATTCAACACAATAAACTCTGTTACAACATGGAACTGTCCTCTCTCAGTGATGAACAAATTATCACGAGAGCTGCTAGGGTTACAAAGAATAATGACTTTGATTAAGATAACACCTATAGTGTAAACCCTATGTCTGTGTTTATATACTACACAGTTACAAGATAATGTTCTAATTGATATGGAATATAATTCTGCTTCCTAAAATATATCAACTAGTTATCTTTTCTTCCAAGTATTCTATTCTTCATAGAATTCCTTCTTCATGCATATTTCTTCTTGTATTTATCTTGATCTTCTTTCCTTTCAATCAACCGTCTGCCTTATCTGAAAGTCTCCTTTAGTCATGATATTATCTCCTGATAAATATCTTCTGATAACTTAAGTTCTGATATCTTAAGTCTTGACTTCAGTATAAGTACTGATCTCCAGTTAAGTACTGATTTGTCCTGTTAAGTAAGATCTGAAAACTTAAACATAAATCATATTAGCCATGACATCACAAATATATCTAACAATCTCCCCCAACTTGTAAATTAGTATAATATAGAAGTTCAACAGATATTTGATGATGTCAAAAACATTAAGTACAAATGCATGAGAATTTCACTAGATAGCGACAACTTACAGTCCTTATAGCTTTACCATCCTCAAGGTCTGATAACAGCTTCAGTCTGAATACACTTCAGAATTTAAGCCGTTGTAGATCTTTGACTTGGCTTCAATTTTTGATCTCTTTGATGTCAGGAGTTGTTCTGAGATAATTCCTTAAAAGACTTCTCTTAGCATATTCAAGTTCATTGACCATCCTCCTTTTAGCATTTATCAATTCAGCTGTATCTTCACCAGTTTGAAAAACAGCTGCTCTGAGATCATTTATCTTAGCTTTTCTTATCTCCTGATCTAGTCTGATCAGATTTTCCTTGTCAGACTTTAGATTGAATTCCACAGCCTTATAACCTAGAAAGGTAGTTATGATCTTAGCAGTGTTAGGCTTCATTTCAACAATATCACCTTTGTGATCTTTGTACTTGCGACAATATGTGCTTTCAGACTTTACAGAATAAAGCTTCTTCTGTCTTTGAATTTGTGACTTTAAATAACCTTCAGCACTATCTGTTAATATGTTTTTCACTTGAAGTAGGAATATAACATGTTCCGGTTCCTCAAAATACTTCAATGGAATAGCATTATGCCTGATATGGTATACCCTTCCATCTGTCATAAAATATAATATGTTCTTTCAAAACAGAATGGTAAACCATTTATACAGATTCAAGTCGATTCAATATCTCAGGAGTTGCTTCAACACCTGGTTCACTTAAGGAAGTTGGATCGTTGGTAGTGTTATGTACTTTTCTTTCATCAGAACTACCCAATCCAGATTTATCTCTTTCTTCCTTTCCAGTAACAACTCTTGCTTCAAAACCACTTGTTGTAGTCTTCAAAGGTTGAGTCTGTTTAGCTTTGGTGAATCTCGGTAGGAGTATCTTTGAAGGTTTAACATGAGCAATGTCAGAGGTTTCCTTTTCCTTATCTTCTGATATCAAGTCAACTTGAGCTATGTCAGGGGTTGCTTGCTTCACTGTCATATCAGAACTTACTAAGTCTTGACTCTGAACAACATGAGCCATGTCAGAGGTTGTTTGAGAAATCTTCTTTGTCATTAGAGTAAGATTAACATCTTTTTCATCAATTATTTCTTCATCCATGACTGGCATATAAACCCTTACAGGTTCATCAACTTTTTCTTTGCCCTTGGACCTTGGATCAATTTCCACTTGTGATTTGGCTTTGGTTGCCTCAGAATTTGTTCTTTCCTTTATCACAATACCCTGAGGCTTTGGAAATTTCTTTTCAACAACAGAAGCTTTAGATTTTGTCTTGACACCTTCTGCTTTGAGTCTAGCTTCCTCTTCCTTTAGACTCTCAAAGTCCATTCCTGGATTTTCTTTAAGAAATAATTGCTTTGAAATTTCTTCATCAAGTTCCAGATGTTCACCAGAACTTATCCTTTTACCAGTATCATAACTTATTCTTCTCCCAGTATCAGAACTTGTTCCTTGACTTTTAATTCTAGCTTTACTTGATGAAAATCCTTTGCCTTGACCTTGACCTCTACCCTTATCAGAGTTTCCCTGGTCATCATTTCCATCATCCTTTCCCTTCAGTGTCTGAATAGATTTGCATTTGGACTTAATCACTTTCTCCCCCTTTTTGGCATCAACGGGTAAAAGAAGAGAGACAAGCAATTCCACTGAGGATTGGATCTTATTGAGTTTAGTTTGCTGAGAAGCTTGATTCTTTAGAATTTCATAAATCTGAGTTTGTTGCTTCTCCTGAGTTTTCTCAATTTAGGAAATTCTGTCAAAGGTAGGCTTGAAAAATCTGTTCTTTTCAAGTTTCATATTCATATCTTGCTGGATCAAGATTTCTTGAATTTTATTCACCTTGGCATGAGTTGTTGAGTGTTGACCTTGAAGGTGCCTAGTACTCAATGCAGTAACTCTCAGCTGTGCCTTGAAATCATCATTTATCAGCATTTCATCAGCTTTTGCCACATGCTCAGCAAGAATCTTTTCATTAGGAACAAAAATAACTGAGTTCCATTCTTTAGTCCACTCCTTTCCTCTAGGAGTTTCACTCCAAGGTACTGGTGCCGATCTAACAAACTTCTTTATCAAATTAGCTTTGCTAACTGTTTGTTGAGGTGCATGTCTTGATGGACCAGCTGCATCAGCATCTCAATTAGCAGCAGCTTCACCAGTAATATTCTCATTGGCAGCATTAGAACTTCTAGATCCTGCAGTATCAACATCCTCTGATAAAATAGCAGTATGTGAGGCTATAGAGGCTTCAACATCATCCTCTAAATTCTGATCTGCAGCCAGGTTCTGATCAACATCCAAAATTGGTGTTGTTGGTGGAGTGAGTTGAATTGCTGGAGCTTCCAAGTACAAAACCTCATGCACAATCAAGTTATGAATATCAATTTCAGCACTTGTACTTGGGTCTGCAGTATGTACTTGTTCAATTATAGGTGACACAGGGGATGTAGGCACTCTGTCTTGAGCAGTTTCTGGTTGTGCAGAAGGAACTGATTCAATAAAAATTGGTTCTGTTGGGATCAGAGATTCCCGACCCACTTCCTTAGCTACTTTCACTACATCCTCTGAATCTGACTCAACTATGTCCCTGTGAGCTCTCTGTTTCTTTAATTTCTTCATAGGTGGATACACTGTAGAAGGTTTATCATCAGAATTTAACTTTCTAAGCCTTTTGAGGGGCCTAGAACTCTCAGTTACAGTATCTTTCTAAAAAGAGACCTTCTCAGCTTCTACAACAACAAGTTCTGATGTTTGAACCTGTCACTCAGTTGTTTCCTCAAATCAACATAATTTAATCAAAACATTCATCATAAAATAAAATTAAAAATTGATGAAGTAAAGATTAATAAATTGCAATTTAAACATGCACAGTCACATAATTTGAGAAACAAAGAACAAATCTTGTAATTAAAGAAAATTTCATTGATATATCAGATGAGTACATTTCATGAAATTTAGCAATTACTTGCAAAAATTACAAGATAGCCCTATTCTACGATTCTTAACATCAACAGCCTTAGTCCTAGTCTAAGAAGACCTAACGACTAGCTCCTTCTGTTGATGACGAAGAGCACTGCAAGACGGATGATCCGTTCTTGCTGACGGAGAGCTTCTCTCCTTTCCTCTTCCAACCTATCAAGATGGAGATGGTACTCCATTGAAAAGAAAAAGAGTTCTATGTGAACCTCTTATGGAACTGAGTTCCAAAGCTCTTCAGGAATGGCGGTGACATGCCACTCCTGTTGCCATTCATCACAACTCAACCTGATGTTAAAGGTTTCATAGTTCAGGAACAAGTTGAAACGAACCATTTTTGTTGATGAGAATAAAAAGAGAGTGAGTTTGTGAGAAAATGAGAGATGTTTTGGCTGGAATGAATAGTCGGTTTAAATAGCCAATAAAATACCAAGGGACGCGAGGACTGGTTAAAAATTTCAAGTAAAAATAACGACCCCTCGACTCCCTAGACTGATGTGTAATAATAACAGTCAGTAAAAGATCTAAAGCCAGAGTTAATGGGCACGGGATATAATAACGATTACTGTGCGCATATAGTTTTTCAAGACATACACGCTAACCACTAACCCATAATGATTATGACTGTTTTATCTCACATAAACCAATATTCTGTAAAATTATGATCGTTCAAGTAATGACCAAAAATAAACCAAATAAATAAATACTGCCACATCAGCATCAAAACTTAATTTTTATCAGAATTTAAAAGTCATCAGAATATGGCTCCTTAACTAGAAAAGTGAATGGTTATTCCGGTAATTCTTCACACAATTACTAATATGGTTTCCTCAGAACTTAATCATCAGAACTTCCATCAGAACTTGTCCTCAGAATTTATGCAACTAACACTTAAATTGTTCATCTAAAATAACATTTATCACCACAGTAATTTTCATCATTCATATGGAGTGTATGTGTGTGAATTAAGCTAAATATCAGACAAAGAGTAAAGTCTGATTCACTTCAGTACATCTTAGAAATAAGGCATAACTAAGATCTTTGCTTAAAATCTATCATTATTCTGAAGTCTACTGTAGAATGAGTTCATGCATGAGTCCACCTCAACTGTTTTGTGCTCATTTTATACATCTTTTGAAATTCCATTTTACAGTGGCTTCTCAGTGTAAGTGAGTCATGACTGCTTATCAGATTTATACTGTTTATCAAAGTATTTCTCCAGTAATCATGGAGTGTGAAAAGTCACCAAGAATTTTTTTTGCTTTTCTAATGCATATTACTTAATACTAGCAATGCACTTAGGTCTTCCCTTCCACATTTTTACTCTAGATCTCAAAGGAGTACCTGATATTTATTTATTTTTTTTTTCTTTTTCTTTTGATAAGTGAGGCTTATCAGCACTTAGTACATCCATCAGATTTACTAACATCAGAACTTAACAGATAAGAAGCACTATTCTAGTTATTGACTTAGTAATAAGATACACAAAGTAAACTTAACTAAGCTCAATATCAGAATTTGCTTGTGTTAAAATATTTCCACATAAACAATTACTTCATACATGGGATCTTCAGTATATTAAAGACTACTAGGTCAATATCTAGCCCAGTTATCATCATTGGATTGAATAGTCACAGAAACATTCATATCACTATCAGAGTTTAGAATTCACATCAGACAACAATCAACACTTAAGTAAATTTCAATTTCAGCACAGAATACACAAAGATTGTAATATCTGTAAATACTGATCATAAAGTCTGATGTATCAGAACATAGACTAGGCAGATTTAGAGAAAGAACCTGAAACCATTCCAAGTTCATTTACCAATCTTGTAAAAGTAGCTTCACACAGTGGTTTTGTGAAGATATCTGCTAGTTGTTGATCTGTTGGAACAAAATGCAATTCCACTGTACATTCATCCACATGTTCCCTTATGAAGTGGTACCTAATACTGATGTGCTTTGTCATTGAGTGTTGAACTGGATTACCTGTCCTAGCAATAGCACTTTGATTATCACAGTAAATAGGGATTTTAGAAAATTCTAACCCATAATCCAGTAACTGATTCTTCATCCAAATAATCTGTGCACAACAGCTTCCTGCAGCAATGTATTCTGCTTATGCAGTTGATGTGGAAATTTACTTCTGTTTCTTGCTAAACCAAGAAACCAATCTGCCTCCAAGAAATTGACAGCTTCCACTTGTGCTTTTCCTGTCAATTTTGCATCCTGCAAAATTTGCATCTGAGTAACCTATTAGCTTAAAGTCTGATTCTCTAGGATACCACAATCCTAGATCAGCTGTACCCTTAAGGTACTTGAAAATTCTTTTCACAACTGTTAAGTGAGGTTCTCTTGGATCTGCTTGAAATCTTGCACAAAGACAGGTAACATACATGATATCAGGTCTACTTGCAGTTAGATAGAGTAATGAGCAGATCATACCTCTGTAATCAGTAATATCTACTGATTTACCAGTATTATTATCCAACTTTGTTGCAGTGGCCATAGGAGTGGATGCACTTGAACAATCTTGCATTCCAAATTTCTTCAACAAATTTCTGGTGTACTTAGATTAACAAATAAAAGTTCCTTCTTCATTCTGCTTGACTTGAAGGCCCAGAAAATAGCTAAGTTCTCCCATCATACTCATTTGATATCTTGACTGCATCATCTTGGCAAACTTCTTACAAAGTTTGTAATTTATAGAACCAAAAATGATATCATCAACATATATCTGCACCAAAAGTAAGTCATTTCCATGGTTGAAATAAAATAGTGTTTTGTCAATAGTCCCTCTGTTAAATCCACTTTCCAGAAGAAACTGAGCTAATGTCACATACCATGCTCTTAGAGCTTGCTTAAGGCTATAAAGTGCTTTATCAAGTCTGTAGACATGATTATGAAATTTTGAATCTACAAAACCTGGAGGTTGTTCAACATATACCTCTTCTTCCAATTCTCCATTGAGAAAAGCACTTTTCACGTCCATTTGAAAGACTTTAAACTTCTTGTGAGCAGTATAAGCCAAAAATATTCTTATGGCTTCCAATCTAGCAACTGGTGCAAATGTTTCGTCATAATCAATTCCCTCCTGTTGAGAGTATCCTTTTACAACCAGCCTTGCTTTATTCCTTGTAATTATGCCATCACTGTCAGTTTTGTTTCTGAACACCCACTTTGTACCAACAACAGACCCGTTCTTTGGTCATGACACTAGGGTCCAGACTTTATTTCTTTTAAATTCATTTAACTCTTCCTGCATTGCTTGCACCTAATCAACATCTTGAAGAGCTTCTTCCACTTTCTTTGGTTCAGTCTGAGATAGAAAAAAATGATAGAGACATTCATTTGATGTAGTTGTTCTAGTTCTGACACCTGCATCAGGATTTCCAATAATTAAGTCAGGTGTATGTGCTTTAGTCCACTTCCTTGCAGATGGAAGGTTATCTCTAGAACTGGATGCTCCCCCATGATCCATGCTGTCTCCATCAACATTTTATGATGCTCCCCTTGAAATTATGCGCTCTGAGTTGGATCCTTCAGTTTTTGAGTTTCCAGAAATATCAGAATCTGAGTTTCCAGAATTATTAGAACTTGGCCCATCAGAACTTGAAGAGCCTGTTGTAGGTTCTGATGCTTCTTGGGATGTGGTTGGATCTTCAATATGCCCCCCTGCACAAGTGCATTTTCCTTTGGCGTAGTCACCACAGTTTCAATAACATCAGAGTTTAATCCATCAGAGTTTGCAGTATCAGGATTTAGACTGTCAGGATTTACAGAATTAGAATTTAAAACTTCATTTTCGAATCTCAGCTGATCATGATCATCGAAATCTTTAAGTCCGGTAATCTTCTTATCATCAAAAGAGACATTGATAGATTCCATGACAACCCTTGTTCTTAAATTGTAGACTCTGAAGGATTTTGTAGAAAGTGGATATCCAAAAAAAATTCCTTCATCAGCTTTTAGATCAAATTTGGATAGATGTTCGGGATGAGTCTTAAGAACAAAACACTAGCATCCAAATACATGAAAATACTTCAGATTTGGCTTCTTTTTCTTCACCATCTCATATGGTGGTTTTCCATGCTTGTTAATGAGTGTAGCATTCTGAGTAAAATAAGTAGTCTGCACAGCTTCAGCCCAAAAGTAGGTTGGTAACTTTGCTTCATCAAGCATAATTCGTGCAGCTTCAATAAGAGTTCTATTCTTTCTTTCAACAACTCCATTTTGCTGTGGAGTTCCAGGAGCAGAAAATTCCTGCTTTATTCCATGGTCTTTGCAGAACTCTTCCATGATCAAATTCTTGAACTCAGTGCCATTATCACTTCTTATGATCTTCACGAAATCTTTGACCAATTTATCCAGTTGCTTGACATGATCAATCAAGATATATGCAGTTTCACTTTTGTGTGCAAGAAATACACCCATGTGTATTTGGTGAACTCATCCACTATGACCATAGCATATTTCTTCTTTACAATAGATATGACATTCACTGGACCAAATAGATCAACATGTAGTAGGTGATAAGGCTCAAGAATTGATGATTCAGTCTTGCTCTTGAATGAAGATTTTCATTATTTTGCCTTCTGACATGAATCACAAAGGCCATCAGGAGCAAATACTGATTTTGGCAGTCCTCTCACAAGATCTTTCTTGACTAGTTCATTTATATTATTAAAATTTAAATGAGAGAGTTTCTTGTGCCAATTCCAGCTTTCTTCAATTGATCCTCTACTCAACAGACAGATTATAGAACCATCAGTACTTCTTGAAAGCTTGGCTTCATAAATGTTACAATGCCTGTATTCCTTCAGAACAACTTTTCCTGTAGATTTGCTTACAACTTCACAGTGTTCTTAAAAGAAATCCACACGATAACCTCTGTCACAGATTTGACTAACACTCAGCAGATTGTGTTTAAGTCCTGAGACCATAGCTACTTTATCGATGATGACATTCCCAAGATTGATATTGCCATATCCCAGAGTTTTTCCCATGTTGCCATCTCCATAAGAAACACCTGGGCCAGCTTTCTCCATAAAGTCTGATAGCAGGGCTTTATTTCCAGTCATATGTCCTGAACCTCCACTGTCCAGAACTAGGATGTTCTTCTTGTTGCCCTGCAATCATAAAGACCACTAATGATTAGTTTTAAGGACCCATACTTGCTTGGATTCTTTGGCCTTATCAAGTTTGTTAACATTTGCAGCGGATTTAGCATCAGAGTTTATGCTAACAGTTTTCTTATCAGAATTTACAATATCAGACTTTGCATCAGAACTTACACTAGAAGGAACAATGTTAACTTTCATTACAGAAGGTTTTATTTGATAATAATCATAGTACAAACTATGATATTCCTTACAAGTATAAATGGAATTCCATAAACTATCACAATGAAAATAAGGATTTTGTGGATTATATCTAACAGACTGACTCTTAACTCCTGATTTTGAAGGTAAGGAGTTTATGTTCTTATTCTTCCTGCAAAAAGAAGCCAGATGGTTAGAATTTCCACAGTTATGACATGTTTTTCTAGGAGCATTAGGAACAGGCTTATAATTGTTACTTTTTTTCACACCTTCCTTTCCATTCCTATTTTTCCTAGGTGGCGTTACCTTGTTTACATTTTTAACCTCTTTCAGCTTATGCTTAAGCTGCTTCTTAGTCATTAAGCCTATGTTAACTTCAGTTGGCTTATCCTGTTTAGGTTTGTCAAAAGTTAATTTCTCCTTAACTTCTGATTTCTCAATATTAGTCTTTACAGTTACAAACTTAACATGATTTACCTTTGGTTTTTGTTTAATAACTATAGGCTCAGTTTCTACAGTTCCCTTACTGTTCTTATCATCTCCATAACCTAAGCCCTCTTTCCAGTTTCCACTACTAAGAATATCCTGAGTTGCTCCACCAGAGTTAGTCCAAGTCCTGATAATCTCTCTTTCCTTTTCTAACTCAGTTTTTAGAGATTCATTCATTTTTAGCACTTCATCCCTAACATAAAAGGCATCATCTCTACCTTTCTGAGTTTGATGGAACATGACTAACTCTTTTTCTAAATAATCATTTCTCTTTTTATAAGCAAGATTTTCAGAAGTTAATCTTTCACATGTTAAAGTTTGATCTTTATAACTAATGAACATGGTTTTAAGATATCTTCTCAACTCAGTAATATCATCAGTATGAAATGCATAAGTAGTTTGAGGTACCTTTAAGTTACAAGTATCAGAACTGCTATCAGCATTTGCCATCAAGGCATAGTTTTCCTCATCCTCAGAATCTGAAGCATCAGACCAGCTTTTCTTCTTTGTGACAAGAGCCTTGCCTTTGTCACTCTTCCCTTTTCTGCAATCAGGAGATATGTGGCCTTTCTCACCACAGTTGTAGCATTTAACATTTGAGTAATCTCCTATGTCAGACTTTCCTCCTTTGCCTTCAGATTTTCTGAAACCTTTCTTATCAGAACTTGCACCTTTCTTGGAAAACTTCTTTCCTCTCCTGAATTTCCAGTATGCAATCTTTGTGATTTCTTTCACCATAAGAGCACACAGCTTCATCATCTCTTCATCAGGGTCCATCTCAGGTATACTTTCAGTTTCTGAGTCATCATCAGTATCAGAACTTGATGACTCAGTATCAGACTTTGTGATGAGAGCTTTTCCCTTGCCTTTCTTTGAGGCAGCAACTTTGGGACTTTCCTCCTCAGCCACAAAGGCAACTGTCCTTGACTTTCTTCCGTTCCTCTTGCTTCTTTGTTCCATCTCAAGTTCATGAGTCTTGAGCATCCCATAAATTTGATCAAGAGTTGTTTCATCAAGATTATAGTTGTCTCTTATTATTGTGGCCTTCAAATCCCATCTTTCAGGAAGAGCTAACAGGAATTTAAGATTTGAATCTTCAATATTATACTCTTTGTCAACTAGTGACAAATCATTCAAGAGCTTGAAAAATCTGTCATATAAATCAGTTAATGACTCATCAGGCTTTGAGTCAAAGTGCTCATACTTTTGAGTGAGTATTGTCTTCCTGTTCTTCTTAATTGAATCAGTTCCCTGACATCTTATTTCCAAAGCATCCCATATCTCTTTTGTAGTCTTGCATTGAATTACCCTGTTTGACATGACATTATCAATGGCACTATTCAGCAAGTGTCTTACCTTTGCATCCTTTACAATTGATGAGATATCTTCAGCAGTGTAATCTTTTTTCTCCTTTGGTACAGACTTTGCTGGTTGACCTGCAACTTCCACAGAAAGTTTGGTTGGCATATGTGGTCCTTCATTAATCCTGTCGAGATATTCAGGATCTGTAGCTTCCAGAAACATAACCATCTTCACTTTTCATATGGAATACTTAGAAGGTCTCAACATGGGAACTCTTATAGTCTCATATCGACTATGGGTTATGGTTTTTGGAGTTTCTTCAGTTTTGGTGGGCTTGGTTGGAGTTTCTTCTTCAGACATGATTGTTTTTGGATCTTAAACTGTATGTGTGTTAACAGATAGCTCTGATACCACTTGTTAGGTCACACACACTGTAGAAGGGGGTTGAATACAGTGTTTACTACAATCAAATCGAACATAAGAACTCAAGTAACAGAACACAGATTTTATTCAACACAATAAACTCTGTTATATTATGGAACTGTCCTCTCTCAGTGATGAACAAATTATCACGAGAGCTGCTAGGGTTACAAAGAATAATGACTTTGATTAAGATAACACCTATAGTGTAAACCCTATGTCTGTGTTTATATACTACACAGTTACAAGATAATGTTCTAATTGATATGGAATATAATTCTACTTCCTAAAATATATCAACTAGTTATCTTTTCTTCCAAGTATTCTATTCTTCATAGAATTCCATCTTCATGCATATTTCTTCTTGTATTTGTCTTGATCTTCTTTCCTTTCAATCAGCCGCCTGCCTTATCTGAAAGTCTCCTTAAGTCCTGATATTATCTCCTAACTTAAGTTCTGATAACTTAAGTTCTGATATCTTAAGTCCTGACTTCAGTATAAGTACTGATCTCCAGTTAAGTACTGATTTCTCCAGTTAAGTAAGATCTGAAAAATTAAACACAAATCATATTATCCATGACATCACAAATATCTAACAAGGTGAAACTGGATGATCTTGATATCGTTGCTCTAACGGAAGAGTGCAATGCTGTGCTGCAACAAAAATTACCTCCAAAGCTTAAAGATCTAGGTAGCTTCACCATTCCTTGCACCATTGGCAAGTTGTCATTCGACAACTGCCTTTGCGAATTGGGAGTAATCATCAATCTGATGTCGTTGTCTATCTTCAAAAAGCTGAAATTGCATGATCCGAAGTCCACCTACATGTCTCTACAATTGGCTGATCGTTCTATTACATACCCACGAGGCATCGTGGAGGATGTGTTAGTAAGGGCGGATAAGCTCATCTTTTCTACAGACTTTATCATTCTGGATATTGAGGAAGATAAGAAGATTCCCATAATCTTGGGAAGACCTTTCTTGGCTACATATCGTACCTTGATAGATGTGCAAAAAGGTGAACTTAGTATGCGGGTGCAAGATCAGGATGTGACATTCAATGTATTCAATGCAATGAAATTCCCTACAGAAGATGAGGAGTGCTTCAAGGTGGATTTGATTGATTCTGCAGTAACTTCAGAACTTGATCATGTGCTAAGGTCTGATGCCTTAGAAAAAGCCTTATTGGGGGAATTTGACAGTGAAGATGAGGAAGGCAATGAGCAACTACAATATCTAAATGCTTCTCCTTGGAAGCGAAAGCTAGACATGCCATTTGAATCTCTTGTTAATACTGATCTCAAGAATGATGAGGGAAAGCTCAAACCATCTATTGAGGAAGCACCTACTTTGGAGATTAAACCATTGCCTGAACACTTGAGGTATATTTTTTTAGGTAATGCATCTACTTTGCCTGTTATTAATGCATCTGACCTTTCAGGTTGTGATGAGGACAAGCTCTTGAGGATCTTGAGAGAATTCAAATCGGCCATCAGATGGACTATAGCAGATATAAAAGTGATCAACCCTTCTTACTGCTTGCATAAAATTATGCTAGAGGAAGGTAGCAAGCCGACTGTTGAGCAACAGGGAAGACTTAATCCTATCATGAAAGAAGTGGTGAAGAAGGAAATTCTAAAGTGGCTGGATGCAGGAATAATATACCCTATTTCTGACAGTTCCTGGTTGAGCCCCGTGCAATGTGTACCTAAGAAATGAGGTATTACTGTGGTAGCGAATGAGAAGAATGAGCTCATCCCCACTCGAACAGTCACAGGATGGAGAGTATGCATGGACTACAGAAAGTTGAATAAAGCCATGAGGAAGGATCACTTCCCTCTTCCATTTATTGATCAGATGCTTGACAGGTTGGCTGGTCATGAGTATTATTGTCTTCTGGATGGTTATTCGGGTTACAATCAGATTTGCATTACATCAGAAGATCAAGAAAAGACTACTTTCACTTGTCCATTTGGCACGTTTGCTTTTCGCAGAGTTTCTTTTGGCTTATGTGGTGCACCTGCCACTTTTCAGAGATGCATGATGGCTATATTCTCTGATATGATTGGAAATAATGTTGAAGTGTTCATGGATGACTTCTCCATCTTTGGACAATCGTTTATTGAATGTTTGAATAATCTCTGTTTGGTGCTCAAAAGGTGTGTGGAAACTAATTTGGTACTCAATTGGGAAAAATGTCATTTCATGGTGTAACAAGGCATCATTCTTGGGCATAAAGTCTCTAGCAAAGGCCTTGAGGTGGATAAAGCTAAGGTGGGGGTCATTAAAAATCTTCCTCCACCTATTTCTGTTAAAGGAATCTGTAGTTTTCTTGGTCATGTGGGTTTTTATCGGCGTTTCATCAAGGACTTCTCTAAGTTATCTTAGCCGTTGTGCAACTTGCTCGAGAAAGATGTGCCTTTCAAATTTGATGATGAATGCTTGGCACCATTCGAGACTCTCAAGAAGAGTTTAATAACTACACCAGTTATTACAACACCTGATTGGACAAAACCTTTTGAGATGATGTGCGATGCAAGTGATTATGCAGTGGGAGCAGTTCTTGGGCAGTGCAAGAATAATATCTTTCATGTGGTCTACTATGCTAGTAAGACGCTAAATGGAGCTCAAATGAATTACACCACTACTGAGAATGAGCTCTTGGCTATAGTTTTTGGTTTCAAAAATTTTTGATCTTATCTACTTGGGACAAAGGTGACAGTATTCACTGATCACGCTGCCATTCGCTATCTGGTCTCAAAGAAGGATTCGAAGCCTAGACTTATTCGTTGGGTGCTCTTGCTACATGAATTTGATTTAGAGATCAATGATCGAAAAGGTACTGAAAATCAAGTAGTTGACCATCTCTCTAGATTGGAGAATCCCGATTCTACTTCACATGATAAGACATTGATCAACAAATCTTTTCCGGATGAGCAGTTGTTCGCAGTTCAAGAGGAAGAGACATGGTTCGCAAATATTATGAACTATCTTGTCAGCAATATAATGCCTTCTAATATGAATGCGGCTCAAAATAAGAAGTTTCTGCATGAGGTGAAGTGGTACATGTCGGATGAACCATATTTGTTTAGACAAGGAGCTGACCAGATTATCAGGAAATGTATCTCATTCTGTGAGACGGAGGGGATATTATGAGACTATCATTCCACAGTTTATGGTGGACATTATGGTGGTGAAAAGACAATAGCTCGTATTCTTCAAGCAGGTTTTTTCTGGCCTACGTTCTTTAAGGATGCACATCAGTTCATTTTAACGTATGATCGTTGCCAAAGAGTTAGGAATCTTACTAGAAAGGATGAGATGCCTTTAAATGTGATGCATGAAGTTGAGGTCTTCGATGTTTGGGGAATCGATTTCATGGAACCATTTATCTCATCCTGCAATAATCAGTACATCTTGCTGACAGTCGATTATGTCTCAAAATGGGTAGAAGTCAAGGCTTTACCGATGAATGATGCAAAGGTAGTGTTGAGTTTTCTTCATAAGCAGATATTCACAAGGTTTTGAACGCAATGAGTTGTCATAAGTGATGAGGGGTCACATTTCTGCAATCATAAGTTCACTTCTATGATGCAGCGCTACAATGTGAATCATCGTATTGCTACTCCCTATCATCCGCAAACTAATGGTCAAGCTGAAGTGTCTAATAGAGAGATCAAGCGCATTATAGAGAAAGTTGTTTGTCTGTCAAGGAAAGATTGGTCTTTGAAGCTCGATGAAGCTGTTTGGGCTTATAGAACATCATACAAGACTCCACTTGGGATGTCCCCGTTTCAACTTGTCTATGGTAAGGGACGTCATTTTCCTGTGGAGCTTGAGCATAAGGCTTATTGGGCATTGAAGAAGTTAAACCTTGATCTAGATGCAGCTGGGAAGAAGCGAATGCTTCAGTTAAATGAACTTGATGAATTTCGACTTCAAGCATACAAGAACAACAAAATGTGCAAGAAAAAAGTAAAAAGGTGGCACGACAGGAAGCTATCTCCTAAGTCATTTATGTCGGGGCAACAAGTTCTTTTATTCAACTCTCGTCTTCGACTTTTTCCTGGAAAGTTGAAATCAAGGTGGTCTGGACCATTTATTGTCAAAAATGTGTTTCCACATGGAGCGGTAGAGATTTTTTAGAACGATCCGGGCCAAGCATTTAAAGTAAATGGTCAGATATTGAAGCACTATTATGGGGATACGGCAACCCGGGAAGTGGTTAGTGCCGTTTTATTGTCAACTTGATCGAACTACTCTACTTCAAGCTAATGACGTAAAAGAAGCGCTTCTTGGGAGGCAACCCAAGATATAAGACCATAGAAACCCTTAGAATTTAGTACTCTATCCAAAAACCCAAAAAAATCAGAAAAAGCTGACTGAAAAAATATTTATTCCAGGAAACTTGCAGGCGCCCGCCTGCTGGTTCCAGGTGGCCGCTTGCTGGCAGGCGCCCGCCTGTGGACCAAAATTTTGAAAAATTCATTTCAGCCTTAAAAAAACAGAAAAATCAAACACACAAAACCACAGCACAACAAACCCCATTACCCATGAATTCTCCCTATAAATTAGCCATTATCCCACTCTTAATATAATTCTAACCCTAATTTTACCCTATATATACACACAACCTCTCCATATACACTCCCATATACTTTCAACTTACAAACCTTTTCCGACACACAAAACACAACTCTACAACCCTTATTCTCAGTTTCAATGGCCCCAAAGAGATCTCGAACTGTCGATAGCAGCAGCACCATTCCGACTGCTGATTTTTCAAGAGGTACTGCTGCAAGGCCCCGATTGGTGGATAGGGCTGCTGAGGAGGAGTATGATAGGCTTCTGACTAAGCCGATTCTGAAGGAGAGGGGATTTTTGCCATCGGGGAGGGATGGTGAGTTATTGCCGATGATTGCAGAGAAGGGTTGGATTACTTTTTGCGAGTCATATGAGGCGATCCCGATGAGTGTTGTTCGCGAGTTCTATGCGAATGCCAAGGACGATAAGAATGGGTATTCTGTTGTTCGTGGGCTTAATGTTGATTATCAGCCCGAGGCGATTCACCGTATTATTGGGCAGCGACAAAGGAAGCCCCGGGAGGAGAATTGGAATGAGAAGACCCCTGAGGATTTTGACTCGGATTTGATTATTGCTACTCCCTGTCAGCCGGACACGGTGTGGAAGTTTAAGATATGATCTAACGAGTATCGTTCTTTTCCGGTTGTTGTGATGAACAGGTATGCCCGTGTATGGAATTCCTTTATTTGTGCTAGTATTTTGCCTTCTTCGCATGCACATGAAGTTACAGTTGAGAGAGCCAGGTTGTTATGGGGGATTTTGAATGAGGAGTATTATGTGGACCTTGGTGAGTTCATCTACCAAGGGATTTTGAAGTTTTTGAGGGAGATGACGCATTACAACATCCCTTATGCCACTATTGTCAGGAAGCTGTGCAAGGCAGTTGGAGTCTACTGGCCTTCTTATGAGCAGCTGCAGATTCCAGCCGCTCCTATTGATTCATCGATGCTGAATGCGATGTAGGAGTGGATGGGTGGAGAGCCCGTGGAGCATGGTTTGGGATATCATCTCCCAGGAGGACGTGCAGCAGCTGGTGCTACGATGGCTAGGCCCAGTCAGGCTCATGGTGAGGCAGGTTCTTCTAGAGCCCACGGAGGTGATAGTTCAGGGATGGCTGATGTCCAGTACAGGAGGCTTTCCAGGAGGATGGATGCGATGTATGAGTCGCAGAGCAGGTTTGCACATGAGCTCAACCTAGCACTTGGGATTGCTTTCAGAGGCCTTGGAGCTGACATCCAGTGGCCCGTCTTTGGTGAGGACTCTACTTATCCGCCTCCTGACACTCCACCCTTTGAGGGTGATGATGATGATGACTTCTCTGAGTAGGTATACCCTGTGTTCCTTTCTATTACCTTCACTGGGGACAATAAAGATTTTATGATTGGGGGTGGTAGTTAAGGAACATATTTGTGTGTGTGTCATGTAGGTGCATATTCATGATAGTTTAGTTCATATAGTTGCATATTTTTTGCTATATAGTTTTTTTTATTTTATAGCTTTATTTTTCATGTCATATAGCTCATGCATATACCATGATCCCTTTGTGTTGCTTTACCAATTGATATGTGATATTGATGCGAGTGTAGTGATAGCGTTAGAGTGATGTTGAATCTTGTTAGGTTGACATGCATGCTAGAAACACTTGTAATTTCACTAAGTCTTAGAGTATGCTTAAGGACTAGATTATTGTCATGGTTTGATGGTTTTTGAGGTTAATCTATTGCATATGCTTAGAATATATGATAGGCTCTTAATGATAAAAGGCATGAAAAGATAGAAATGGATTAAAAATTGGAATTCATTGCTAGTTGTGGCTAGGCATCAAATGGCTAGTAGCTGGCTCGTATTATATGCGAGTAGTCTAGGGTTGAGCAAGATGGAGCGAAACGCACTTGCTCAGAAATTGAAAAAAAAGAAGAAAAAGCATAGAAAAAAAAAGAAAAAAAAAGAAAAAATATGGTTTAATGCATAATTGATCACAAGTGAGCTCTTTGGTATTCGAGTTATTAAGTTCTTAGGGTACTTTGTGCCTAGTGACCTAAAGCTTTTATTGTCTAGGATCCGCTAACCTAACACTCACTAAATGGATGCCTTTCCATAAGTCTTTTATGGACCTCACTCATTGCAGGATCAAATAAGCATTTGTTTATTGTGTTAAAAAAAAGTATGATCCCGTAATAAGCTCCAGTGATCTTGAAGTGTTATAAGTCATTTTGTGTCTAGAATATATTCTTCGTATAATCTTGTGATTGCCTTGAGGATAATTGAGTTATGATAATAGATCTAGTTTTGAAGCATATTTGTTAAGCATTCGCACACACCACATTTCTAGTTGTATGTTAGCTTGCGTAATTTGATTGATCTTTAGTCGCCTAATTGCATTTATTGAGATGTCTGTGTTGGTTAGTTTAGTCATTGCGATGGGGATCGCTGTATTTCATGTAGTTTGCATTCATGCATGTTTTTATTTTATTTTTGAGTCTGTGATGCTTGAGGACAAGCATCGATTTAAGTTTGGGGGTGTGATAAGTGGCATTTTATACCACTTAGAACGTCTTATAATGGCTTGAATTGATGTCTTAAAATCAAGTATATTTGTCTATTTGATGTGTTTTTCTAGTGTTTTTGCATTTCAGGGTATAACTTGCGTAATTAGGGAGATTTCATCATAATAAGCCTAGGGAAGTACTTGGAATCAGTTGCGGGGAGTTGTGCGAAGAAATCGGCAAAATCAAAAGAGAAGAAGTGGAATTTTCCAGAAACTGTGATGACGCCCGCCTAGAGCTTGCAGGCGACCGCCTGGAGAGAAGGCGCCCGCGTAGAAATGGAGGCGGCCGCCTGGGGTCGTAATTTTAGAATCTGGATTTTCTAATTTGACTTCTATTGGGCTTCTGACGGCGCTGTCTCTTGTGGACTCTTATATAAGCAATCTTGGGAGACGTTTCAGAACAACAAATGACAATCAAGGAGCAAGGAGAGAAGATTAAGAAAACCGTTTTAGCACACCATAATGAAGAAGAGGAAGCATACGTTATATTGTGATTCTTTTATTCCTTGTAACAGTGGATGCTAGTTTTCTTTAATTTGAACCTTAATACTCTTGTGACGTACTCTGATTTTATTAAGTATTTTTATTAGTTTATAACGTTGTGTTATTATCATGTTCTCATATGAACCCATGGTGATGATGAGTTCTATCATGGGATAATCATTATCATGGGGTCGTAGCGGATTTACTATGGATTTCTTTAGTTAATTATTCAATACCTTGGTATGTGATGATTGTATGACATTTAGCATAGATTGTGCTTATTCGTCTTATGTGCGTCGCGAACATATAAGATAGCCTGTTAATCTCTTATAAAGAGACATTGAATATTGAGATTTAGAACTTGCCATGCTAGCATAGGTTTATGTATTGTATGCATGATTAGTGGGTAACTCTAACCGTATTACTTGCCCTGTGTAATCATAATGAATAACTTACGCTTAAATCATTATGTTGTCAAATTCTGTAGACATATAGGGTCTCAACATAATTGATGCCTATTCAACTTGTATCTTAATTGTGGATGATTGGTAGAATGGTACTTGTGCAATGAAAGTTGGCTTTTATCAGTTTCGTGTTGTTCGATTAATATCATCACCGTTACATGCTAAGGGTAATAACAATAACTATTGAATGAAGTAGTAATGAAGTTATGATCTCATGTGTGTTTAATATTGTGAATTCAAGTGTTAATTTAAGGGTTTAATTCTCGTAGTTAATCAACCTTAAGTGTTATTGTCTTGACATTGAGAAGTAATCATACATTGGTGAGTAAGTGTTAATTAAATATAATTAGTTTGAGTCTCAGTGGGAACGAACTAAAAATTATTAAATATTACTTGCGAACACGTATACTTGTGTGAATTATTAGCGCATGCTTTGTGCCTAACATCCTTCTACACCAAGGAATCTATTGAGCAAAAAAAAAGTGGCACAAGAAACTCTCTCACCTGAATTACAAAGCAATTAATACCTTGGTGAAAAAGGACTAGTAAGACACATGCCAAATTTGGAATTTTCTCAAGATAAAGTTTGTGAAGCTTGTCAAAAAGGCAAAATAAAAAGGTCCAGTCACAAAAGCAAAGCTTTGAATTCCATAAGTGCACCTCTGCAACTTATTCACATGGACCTATTTGGACCAGTTAATGTCTTATCTATTTCTAGAAAGAAATATGCACTTGTGATGGTGGATGACTACTGAAGGTACACATGGGTAGAGTTTATGCATTCAAAGGATGAAACTCCACACATCATAATTGAACACATCCAGAATATTGAGAAGCATGATGGAAATCAAAACTGTGTGAAAAGATTGAGGAGAGATAATGGCACAGAATTCAGGAATCCAATCTTAAATGAAATCTGCAAAGACAAGGGTATTGTTCATGAGTTCTCAGCTACAAGGACACCTTAACAAATTGGGATAGTTAAAAGGAAGAATAAAACTCTTGTTGTCCAGTAAAATAATTGTTTAAGGGTGGTTGGATACAATTACTAAACAAATTGATGTATTACAGAAGTAAAGCACAGATGAATCAAATAACAGTTTATATTGATTTTTAATAAACTGTTACAAAAATCTCTCAAGACCAATATTATTAAGAGCTGCTAGGTTTTACGAATACTCGAGTTCCACACTTATGTGATAACCTATTTTGTGTTTATATACTACATAGCTATAATCAATCTCTATCAATTACAAGATATGTTACAATATAACTCTTCAACTTTCTAAACGTATCTAAATCAACTACGATCCTATGAATCAACACATTCTAATATATCTCGCAGCTCTGACTTGTCATTCAAGGAATTATCAACGGATAAGCTGATCAACAGATATATGTTATGGCTTCAACGGATATTCATATGTAAGTATCAATGGATGACCGAATAGACTGTCAACGGATGATAACAAAGCTTTCAACGGATAATCATATCATGATAGTTGATCATATCCTGATTGTTAGACATGTCCTGATTTTTGACATAGTCCATTCTCAACAATCTACCCCAATTTATGCTTTGCAGAATACGCATAAATTTTAATAGAATTATCTAGTGCCAAAAACCAGATAGACAAAATATGTAAAGTAGAACATAATTTATTTTAAACTTTGATCTTCATATTTCTTGATGAACTCCACAGTATCTCTAAGAAAAAGCTTTAACTCTGTCTGATCTTTTTCAACAGAATATCTTCTAGCTTGATCTTCAAAGTTTTCTCATACTCCGTTTTATTAGAAAATTGATAGATAACAGCTCTTAGATTTCTGATTTGAGCTCTTTTGGTCATCATTTCTTCTAATGACACATAACAAGTTCTTTTTCCATCAGGATTCATGGTTATATATCTTTGAGTATGAACATTTTCAATGACAGCTCCTCCTTTCATCATGTTGACTTCTTGCCCTCTAAAATTTATGAATATAGGAATATATGATCCAAAGTAATATCGACCATTATCCAGTATCCTTTTTCTGATATTGGTAAGAATCATATTTGACCATTCCCTTGAAGTTTCATCTTCAACTCTTAGCAAATAGCGAATATATTTCAGTTCCTCTGTATACATGATCATCAGTTCATCAAGTGAAAGAACTTGAATTTGATCATTTTTCAAGAAGAGTAAGATCTTCTGTTTAGCTTCAGAACCATCATGTTTGTCAATTATAATCTTCATAGCTTCACGTTTGTCCAAGTGATCAGCAATTACTTCCTGACCAGGACTATCAACAAGTGTGAAGTTCAACAACTTTAAGTTGACAAGTTTAGCTTCATGATGTCCTATTCCAGCTCTTGTGAATTGTTAGGTAATGAATTACACATGGGGGTGAATGTGTTTTAGTGTTTTTATGCTTTTCTTGAACTATTTTGGTTTTTGAACAAAGTAAATCAAATCTTGCAGTAAGATGTGTTATAATAGAAATAAAACATGTTGTTATGAATAACACAGATCTTTCAAAATTCACTTAATTTTATATTAAAATTAAGAATTTTTTGCTAGAAAATTTCTAGGCTCTTTGTTGTTAAAGAGCTTAGCTTCTATCTTGAGAGAATACAAGAATTTCTGATCTAATTGTTACCAACTAACAAAGGACCCGTGTTAACTTCATATTTTAGTTAACTGCTAGTTTACACAGTATACAATAAGAGATGCTATTCACTTTAGTAAACTGTCACCAATCATTTCCATTTTAGGAAAAGTATATCTTCAATTTCTGGCTTAACATATCTTTCCATACTATGTTAACTTTGATCTTCCTTTGTCAGTTAATCTTCACCCTTGATCTTGCACATTCTTCAAGCTGCTTTTTATAGACTTGTCAATCCAACTGGTTGGATTGTTTATTGATTGTTAATCTTGGATATTGGATTGGTCTGCAATTTGTACTTTGAGATTTTGCCTCGAGATCTCCAGTTAGGCATGTAGAGATCTTGGCATCTCGATTAGTATAATGACTTATCGAGATCTCTGACACTCCATATTTGATTTACCTTGTAGAGGTCTCTAAGTTTTCTATTAGAGAATTTGGCTTATCGAGATCTCGAATCTTCATATCTCCACTTTGACTTATCGATAACTCTAAGTTCTCTACTGACTTATTGACTTGTCGATAACTCAGATTTCTCTAGTCAAATTTGACTTGTCGATAACTTAGAGTTCTCTAGTGAATTTTGGCTTGTCGATATCTCTGAGTTCTCTAGTGGAATTTGACTTATCGATAACTTAGAGTTCTCTAATGAAGGTTGACTTGTTGATAACTCTGAGTTCTCTAGTGAAGAATTGACTTGTCGATATCTCCAATCTTCATGTCTTCGATTTGACTTATCGATATTTCTGAGTTCTCTAGTAGCTTTCCTGAGTTCTCTATAAGTCATTTGGAGTTTTCGAGTCACTTCTCTATAACACTAAATCTGTGACTTGTAGAGATCTTGACTTAGAACATTTTTCCAAAAATAGATTTATTCAACTCCAAGCTTCTTCATAATTCTTCTGAGGCATGATCTGCTTGATCTTCTTCCAGATAGAATTCTTAGGCTTGATACTGTTTAAAGAAAAAGTCTTCAGTCTGCTCTTTTGACATTTTTACAGACTTTAAATGTTAAAAGTACAAAATACAAACTAAGATTACAATATAACTTACTTAGGGTTGTCAATTTGACTTAGTCTTATTATTGTACAGGCATGTCTTGCACAACGATCTCCCCCAATTTTTGAGAAGATTGCTTAACACAAATTCATGCCTGTTAACAAGACTAACCCCAAGTTATAATGGAAAATAAAGTAGTTACATGAAAATTGACACAATTACAACTTTTATACATTAGAAGATTTACAAAGTTAAAGTAGTTACAAGCATCAGGTAAAGACTGTTCTTGCTTTTGTTTCTTCTATAAGGATATCTTTTAACAGAACAAGAATTTCAAGTTCTTTTACAATAGGTGTCCCACTTAAAGCTTCTACTAGTTTGATCCTATCTGCTTTTGGATAACCACTGTCTAGTAAATCAATTCTAAATCTTGAGAATTAGCCATCTTTGATGTTTAGAAACTTTACATCTTTTGAAATTCTACTCATTCCTTTAGCCTTGAGTTCTTCTGATCTTTTCATGAACATTTCAATCTCTTCATCATATTTTCTTTTTCTTTCCTCATATCCAGCCTCATTTCTTTTTCTTTTTTCTTCCCTTTCAATCAACCACTTAGCCAAGACTGATCTCTATGCTCTTGTAGCAGTATCCATGTCTTTTAGCCAGAATATCACTCTCTTGATTTCTTTGGGAGAGAGAGAATCCATCAAAGCACAGCCAAAGAAAGTGAAGGACCCATCTGCATAATAAATTATTGTTATGGATAAAAAACCAAGGTTATTACTTGCTGTATTTAATACTAAGATTCGGGAGCTCAAGGCCTTTAATGGCTGCTCTCGTGTTTCGTGACTCAATCTGCCTTTACGAGATGCCTACGTATCTCTGTGAATTAGAGAATCAAGCCAAAAAACGTAGTTCTGATTTGTGGGGTGAGGCCCCTTATATAGATGTTGGGAGTCCTTGAATTGGACTTGGTATAGGAGACTTGGTGGGCAAGTCTCATAGTTAGAATGGACTTTGGAGTCCTAGATAGTAGGAAACTGATTCCTTATCCTTTTAGGTCCCCTTGAGGCTAATCTCCAAGGATTTATATCCTTATCGGGACTCTTTTCAACATCTGTTTTGTCCCTTATTAATTAATTACGAAATTAATTAATAATCAGGGCTTTTGGGCCTTTTTTATTCCATCAGGCCTGATCTGGTCCATCAGGCTTAACCTTTCTGGTCTGAGTATCATATATCTTTTTATTGGGCCTAGCAGCCCACAGTTTGTACAATTAATGCAGTATTTAATTATACAATCATAATTTATTTATCCCTATCATTTGCCCCCCAACTTTTGGGAAACATTGATTAGGTTTCGCAGAAGTTAAGTCTATTTGTTCCCTTACAGGGTTTCGTTTTTCCGTAAAGTGTGGAGCGACCTACACATTTACAACGAATTTTTCCTTTTATTCAGGAATTATCTTAATTTCCAGGAATTTTTCCCTTATTTCCGGGATTTTTCCCTTATTTTCTGGATTTTCCCCTAATTTTCTGGAATTTTTCCCTAATTTTCTGGGATTTTCCCTAATTTTCTGGGATTTTTCCCTAATTTTCTGGAATTTTTCCCTAATTTTCTGGGATTTTCCCTAATTTTCTGGGATTTTTCCCTAATTTTCTGGGATTTTTCTTTATTTTACAGGAATTTTCCCTTAATTTCTGGGATTTTTCCTTAATTTACAGGAATTTTCCCTTAATTTCGGGGATTTTTCCCTAATCTACAGGAATTTTTCCTTAATTTATGGGATTTTTTCCTTAATTTACAGGAATTTTCCCTTAATTTCAGGGATTTTTTCCTTAATTTACAAAAAATTCCCTTAATTTCAGGGATTTTTCCCTAATTTACAGGAATTTTCCCTTAATTTCTGGGATTTTTTCCTTAATTTACAGGAATTTTCCCTTAATTTCGGGGATTTTTCCTTAATCTACAGGAATTTTCCCTTAATTTCTGGGATTTTTTCCTTAATTTATAGGAATTTTCCCTTAATTTCTGGGATTTTTTCCTTAATTTACAGGAATTTTCCCTTAATTTCTGGGATTTTTTCCTTAATTTACAGGAATTTTCCATCAATTTCGGGGATTTTTCCCTAATTTACAGGAATTTTCCCTTAGTTTTTGGGATTTTTTCCTTAATTTACAGGAATTTTCCCTTCATTTCTGGGATTTTTTCCTTAATTTACTGGTACTCACAGGTATTTTTCCCTAATTTTTCAAGAATATTAAAAATAATTATTGAAAATTATTTTTTAATTTTCCTGATTTTCTGGGAATTTTTGCTTTATTTTTCCCTATTTTTTGGAATTTTTCAGCAATTTTTTTAATTTTAGCCCATTTTCTGATTAATTAAATAATCAGAAAATTGGTTTTTATTGCATAATGCATCCTAGGCGTTGTTGATCCCCGCCTAGGAGACGTCCTTCCAACAGCACCTAGGAATATTGTCTCCTGGGCGTTGTTGGAGGATCCATACTTCCTAGGCGTTGTTGACCCCCGCCTAGGAGACGTCCTTCCAATAGCGCCTAGGAATATTGTCTCCTGGGCGTTGTTGGAGGTTTCATACTTCCTAGGCGTTGTTGACCCCCGCCTAGGAGACGTCCTTCCAACAGTGCCTAGGAATATTGTCTCCTGGGCGTTGTTGGAGGTTCCATACTTCCTAGGCGTTGTTGACCCCCGCCTAGGAGACGTCCTTCCAACAGCACCTAGGAATATTGTCTCCTGGGCGTTGTTGGAGGTTCCATACTTCCTAGGCGTTGTTGACCCCCGCCTAGGAGACGTCCTTCCAACAGTGCCTAGGAATATTGTCTCCTGGGCGTTGTTGGAGGTTCCATACTTCCTAGGCGTTGTTGACCCCCGCCTAGGAGACGTCCTTCCAACAGCACCAATGAATATTGTCTCCTGGGCGTTGTTGGAGGTTCCATACTTCCTAGGCGTTGTTGACCCCCCGCCTAGGAGACATCTTTTGAACAACGCCTAGGAACTATGCTTCCTAGGCGTGGTTTTAGCCTCCTTAATCTTCACTAGTCTTTTTCTCCGTAAGACGATTCCCGGTCTTTTCCACCAGCGTTTTTTTTTTGATTTATTTATTTATTTAATTGTTTTCTCTTTTTTTTTTTTTTTTTTTTTTTTTTTTTTCTCTTTTTTTTTTTTTTTATCACCTCCTTTTTTTCTAAAATTATGAACTCTTGTCATAATTTATTGTGTCAACGGACATACTTAATTTTTGTGCAATCGTGCATAATATAACTAATTGGATAGAAAAAAAAATTATTTTCTATTATTTCCAATTAATTCTATTTTTTAAATTCCTTAATTTTTAAGGAATTTATATATCAAATTACGAATTTACTCGTAATTTTTGTTGTCATCAGACATTAATTTATGCATTCGTGCATTAAAAAATATTCTCTATTCTGAGAATTTTGTCTTCCTTTTTCTAATAATCTAATATTTATTTCCTCAGGAACATTTTGGTCTTGATAAATATTTTTGACCGAATTAACCTCCTTTTCTAGCCTTGGTCGAAGCCTTTTCGATCTCAACTAATTCGACGATGAATACAACATGAAACCTGATCGAATTGGGTCTGGGATTTGGGATATATTACTTTCTGTGACTCCATATATTTAATTTGGGCCCTAAGTCTGGGCTGGATTTTTTCCAATCTCAAATTTGAGCCTAAGATTTGGGCCTGAATTCTTTTATGGGTACTTTATTTTTGACCCTGAGCCTTTTCCAAACCAGGCCTTTACCTTGGGCCTTCCCCTTTTTTGACTGCCTTTTTGTATTAGGCCCCTTACTTTTAACTGGGCTTCTTTGGTCCACCCTAAATTGGTCTTTAATTTGGGGCCATTTAATTTTCAGCTAATTGGGCCCTTTTCTGGGCTTACCTCTTATTGGGTTGATCTTTGCCCTAAACCTGGGCTAGATTTATGAAACCTTGTATTGGGTTTCTACCTGGGCCCTTCTGGGCTTTGATCTTTAATTGGGCACTTAGTATTGACCCTGGGCTTGATTTATTGATCCCTATACTGGGTTTTTTTCTAATTCAAGTAGGATTAGGCCTTATTTTTGGGCCTTCATTTATCCAAATCCTTTTTGGATTTGGGACTTATTTCTGGTTTTTGAAGATAATACTCATATATATTTTCTTCCAGTTTTTGGACCCCGGGTGCTGGGCTTTGAATATTTGGGGCCCTTATCTGGGCTTGACATACTTCCAGGCCCAACAAGTTTTAACCCTTTTTTTTTGAATTGGGCCTTTTTATAGGGCTTTCATATCATGCATCTAATTTAATTGCCATGCCATAGAGATTCAAACATATTTCGTAAAATTCTCTGAGCTTCAAAAATTGTTTGGGATTCATCCCTTACACAAGTCTTAATAAACTTCATAATAAGACATATAAATCCTAAGCAAAGCTTCAAGGTGCTTTTCAACCTACTCTCCATCATGACAAGTGAGAATCGTATCCAACTGCCCTACACATAGTAAACCTTCAGGTTTTGTGCATGCCAAGTTCTCGGGACTTCAAAACCATCCATAGTCTCCAGCTTGTAGGTTCCTCTACCCTGAACACTCTTGACTCTGTACGGCCCTTCCCAATTCGGGGCAAGCTTCCCTTTTTGTCCTACACCAGATGCTTCTATCTTCCTCAAGATTAGATCGCCTTGTTTAAAAAATCTCTCTTTAACCCTTAGGTTGTAATAGAATGAAGCTTTTTTCTGATATTCTACTATCTTTGCGTGTGCTTTATCTCGCACTTCATCGATTAAATCCAGGGCTAACTTCTGCCCTTCCTCATTTTCTTTTTCATCAAAAGCCTGAATTCTTGGAGAAGAATGTGATATCTCCACGGGAACTACTGCTTCCGCCCCATATGCCAACATGAAAGGAGTTGCATTTGTCGTGACTCTACAGGTAGTCCTATAGGCCCACAATATGGGAAGTATCTCATCCACCCAGTTATTTCTTGACTTTTCGATCCTCTTCTTTAGTCCATCCAGGATTATCCGATTTGCTACCTCCGCTTGCCCATTGGCTTGCGGGTGAGCCACAGAGGTGAACCGTAACTCAATTTCATTTTCTTCGCAATACTTCTTGAATTCCTCGTTGTTGAATTGTGTTCCATTGTCAGTGATGAGGATACGGGGAATTCCATATCGGCACATAATGTTTTCCCACAGGAATTGTGCAACCTGCTTAGTTGTGATTTTGGCCAAAGGTTTGGCTTCGATCCACTTGGTGAAATAATCAATGGCTACAATCAGAAACTTCCTTTGTGCTGTGGCCATAGGAAAAGGCCCTAGAATATCCATCCCCCACATAGCAAAGGGAATAGGTGAGTTGATAGAGGTCAGCATCTCGGGGGGTTGTCTGGCGACTGGTGCATGCTTCTGACAACGATCACACTTCTTTACATATTCTTTGGCATCAGCCATCATTTCTGGCCAATAGAAGCCTAAACGAGTTATCTTATGAGCCAAGGCCCTGCCCCCCAAGTGTTGCCCATAAATACCTTCATGCACTTCCTCAAGAGCTAAGCGTGCCTCATCGGGCCTGAGACACCTCAAGTAAGGAACCACGAAAGATCTTTTATATAGAATCCCATCTATCAAAGAGTACCTTAGTGCTCGAACAGTTAACTTCCGTGCCTCAATTGTATTGCTTGGCAACCAACCGGTCTGAATGTGAGCCTTGATGGGATCAATCCATGACGTCCCCAAGCCTACGGGAGCCACAAGCTTAACATCTATGCTTCGTGTCTTCAAAACACGGAAGTACACACTTCCTGAACTTTCTTCAATCTCAGATGAAGCAAACTTTGATAGCGCATCTGCTTTAGCATTTTCTTCCCTTGGAATGTGTTCAACATGGCATTCATTAAATTGGGTCATCACAGCCCTTACTAGGCGAACATACTTTGCCATCGTATCATCCCTTGCTTCAAATTCTCCCTTTACCTGGGATATGATCAACTTCGAGTCTCCACGGACCTTTAAGTTTTTGACTCTAAGTGTCCCAGCTAGACCAAGGCCAGCAATCAGGGCTTCATACTCTGCCTCATTGTTTGTTGTTGGGAAGTCTAGCTTCATGGCATACTCAATTAAGAATCCATCAGGGCTTTGCAAAACCAACCCTGCTCCACTGGAATTTGTTTTTGATGCTCCATCAAAATAGAGAACCCAATATTCTTTCTCCTTGTCCCCATTGTCGACTCCCTTGTCTTGAGGTATGGTATCTTCCTGCCCCCCGACTTCTTGGTTGGGTATGGTACATTCCACCACGAAGTCAGCTAGTGCCTGGGCTTTTATGGCCGTACGTGGCTTATACTTGAGATCGAACTCTCCCAACTCTATTGCCCACTTAATCAGTCTCCCACTTGCCTTGGGAGTGTGAATGATATTTCTCAGTGGCTGATTTGTTAGTACTTCAATTTGGTGAGCTTGAAAATAAGGACGCAGCTTTCTTGAAGCCATTACCAAGGCTAAAGCGAATTTCTCAATGGCTGAATAATTCAACTCAGCACCATGCAAAATTTTGCTGACATAGTATACGGGTTTCTGGACTTTCAGTTCCTCCTTAACCAACACCGCGCTCAAAGCGCTTTCTGAAACAGCCAAGTACAAGAACAAAACTTCACCCAGAACTGGCTTGGCCAACAACGGGGCCTGGCCCATATACTTCTTTAACTCTTCAAATGCCTTCTGATTTTCCTCACTCCATACAAAGTCTTTAATGTTCTTTAATGACTTGAAGAATGACAAGCACTTGTCTCCTGACTTGGAGATGAATCGTCCTAGCGCAGCAACCCTTCCTGTGAGTTTCTGAACATCCTTGACAGTTTTTGGGGGTTCCATGTCCAGGATTGCCTTTATTTTATCGGGGTTAGCCTCAATTCCCCTCTTCGAGACCATCAATCCCAAGAATTTTCCAGATCCTACTCCGAAAGCACACTTCGTCGGATTCAACATCATCTTGTGGTACCTCAGGACCTCAAAAGCTTCCCTTAAATGGGCTATATGATCAGTCTTTACTAGACTCTTGACTAACATGTCATCAACATAGACTTCCATAGTCTTACCAATAAGATCCTTAAAAATTCTATTTACCAACCTTTGATAGGTGGCTCCTGCATTCTTGAGACCAAACGCCACAACAAGATAACAATAAACACCAAAGTCAGTGATAAATGATACCTTTGGAATGTCATCCTTATGCATTTTGATCTGGTTGTATCCGCTAAACCCATCCATGAAACTCAGCATCTCATGTCCAGCGGTGGCATCAATCAAAGTATCAATTCTAGGCAGCGGAAAACAGTCTTTGGGGCATGCATCATTCAGATCGGTGAAGTCTATACACATCCTCCAATTTCCATTAGCCTTCTTCACCATTACAGGGTTTGCTAACCACTCCGGAAATTGAATCTCCTCAATGAATCCAGCCTCTAAGAGCTTTTCCACTTCCTGTTTTATAGCCTCTTGTCTTTCCGGGGCAAAATTTCTTTTCTTTTGTTTCACTGTCTTCCAGCTTGGATCCACGTTTAGCTTGTGAGTAATTAACTCCGGGTCTATGCCTGGCATATCAGCTGCTGACCATGCAAACACATCACTATTTTCTTGCAAAAATTTCACTAACTTCCCTCTAAGGGGCTCCTCTAATGTGGCTCCAATGAAAGTCATCCTCTCAGGATTCTTGGGGTCTAAAGGAACCGAAACCAATTCTTCTACTGGCCTTCCTCTATTCTCATCATTTTCTCGAACATCCATATCTTCAATAGGAAGAACCTGCCCCCCGACTCCATCTGCCCTCAAAGAGGCCACATAACAGCTTCTAGCCATTTTTTGATCTCCTCTCTCTTCTCCAATCCCGTTTCGGGTGGGAAACTTCATGACTGAATGGTAGGAAGAGGGGACTGCCTTGAAGGCATGTATCCCTGTTCTCCCCATGATAGCATTATAAGTTGAACTAGCCTTTACCACCACGAAATCCAGCATCTGCGTTGCTTGCCTTGGCTCCGTACCTATGGTGGTTGGCAATTTGATTATCCCTTCCACAGGACATTCTACTTCAGCAAATCCATATATCGGCATGTCGGTTGGTGTCAACTGGGAGTCGTTATACCCTATCCTTAGAAAGGTGTCGTGGAGCAAGATATCCACAGAAGCACCATTATCCACAAGGACCCTCTTAACCGGGCTATTTCCTATTATCGGTGTTATGACGAGCGGGTCGTCATGGGGAAACTTCACGCCCTCTAGGTCGGAATCATCAAAAGCCAATGTTACTTCCGTCCTGGCCCTCTTCGGGGCTTCGCCAACAATATGCATAACCTCCCTGGTGTATGCCTTTCTGGAATTTTTGGACAATCCAGCAGCAGTTGGACCTCCAAAGATCGTGTTTATCACAGGTCCTCGAGGGCGTCGTGGTCCTCCAAAAATTGCATTTATAACCGGCCCTCTAGGTTGGGGATTCCGCCCCTGATCGTCTTGGTCCCTCCTACGATCTTCAAAGTTTTTCCTTCCATTATTATTTCTGTCTCCTCCATCTCCAGTATACTTGTTCAATCTTCCTTTTCGAATCAAAAACTCAATTTCATCTTTCAACTGCCTACACTCATCGGTGTCATGGCCAACATCTTTGTGAAACCTGCAATACTTGCCCTTATCTAGCTTGGCGGGATCAGCCTTCAAGGGCTTAGGCCAGCGAATATCTCTGTCTTTCTCAATCTCCATCAAAATCTGACTTCTGGGAGCATTCAGCTTAGCGTATTCAGTGAACTTTTGCCCAGGTCCTCCCTTCTTGGGGGTTGAATCAGGGTTTTGTTCAGTTCTAGGATATTTATCCTTAGTGATATACTCCAAATCAGTTTTTCGTTTCTTGCCTCCAGTGGGCTCATTACTTACTACGGTCTTCCTCATACTTTCTTCAACCTTGATATACTTCCCTGCCCTCTCTTGGAGCTGCAACATGCTCTCAGGGGGTCGTTTGGCCAAAGACATCTTGAAAAACTCATCCCTAGTTCCTTGTTGCAGTGCTATCATGGCTACCTTATCATCAAGGTCTGGGACTTTTAAAGCCTCCTTTGTAAAACGATTTAGGTAATCTCTTAAGGATTCTTTAGCTCCCTGCACAAGACTCATAAGAGATGCTGAACTTTTCTCATGGACTCTTCCACTGATGAATTGCTTAATAAAAGCCTGACTTAATTCTCTGAATGATCCAATAGAATTTGGGGGTAGGCGACTGTACCATCTTTGAGCCATACCCGACAGGGTTTGAGGGAAAGCCCGACATTTTATAGCATCATTCACGGGTTGCAGCAGCAGTGCATTAGAGAATGTCCTAACATGATTAGCGGGGTCTCCCGTGCCATCATAGGCTTTGATAGTGGGCATCTTAAATTTTCTTGAGATATGGGCATTCATTATCTCTTCTGTGAAGGGTGGAGTTGGATCATCAGGATCTCCAAGGGGAAGGAGATTGCTTGGATCAGTTCTTGGGACAGCAGCCCTTCTTCTTACCGGACCATCCAGGTCTATGATAGGAGGAGGATTTCTCCCCCTAGGAGGTATGTGGGGTCTGGTGGCTTGGTGAGCCTCCAAATCACGCCTCAGCCTTTGGATTTCAGCCTCATGAGCCCTGATCTTTTCCTGCACTTCTTGGGGATTCGCCCCTGGGGTGCTTTGGGGGCGTTGCCTTCCATCGGCCATTGGCTCTTTTCCAGGACGCCTCCTTCTCGGGGCCACTTCATCATCCGAAGATTCGGAGTCTCTCTCAGTGTATGGACCAGAAAATTCCCGATCCTCAGGGATAGGATCCAAACCTCGTATATAGGGGGGCGACCGCCCTCGTGCTTCGCTTCGCCCAGCATATCCACTTCCTCCAACCTCAGGGTGAAGGGGCATCCCATAAGGGGGGTTAGTAGTAACAATAGTTGAATATTCATACCCGACGGGTCGAGAATTCACAGGTATATGTATTTGTTGAACTTGAGGATTCGTACCTTGAATAGTCGGGGGAGTTGTCCCTTGTGGCTGAGGATGAGTTGCCCCTGTCTGGGCTTCCCCCTGAGTAGATGCATAAGTTGAATGGGGAGGAACCTCCACGGTTGATGAAATCACCTGGGTTGTCCCTGATGGTGTTCCCTCCTCCAGAGTGCTAGTTGTTCTCCGTGTTCTCGCCATGGTTGTTGTTCCGTTTCCCACAGACGGCGCCAAATGTTATGGATAAAAAACCAAGGTTATTACTTGCTGTATTTAATACTAAGATTCGGGAGCTCAAGGCCTTTAATGGCTGCTCTCGTGTTTCGTGACTCAATCTGCCTTTACGAGATGCCTACGTATCTCTGTGAATTAGAGAATCAAGCCAAAAAACGTAGTTCTGATTTGTGGGGTGAGGCCCCTTATATAGATGTTGGGAGTCCTTGAATTGGACTTGGTATAGGAGACTTGGTGGGCAAGTCTCATAGTTAGAATGGACTTTGGAGTCCTAGATAGTAGGAAACTGATTCCTTATCCTTTTAGGTCCCCTTGAGGCTAATCTCCAAGGATTTATATCCTTATCGGGACTCTTTTCAACATCTGTTTTGTCCCTTATTAATTAATTACGAAATTAATTAATAATCAGGGCTTTTGGGCCTTTTTTATTCCATCAGGCCTGATCTGGTCCATCAGGCTTAACCTTTCTGGTCTGAGTATCATATATCTTTTTATTGGGCCTAGCAGCCCACAGTTTGTACAATTAATGCAGTATTTAATTATACAATCATAATTTATTTATCCCTATCAATTATGACTTCCTTTAAAGATACAACCCAGACTCTAACTATTTCCTCAGCTAATTTTTGAAAATAATCTTCATCTGAGATTCACCAATTCAAGGGTATAAAGTCATTTTGCTTGAAACAATTCCAGAGAGCCCTTTTAGTGACTTCTACTTTTTATATAGGCTTGACTTTTCTAGGTTTCCTCCCAACAGTCTTGTAGTTAATTTTGAGTGAAGGCTTGTCTAAAGGTAAGATAGTGATTTTCTTGAGATAGGTTTGGTTTGAGGTGATTGGTGTTTTAAGAAAGGTGTTTGCAATTTGTCAATATAGAAATTTGGGCTTAGAGGCTTGAGGTGGTTTGATATTTGAGATAGTTGATTTTGAAGGTTGAGCTAGTTGTGTTTGGATTTTTAGGATTTGTTGATGTGGTTCTGAGCCATCATGACTCTTCTTGCTTCTCCTCTCTCTCCCTCTCTTTTTCTCATCATTCTTTTTCTCATCACCCTTTTTCTCTCCACCCTTGCTTTCAGCTGCCCTACTAGATTGACTTGGATTTGAGCCAGAAGGTTTTTGATTGTCATCCTTCTGCTCATCATCATCATTGTCTTCCTTCAAATTGTAGTCTATTGTGGGCAATATAGTTTCAACATTTTCTAGATATCACCCCAAGATCCTGATCATTTCCTCATCTTCAGGATTTTTGTTGATTTTGGTCTTTGGATCAGTTTCAAGGGTCATGATCAATCTCAAGTTATTTCTCACACAGTGTTTAGGAACTGTGAAGTGTCTGCACTTTTTAATTTGTGGACATATATAGGCAATCCCCCTGCTTGGATGAAGATAGACTTCAGGGAAAGCAGCTATCTGAGCATTTCTGAGTTCCTTTAGCAGTTGGGTGTCCTTTGGAATAACTCTGTGTACTTTGTCAATTATTACATCCATCTCAGATGCTCTCATTTTTTGAAGATTGGTGAGAGACATCTGTCTAGTCCACATTCATTTACATTTACCACTATTCTCTTTTCTAGAAAGTTGTCAACCTTGAATAGCACCACTCTGAGAAAGTTTATATTGTTGGCCAAAGCTCTCTTGTATGTAACATAATTGTTGTGAAGAGACAGTCTCAAGACTATCGGAAGTTCATTAAATTCATTATCTTGACAAGGTCCTTCAGCAGCTTTCAAGAGTCTTTCTTTTCCAACATCATGAGTGATTTGAACTGTTGGAAAGCTTTAACCATGCTGAGTTATAAAGATGACTTCTTTTGACTTGCAAGCATCCTTGAATTGTTGAATCTTAACATCTATCTCCCCCGTAGTCTTGGTGACAGGCATGATTAGGGCAGTTGGCAGCTCTGGCCTCACAGCTTCAGGAAGTACATGCAATGGAATGTTTAGCTTTCCCGTAATGGCTCCCAAGGTAACAGAGTTTTGCATTTGAAGGTGTTTGTGGGAGTCCACCAAGGTTTGAATGTCATCCTGTTGACTCTACACTAGAGTAGTGAGAGCTTGCATCTGAGCTGTGAGATTGTCATTAGAGGTTTGCAGAGTGGAGACTTGTTGTCAAAGTGCTTGAATGTGAAGATTTGTTGAAGTAGATGTAGGTGGATGAGAGCTTGATGTAGAAATAGCAGTAGATGGTCCAAATGTAGCTTGCACATGTTTCTGAATTTCATCCATGACCAAAGGTGAAAGAGTGTGTCTTGTAGTATGCATTTGATCCAACTTCCACCTGGTGTTATTGGAATTTGTGATGTGATCTTGAACTACCTTGTGTAAGGCTACAAAGGAGTCCTTTAGCTAATTCACACTCTTATCAATCCCATTGAGATCATACCTTAACATTTGTTCTGAGAAGGTTTTGAACTTGTTTTTGATTTTAGTTTGAGAGGGGATGATTTGGTCCATCTTTTCCCTGACCATCTTCATAATCTTGTCTTGATGTCCATTCAATGTGATTCGAAGTTCTTTTCCAAAGTTGTGGAAAGCCTTGATTTGAGCTTTATAGACTTCATTGATTGCATCATACACCTCTTGTGGAGTTAGGGATCTGGCATTGCTTCCCAAAATTGTGATGTATTCCTCCCTGAATTTAGCTAACACAACATCCATTTCAATTGTGAATTCCTTGTCCAACCAAGCATCACAGTTAGCATCCTAACCAACTTCATCAACAATTTTTGCTTGAGTTTCTTCAATATCAGCATGGTAGGTGAGCATGATAGCTTGGTAGTCCTGATTTGACATGTTGGATGTGAGTAGCTGTTGTGAGATTTTTGCAAGGCCTCCAAGTTGATCAACTCTGAGATCTTCAATTGTTGAAGGCTTATTTTCAGTGTCTTGGAGCCAATGGGAGATTAAGTGTAATTGAGATGTGGAGGGTTGTGAGTCATAACTACTTGTGACTGAGGTCAGTTTTACTCACAGATTGCTCCATGGTTTTGACAAGTTGTTGTTCCTCACACATAGTGGGAACCTCCAAATGAGTTGAAGGAGATTTGATTGGGTTACTGTCATGTGCACCAGTCTCAAACCTTTGTGCTTCGTGCAAAGCACTGTCACTTGAATGTGATAAACTTGCCTCCCCCATAGCAGGATCATTGGCAATTGTACTCCTAGCATCAATTGCTAATGCAATTTCTGCTAGGGTTTTAAGGGGAGTTGTTCCTGCATGAGAAACCTCCAATTGAATTGGAGAGGATTTAGATAGCTCCCCCTCAGGAGTACTACCCTCAAACCTGATAGTCTGTGAATACTGATTTGCACATGAAGGTACATTTAGTATCTCCATGGGGTCTTAGTAAAAAATGATGAATCCCCCATGGTTTTGATGGTGTCATCAAGGTCTACCCCAGCTAGTAGCCTCTCACCATCTGATTGTAGTGTCTGGGTGGTGAGCAAGGTTTCTTGAACCAAGTCACTTGATTTATCTTACACTTAAGGATTGGATTCAAGTACTGTAGGTAGAGAAGAAATTTGTGAGATTAGAAGCTGTTATTCAGAAGTGAGTATTGGTGGCTCCCCCTGAATGGATGAGGGAGCTTCAAAAGATGTGCCCTCACTATGTGTGTTATCCTTATTTCTCCTACCATACACTTGGATTTGATCAAGTGCAGGTTGTGCAGACTCTATACAGGATGTGTTGGGGTGAATGCTCTTTTCAAAAGACACACCTTGTTGAGAAGATGTATCTAGTGTCTGTTTGATCCCCATATTTACAACTGCATCCTTTTGGGAGGATACAGAGGTGGCTTGAGTGGTCAGCTCAGTTTTCTTACTCTTCTTTGATCTCTTGACCAAGGGTGACTCTACTTCTGTTTGATCCTCACCACTCTCATTCATAACTGATAGGGTCACCTCCTTTATCTTCATTTTACACACCTCATCCTTTTGAGAAGATGAGGTGGTTGATTTCCTAGCTACTAAATGTATTGAAGAAATGGTTTCAACTTGGGAAGGCCCCTGTGGGAGTTCCTGTGTTTATACTTCCACAGGTTCAGGGACCATAGTTGTGCTAGGCTGTACATTTGATCTCATGTCTAGCATTGGGTAAGGGTAAGTCCTAAATATCTCCATCATATATGGAGTGATTTTCAGACTCACTTTTACCTTGTTCTTTGTAGCAAGTGAGCCAAATATTATTTTGGACACTTGCTTAAAGTTGCCAATTTTAGTGCTATCAATACCATTCAACAAATGTATGTCTGTGACTTTATCATTTAAAGTAGACATAATGAATCTAGGGAAGAATATTTCCTTACCTCTAGCAGATAGGGGCATGGTCAATCTGGTTACAAGTTCTTCTAGGATCAATAGACCAACATTCAAATGTCTGTTGTGGGCTATTAAGTATACCAGCTTCTGCAGCACACTTGAAATGTTATCATGCCCTGTCTTCCTTCATGTAAAGGCCCTTACCACAGAATCAAACACAAAGGACCAGTCCTTCCTTAAGTTAGTCATGTTCAAGCTTGACAGGTTAATTCTTCCACCATAGTTGATGAAGTACATAAACTCAGTCAGTTCATCAGGAGTTGGCACCTCCACAAGTTTGCAGTTGGCAGCCCCAAAGCTCTATTCACATTTTGCTCATTGAACTCTATTTGTTGGCCTCCAATTATGCAAGTTACTACCATAGAGAGAGAGTTATCATTCATATCAGTCCTTACTACTGTAGTTGTCCAAAACTCATGCAGAACATCCAGATACAGAACTGCGTTAGCAGTCAAAGCACCTGTAAGGTAAGATTCAGACAAAAGTTTCACAAAACCCTTGAAACTATCAAGAGCTTGGTTAGCATTAGTAAAATCTAGGTAATTTATTCCTTTCTCTGGAATAGTAGCTCTAACAACATTGAGTTCCATTGTTGATTAGTGAGAGTGAATGTGTAAGAAAAATTAGTGAGAAAGGAGTAAAAACGAGAGAGAAATTAGTTTTGGATTGAAAAGCTAGGTCACTTGAGATCTCGAAAGTTGTAAGTATGTATATGTATCGAGATCTTTGGGTATTTATAGTAAAAGTAACTGACTTGTCGAGAACTCAAAAATAGAGGTTTGGAATTAGTCTATTGAGAAGTCATTTTAAGAAATGAAAAACATATCGATAAGTCATTTTATTTATTCTTGTAGAGAACTAAAAAAATAAGCTTATCGAGATGTCAAATAAATACCCAGTTTGTCCAAAATGGACTGAATTTGATTCCAATTATTATTTGAATAAATTCAAAATAAAATTAGAATAATTTTGCCAAAAGTATTTTACCAAAATAATTTATCAGATTAAATTATTTCAGTTTTGAGTTATTGATAAATCTAAAAATAATTCTTGTAGAGTACTTTGTAAGTTAACACTTGTACAAAACTCTACAATGACTTATCGATAAGTCATAATGAAGCTTATCGAGAAGTCACTCGAGAAGTCAATAAATTGACTTATCGAGAATTCATTCGAGAAGTCTTAAAATGACTTATCGATAAATCAATTAGACTTATCGAGAACTCAGTTCTCTATATACTCTTGAACAATTTAAGTCTGCCTTGTGTTAATTTTACATATCAAGGATGCAAATTAACAATTTAGCAGTTTACTTGGAATTTGAAAAATTCCAAGTTAAGTTTTTGTTTTTGAAAAATAAATACGCAAAGATTTCTGAAATATTTATAATTCATATTTCAGTAAATTTCTAATTAAATCAAATTAATTTTGATTTACTAGAAATTAATCTGCTGCAACACATTAGCTGAGTTCTTGCCTTAGGATGAAGAATTTAGCATTCCAATTTCGCCTACAAGTCTGGTGAAAGTTGCTTCATCCAAAGGTTTAGTAAAAATATCAGCTAATTGTTTTTCTGTTGGAACAAAAATGAGCTCAATGGTAACATTTGTAGCATGTTCTTTAATAAAATGATACCTTACATCAATGTGCTTTGTTCTAGAATGATTAACTAGATTAACTACTATAGATATAGCACTAGTATTGTCACACATTATAGGAATTTTGTGTAACACTAGGCCATAATCCACTAGTTGATTTCTAATCCAAAGCACTTGTGAACAACAACTTCCTGCTTCAGCCACTGCTGTAGAAGTTGATACAGATTGTTGTTTCTTTTTATACCAGGATACTAGTCTTTGTCCAAGAAATTGACAGCTTCTACTAGTGCTCTTTCTGTCAACCCTGCATCCAGCAAAATCTGCATTTGTGTAGCCAATAGCTTCAAAACCAGTTCCCTTAGGATACCATAATCCCAAGTTAGGAGTTCCCTTCAAGTATCTGAAAATCCTCTTTACAGCTATCAAATGTGATTATTTTGGATTGGCTTGAAATCTTGCACATAGACATGTTGCAAACATGATGTCTGGTCTACTTGCAGTTAAGTAAAACAATGGTCCAATCATTCCTCTATAGCTTGAAATATCTACACTCTTCCCTTTTCTATCTTCATCCAACTTTGTTGCCGTAGACATAGGTGTAGAGGCGGGTGAACAATCAACCATACCAAAAATTTTCAAAAAATCCTTGACATATTTTGTTTGGCTGATAAAGATCCCATCACTTCTTTGACTAACTTGAAGTCCAAGAAAGTAACTCAGTTCCCCCATCATACTCATTTCATATTCACTTTGCTTAAGCTTGGAGAATCTTTGGCAAAGCTTTTCATTTGTAGAACCAAAGATGATATCATCCACATAGATCTGAACTAGGATCATATCTTCACCATGTTTCTTGTAGAAGAAAGTCTTGTCTATATTACCTCTAGTAAAACCATGTTTAAGTAGGAATTCTGACAATATATCATACCAAGCTCTAGGTGCCTGCAATAGTCTATATTGAGCCTTGAGTAACTTGTACACAAAATCTAGAAATTATGGATCTTCAAAGCCAGGTGGCTGTTGAACATAAACTTCTTTTTCTAGCTCACCATTTATGAAGGAACTCTTGACATCCATTTGATACACTTTGAAATTTGAATCTGCAACAAATGCTAGAAAAATTCTTATTGCTTTAAGTCTTGTAACTAGAGCAAACGTCTGATCATAATCAATTCCTTCTTCCTGTGAGTAGCCTTTAGCAACCAACCTTGCCTTATTTCTGGTAACTATACCATTTTCATCCATCTTGTTCCAGAACACCCATTTTGTTCCAATTATACTTCTATTCTTTGGTGCAAGAATTAACTTCCAAACTTTGTTTCTTACAAATTGGTTCAGCTCTTCCTGCATAGCAGATATCCAATCATGATCCATTATAGCTTCTTCAATTTTATTAGGCTCTACTTGAGACAATAAGCATGCATGTAGGCACTCATTAGCAGTTGCACTTCTAGTTCTTACACCAGTAGTAGGATCACCAATAGTTGCTTCTCTAGTGTGACTTCTATCCCACTTTCTTGTATAAGTTTATTGACTTGTGCCTTCATTATTTTCTTTATTATTGGTATGACTGCTAGATCCTTCTTTTCTTTCTCCCCCTGATTTTATGCTATCAAATTCAGGTATTTGAGATGAGCTTCTATTTTCATGATTTTCCTGCTCATTAGTCTCTTCATTCAACATTAGTTGTGTATTGACTTCATCTCACCATCAGAATCTCTATCAAAATTGAGGTTTTCAAATGCAAGGGCTTTAGCTTCATTTTCATCAGGGCATTCCAAGCCTGGAAACTTATCATCATCAAAAGTCATATATGTGTTTTCCATAATCTTCTTTTGAGCTATCATAGAGACCTTGTAGGCAGTTCTCTCCAATGAATATCCCAGAAAAATTGCTTCAAAAACTTTTGAGTCAAATTTTCCCACATATTTGGAGTTGTCTTTCAAAATGTAACACTTGCTTCCAAACACATGAAGATGCTTTACAGTAGGCTTTCTCTTAGACATGATTGAGAAAGGTGATTTTCCATGAGCCTTGTTAATGAGATATCTGTTTTGAGTGTAGCATGCATTGTTAACAGCTTCCTCCCATAAACTTGTTGGCAACTTAGCATCTTGCAGCATTGTTCTAGCAGCTTCAAATAATGTTCTGTTCTTTCTTTCAACTACTCCATTTTGTTGAGGTGTTCTAGCAGCTAAGAATTCTTGAACAATGCCTTTGCTTTTATAGAATTCACTCAATGTTGCATTTCTGAATTCTGTTCCATTATCACTTCTCAATCTTATTACATAATTATAATCTTCATCCTGTTTTTCTAACTTCTTGATGTGCTCAATTATGATGTGTGAATTCTCATCTTTGGAGTGCATGAACCCTACCCAAGTGTATCTTGAGAAATCATCCACCATCACAAGTGCATATTTGTTTCTTGAAATTGATAAGACATTTACTGGTCCAAACAAGTCCATGTGAATGAGCTGCAATGGTGCACTTATAGAATTCACAGTTTTTGACTTGTGACCAGATCTCTTCATTTTTCCTTTCTGGAAAGCTTCACAGACTTCAACCTGAGCAAACTCCAGATTAGGCATGTCTCTTACCAGCTCCTTTTTGACTAAGGTGTTAATTGCCTTGAAATTTAGGTAAGACAGCTTTTTATGGCATAACTTGTTTTGTTCTTCTGATGTCTTGGTGTAGAAGCAACAAATACCATCCTTATTTTTTGAGTCCAAGTCTGCAACAAACAAGCTTCCTTTTCTTGCTACTTTCAGAGCAACTTCACCAGTTTTCTTGCTGATAAAAGTGTATTCTTCTTTGTTAAATAAAACTTCAAAGCCTTTGTCTACAAATTGGCTAATACTGAGAAGATTCACTTCAAGTCCAGCTACCAGTGCTATATCATCATTGACAATATTTCCAGAAACAATCTTACCATATCCTATTGTGAATCCTTTGCCGTTGTCTCCAAAGGTCACCAAAGGGCCATCATTCTCCTCAAACTGTGATAGCAGGGCCTTATCACCTGTCATATGTCTGTAACACCCAATGTCTATGATCCATATGACCTTCTTAATTTTTCCCTGCACACAATGAGTTTTAAGTATGTTTAGAAATCCAAGCAGTGTTGGGCACTTTCTTCTTGTTAACTGATTTAGCAGAAGTAGAATGAGTTGTTTCAGATAAAATAAAATCCAATGACTGTTGTGCATTTTCCCTATCTGTTGTAGATCCAATTTTTGTTTCTTTCAGATCTACTCTCAGTTTGTGACAACTTTTCATCACTTTCAAGTTGCAAGGGATGCAATCAAACTTATCACATAATGAGTAGGGATCATTTGCATCTGCGTCATTGTATTTACAGGCTTCTTTAGCTAGCTTGCTAACAACCTTCTTACAAAGGTGAGTTAGATGATTCATAGAGCCATACATCTCATATTTCTTTCTTGGAGCATCTGCAACATAAGCAAAATTGTTGCTTTTGTTTATCCCAATTTTTCCATTTCTATTTTTCTTCTTCTTTCTTGCATCTTCAGTTTTGGTTCCTTTGACAGGTGTCTTGGAGTCTTGATTGTCAATGAGCTTCTCTTCAACTTTGGAAGATTGAGTGGCTTCTGCATGTTTCTTCTCACTGTTTTCATCAACAATTTATTTCTTGATAATCAACTCTTCTTCACTGAAGTTAACTTCACATGCCTTGAACATAGGTGAATCAACCTTTTTCAGGATTGTTGGAACATTTTCATTTTCTGTTACTTTTCCTTTGTCACCTATATTTTTCTTTTTGTTGTTCAAGGCATCATAATCAAGACCAATAGCAATATTTGCATATGGCTTATTTTTCTCATGGTATTGTCAAACCAATTCAGATGCATTCTTGAAGGACTTCAACTTCACCTCATTCTTTTCCAGTTTTGCCCTTAGCACTGCTTCAGTTTCACTTGCACACTTAAGCTTGTTCTTTAGATATGCATTTTCTTTTTTTACAGCTTCAAGCTTTACGAACAACAGTTCAGCTTCTTGTTTCTCATTCTCAAGTTTCTCATTTATCTTTGTCACTCTGCTAATTTCTTCATTACCAGCAACCACACTTGTATGAATATGAAACATTTATGTGCTCATCTTCTCTACAGTTTCTCTATATTGACTCATATTTAATTAATAGTAGTGAGAGTTGGTACCTGTGATTTTGATGAGCATGATTCTCCTTGCTCCAAGGCCATTAATGCATAATTTCCAACTTCCTCATCTTCATCATTATCAGAATCATCCCAACTTTTTCCCTCTGCAATATAAGCTTTCCTTTGTTATTTCTTCAGAAGAGCTTCATACTTCGCTTCCAATTCAAGATAAGCTTTGTCTTTCTTTGCTTTCTTGGGTTTCCTGCATTCTGTAGCAAAATGACCTAGTTCATCACAGTTGAAGCACCTTATCTTTGATCTATCAATAGATCCAATTTTGTAATCATTTTTCCTATCAGATGTGTACTCCCCTTTTCCTTTCCAGCTGCTGTCTTTGTTGAATGATTGTCCTTTACCCTTGAAGAATCTTGGCTTCTTTACTCTAATCTCAGAGAAATTTCTTGCCAGATAGGCCATTGACTGATCAAGCTCATCAAGTTCATCTAGGGTGTAGAAGTTATCTTCATCCAATTCCAGAATGACTTGTTCCTGTGAATCATTGTTTCTTTGCTCACTTGCTGAGGCAACTTCAATCTGAGATCTTGGCTCATCATTAAAGGTCTGTCTTTCATTACCAATTAAATCACTTGAACCATCTATAACATGTCCTTCACCAGATCTCAGTGATTTCCTTTAAATCATTTCTAGTTCATATGTTTTGGGAATTCCATATAGAACTTCCAGTGTTATTCTGCTCAAGTCTCTACCTTCTCTGATTTCTGAAATTTTCTGTTCCAAATGGTCAGGGAGTGTAAGCAAAAACTTCAAGTTCACTTCTTCAGCTTTATAATATTTGTCATGAACCTGCAAGTCATTTATCATTTTATTAAACCTTTCAAACACATCAATGATACTTTCTTTTGTCTTAGCCATGAAACCCTCATACTGTGAAATCAGTATCCTTCTTTGATTAGATCTAACTTCCTCAGTTCCTTCACAGAGTATTTCAATCTTTTTCCAGATCTGCTTGGCAGTGTCACTGTGGTGCCCTCCAAACCTGGGTCAGAAGTTTGGGATCCACACACACACCTTATTTATAACCTGCTTATAAAAATAATAAAGATAATAATAATATGTAGTGACCCTACTTACCAACTACCACGGACCGCAACAGGTTAAAGTATGCACACAAGCCAAACACCCACTTATATTACAAACCGTCCAAATCCCAACTATTTAAACTCAAAACTGAGTATTAAACATTATTACAAACCTTTACAAACTTAAATTATCTCAAAAGATGCCTACTAGCTTAACTTGATCAACCTCGAATGTAACGGCCTCAACCCCGGGGTCAGGAGTTGACGTCATCGACAACAATAATAACAATCAAAATTCATTAATAATACATAACTACGACCCCTTTACCAAGACCTTTTCCAGGTTTAAGTATGACTTAGGTTACTCAACTAACATAACCCAAATTACCTTACACAATCCTGACCATTAATTTAACGCTGCAACTCAACAGACCTCATCTGGTCTGAACACAACTATCTCAGAGGTGCTTGACATGAAAGGAGCTGGAACTCTGCCCTGACTACTGCGCACGAATCTCGTAGGCTTCTGCAATATATATAAAATATTTTGCAAGGGTGAGCAATTGCTTGCTCAGCAGCACCACTATATGAATAACAAGTTACACAGTTTAAAGTAAAGCAGTTATAGGAACATAATTCATATCTTGCCAGAAACGTGTAAAACAAATATAAATTGGATATCAAAACTAGCATGCTCTGTAAAACAAGATCAATAGTCGTGTGTTGTATATAAAAACCATAGTTCAATTTTAGCATGCCATTTTCATTTATAAACCTTCCGTTTCATTATAGGAACCATAAAACCATCTGTCCCGTTACAGGGACCCAAAGCCATTTGTTCCATTACTGGAATCACAAAATCACAATCAGATATGTATTGGATGTTATCTAGGGATGGATGATCAGGCCTCCACACAAATTATCTAGGATAGTTGGCCGGGCTATCACACAAAATGTCTAGGAAAGCTGATCGGACTTTCACACAAAATCACTGGATCCGCATAGACGAGCTAGGTCTCTGATTATCTATGCTGGACTAATCGGTTATGTAATGCGCGCAACCGAATTAGCCACTTATGCAACTTTATCCAATATCAGATTCATTTTATCCAGTTTCAAAAATCACTTTTTACCTATCTCTTTTCAAAATCAATTCTGTCACAACATACTATTCAAATCCTCTTTTCATTTTAATCACGTTTAGAGATAGGTGTTTTCAGAAGTTACTTTTCCCCAAAACATAATTTTAAACAACATTTTCAAATACCGGGGATACGTAACTTAAAATGTTTCTGTTCCATTATGAGATTAAAGCATTAGCTATTCGTATATACTGAACAATAAAAGAATGGTCAGGGGTACTTGCCTTGCAGAGCTTTACCACTATTACTGATTGACCTTGGACTAACTTGGACACTCGGCTTTATCACCTTACTATCAGACTATCCTGGATCCGACTTCAACGTTCAGGTCCTTCGCTTGGAACCTCGCTACGCTTGTCGACTGATCACTAGGTTATCTTTAGTTCGACTTCAATTCTTGAGTCCTTCGACTAGAACCTACAGAGCCGAAATACCCTACGTTAGACGTCTAGGTATGCTTGACATATCCTCGATACCAATTCTACACAATGATATTCAAACCCGACTCGTAATTACACATATTATAATAACACACACAATAAGTAGGGTTCACGTTCTCAAAATCGGTTTAGTGTTCATTCTCAAAAAATACGTATACTCGTCATTTTATGAAATTAGGGTTATTGGGTTTTGACAGAACATTCATCTCAACATACAATCAGGTCTCGCACAATATATATATATATATATATTTATTTATACTCGTTCGACGTACCGATAATTACAGGGTATGTCCCGAATTTCTAAAATAATTTCCAAAAATTCGAGCAGCACCTCCACTGTTTATCGGCCTACCCGTCGAACAACTCGATGTCAAATCGCAACAACAAACAATCCAACAATTCATTTCACCAGTACAACCGAAATCCATTTCACAAATCCCAAACACCGATTTAACCAACTAATTATTATTATTACATCTTATATTTATACTTGTATTTTATATTTATTTATTTGTAGGACTCAGAACAACGTCATCACCGTCCACCGTCGGCTCGCCGAGGTTCATCGCCGACGGCGACAAAATTTCACGGGTACCCGATTAATTCTCGGGTTTCCAACGCGAAATTTCGCCAATTATTAAAAATAATTTTCCCGCACGAATGATTTATTTCACGAAATCAGTCAATAAAATTCCTGCAGGACATATAATAATATAATAATTAATATCATAATTTTTCCAAAATTACAATCGGCAAGACAACAGGAACATCGCAGCAAACCCCCCTACCACACGCGCATAGGCGCACGCGCGGTAGCCGAAAAAACCCACGGAAACCCGGAAAAAAAATGAAGTAACAGAGCCACAACACTAGCACCTGACGAATTCCTGTGCACCCAGACAAATACATACAAGTATATACACATGTGTATATACAAACGAATAGAAATTAAATGGAAACAATCGGCCTCACCGGAATTTCGGTTGCCACGACTGCTTACCGGGAAAGAGGAGGAGAACCCAGTTAATAGGTAGCAAGGAACATAGACATAGAGAGGGAGAAAATGGGAAAAAAACAGCCGAGAGAGAGATGCTATAGAGATTGCCGAGAAAGAGATGCAAGGAGGAAATGAGAGAATTAATTCCTTACTATATCTGCCCTTCTCTGAGTAAAACATGTGTATAACAATTTATAGAATTTTGACACGTGGCCTTTGAGATAGCTACGAAGGTTTTAAGTCCCGATTTATTCCGACGATCAAAATTACCGAACCGAGGTGCACATAAAATAATATCCAAAATTTACGAAAATAGTCTTAGAATATCATAAATATCCCGAAGTTTGTGAAAACATAAATTTCGTAATTTTAGAATAATTTCTTAAATGCAATTTGTACCCGCTTTTATCAATTAAACGAATCGACGAGCGGGTGAAATAAATCCCTAAAATTACCAAAATAATTTTAAAATTCTCGGAATATTCCAAATTTACATAAATATGAGTTCCATAATTTTTGAAGAATTGGGGAATTAAATACAGATTTTACAAATAAATGCAATTAGAAAATCATACAAGGCTAAATAATTAATGAAATATTGATTTCTGAATTTTATAAAATCCAAAAACAAATATTGAGATTATAAAGTCATAAAAACAATTTTAGAGACAATCCACATATTTACACAAATAAACTTGTATTATATCCACTTTTAAAAGCGAAAAAAAATTCAGTATACTTAATAATTAATTACACGAACAACCCTGTACACCATAATCACCTACACAGATAAAAATAAAACAACCCATAGCTGAAAGAAGCTATACAAAAATATTATTCATTTAATAATTCCATAATTACGCATTTAATTAATATAAAAATACACGAGTCGTTATATCCTTTCCCCCTTAAAAAGATTTTGTCCTCAGAATCTAATCTTGCTAAATGAACGAGGATATTTGACATGCATATCTGACTCTAACTTTCAGGTAGACTCTTCGACTCGGGGATTTATTCATCACATACTCACTATAAACATAAATTCATTACTAAGGACTCGCTCTCAATGATCTAGGGTCTGGATCAATTATTCCATGCAGAATAAATTTGGATGAGAGCCCATTGGCTCCTAATCAATGGCTTGATTCAAATCAGAAACATATCGTTTTAACATTGACACACGGAGCACACTATAAATTTTGTTACAACTGCGGTGGCAATATCAACCTATGGGAAACTTTACCTATATCTATCAATTATCTCGAACGGTCCACTATAGTTAGGACTCCACTTGTCCCTTTTATTCCAACCTAGTCAATATTTCTCAAGGTGCAACTATTGTCAACACCAACGATCTTACTTTTACATCCACACCTATGTCCATACAACACTTCGCAAGGTAGCATTCCCTTACTAACAGGATAATTATTATTATAGAAACTCAATCCATGGTAGGTGATTATCGCAGTTCACTTTTTAAACCCATCATATATATACTCTCCACATTTCTTATATTTTTTGAATCTCCTTCTCACTTTCACCCTATATCTAAGGATGAGAGGTAATACAGATTTCCAATTTAATTTCCAACATCCGATCGCTTCTTACTCATTTCTATCAGTTAAGGCTGGGAAATAATCTTATCTACTAACTTTTCATCACCTTCAGATACTCAACTTTAATTCCCACAGTTTCCAATTCCTTTACTGATTCCTTAGCAATCTTAATTACATTTAATCATTTTTCTCTTCACGTCGCATAAACTATTATATTGGCTTTGCTTAGATAATTGTTAGTGAAATACTCAAAATCTTTTGTTATTTCCAACCAAAATTCATACTTTAAAACTTAGCGTATAATTGCTTCCCTTCTAATCTTCATAGGGAAATCCTGGGACGTTCTACACAAACTTTCTTAATCCTAAGACAGCTGAGGATGTTATCAATAAATACAATTTGCTTTTCCAAGTACTCCTTATACACCAGGTTCCTTGATTCCTTATAGACAAATGATGCCCTTATTACTCCGCATAATATCACCAAAATTTGTAATGCTCATAACTCATCCTGGTTGCAATCTTTGACATATCCTCTGGCTATATCTTAAGTCAATCCCGTAGAAATCACACACTCCTTGAATTAGGTCACGTAAGTAACCAATTCCTTATAGAGGTTACCTATTCTTATTTATCATTTTGTTAAACTCCCGATAATTAGTACACAATTTCATAATATCATTTCTCTTTCCAGCAACATCACCGGTGCATTTCAGGGTCTCTATCTATTACACTCACTTCCCTTTCAATCACTTTCACAATTATCGCACTAATTATTTCATTCCACTAACTTTCAGATATTCCAGGGCATTTATTTATTACTCAAAATTTTCCAGCTTAAGTATTCTCTTCTTCGTATCTTTACAGATGGTGGATCTAACTTATGTCCTTAGCTTATCACTTATTTCCTCGCATGATTTGAAGAATTCCTTATATTGCTTCTGCATCCAGAAACTTACCTTACTATTGGCTTCTGTACACTCTATACTTCACTTCTTCTAATAAACCGCTCCTTACCTTACTACAGGACCACCAAACCGATCCTAAAATCACATCGAACTCTTCTAGCTCGAAGGGTGGGAAATCAGGTGCAACTACATCCAAGTTCTAAATGCTCGATCTCTTGGTCTTTTTAGAAGTTCTGCCTCTAGCTGTGATGGATGTTGGCCCTTGGGATACAGTATCTTGAGTAACCGTTCTACAACTCCTTGCAATATGCCCAACTTTTCCACAGTTATAACACGTAGCTCCTGCATTTTCTGGATTACATTTCGAGGCATAATGACCCTTATGTCTGAAAGTGTTTATCCTAAATCCAATCATGTATGATGAGATAGGAAGAACTTTCCTGTATTCCTATTTGATTTCATTTGAATTAATAAAAGACTTGTTATATTTTATGGGCTTTATCTATTTAAAGTGTATTAAATAAGATGTTCCATAGTTTAGAGTAAAGCTTCTAGAATTATAATGAGATTATAATAGTGAGATCTAGAAGACGACAACTCTGGACTTAAAACAGTTCCTGATCATAGGATAACTAATCGGATGTTAGTGGATCCACAAAGATTAGTACATACTATGCTTGCTCCCTTCAGGAGGATGTCTGTTCTCATAGGCATTTGTGTGGTGACATTATAGCTGGTATGTAGGTGCTTATTAGGGAATAAGTTCACTGAACATGACTCGATAAGTTGAACAACTAATGGAGATTACTCACGTGTCAATAGTTATTCACTGAGTGATAGTTGTACAAGTGTCCTTAGACTTGAGATCGTTGAAGGTATCTTATATATAATGAACTGTGCTTTGGTTTAGTCCATAGTCTCAAGGACATCCATTAGGTCTATTCTGGGCATAGGAATTTGTGTATAGAGATAGTTAACGTCAATAGAGGATCTACCCCTTCCAGTATAGGAAGAGAATATCCTATGTTATTCTTAGTATGCGAGTTCTGGAATCTCTGGCCAGAGTGTATAAAATTAGAAAGGAGTTTCTAATTTGCATTAATATGAACTTTGCATTATGAATAAGAAATCATATGATTAAATTTGATAGGCCTGACATGAGATCCGTGCCTTGTATTTATTTGGGATATTATAAGGGTAGAAGGAATTCATTGTACGGTAACTAGTCACTGACAGGTTCTTGATATTCTAAGCAGTGAATTCATATTATCCGGATAGTCGCTATATGTTGAGAAGCATCACTCACGATGTAGAATAAATATAATTAATCAGTTAATTATATTTAGTGAATTTTAGTATTCATGTAAATAATTAATAAAAGTTTATTATCATTTATTTCTACTACCGGCATAATATTGAACCTACAGGGTCACACCATAAAAGAATATTTTCTTTGATGAAATAATGAGAGAGAGAATTATTTTCTAAATAGTTAAGAAAAAGAAATAATGATTAAAATGGTTTTAATTATTATTAAAGCATTTTATGAAGATAAAATGTCGGGGTTAATATATATAAAGATATATTATAAAACCCTAGGAGAGCCCTATAAATAGAATGAGATGGCTCATTCTATTCACATAATTTTGGTTTTGTGAAAACCCTAGCTTCCATCTTCTTCCTCTCTCTCTCTCTCTCCCAAAAACTCTATTTTATAAAAGCTCGGTTTTATAAAAGGTTCATCGAAGAGGATCGTTCTTGGTGGATACCGGTAGAGTGCTTCACACACTGAGGAGCAACTGCTAGCACTCCAATTTTATAAAGCTTCGATTCACGAGGTATGGTTTCGATTCCTTAGTTTTTTCTTTTATATTTTTTTCTATATGTGCGATATATGGTTTTTACGGAATAAATTGTTATTTCACGCTTTCCCTCATCTGTAAATTCCATCATTGGCATCAGAGCTAGGTTCTGCATATAGAGATTCATATAAAAAATTTCAGATTTTTTTATGCATGTATAGATTTATTATGATTTTTACAAGTTTATTTGGATTTAATTATGAATTAATTTGAAATAATTTTTGCATGAGATTTTGACTACTGATCTGGGTTCTACAAGTGTTGTAGATTGTCTATGTATTTTTTTCATAATTTTGTGATGTATAGATTATTTGTTATGAATTTTTAAAAATTGTTTTAATTAAAATTCATGGAATAATTATGCATGTGAATAATTATGATTAAAATTTGCACAAGGACCCATGGCTGATCTGGTATTTTTCTGCTACTCCCTGATTTAAGAAATCATGTTATTTTGATTTTTATTAATTTATTAATTAAATATTAATTAATTTATTAATAATAAAATTAAAATAATAAATTAATAAGGAGTTATTAATGAAGGGAGTAAAAGGAAAGGGGGTTACATTTTTTTTTTTTTTGTAAACGACTGGAAGACAAACGGGCAGGTGACAGAAAAAAAAAAACTGCTGCGGCTGTGCCAGGCGCGTGCGCTGCATGCGGGGAAGGGGTGTGTTACGCATTCCGTGAATGCGTTACACACTGTTGCGCATTTACGGAATGCGTTACACGCGTAAATGGCTCAACAGTGTTGTAACGCATTACGTACATGCGTTACAGCCCGTCTGTCCATATTAAATTTGATTTTTTGGGAGTTTCGTAAATCCGTTTTGGACGTGCAATATATCGTTGGATTCGTTTGTCCGAGACGGATCTAATGGATTGGTCAAATATTTTTTATATAAAAGTTTTGAACTCTTTATATTCCCGAAAGTGTTTTAAAGCATGTTTTAATTGCTTTTAAATGCTATAATAAATCCATACATCATTATATCAATGTTTGACATGATATTGCTTGCATGCTTAGTTGTTTATTTATTTTTATATATGAGATGTATGCCTATTTTTACCATGCGATGATAGATTTAGGTGAACTTAAATCAATATAAGGCGTGCTCTAGAAAATCTAGAATAGGAATCTTTCTTGCCTTGACAATAATATTATGAATACAATCATGAGATTCTTGTGTTTATGAAATACGTAATTAAATATGAATTTTCAATTATGAGAGAAATGATGATTGTGTCAACAACAGATTTCTATCTATAAGAAAGGGTTATTAAGTGACGCCTCTTGACAATGCTCCACCCGATCTGGGAATCATCTGATTATCGATTATTGATTTGAAATATTTAATTTAAAAGGAAGAATCTCTTTATAATATGATTATATTGTAACGTAATATAATCCCTCTAAAATTAAATAATATCAAGTAGTAGTTGGCCAATGACACAACGGGCTTGTGTCGGTCATAGCCTTCCAACATGATATAAAGTGGTTCTTATTTTTAAATCATTGTCGTTTCGTGCTACATCCGAGGGCTTTGATTTCGAAATAAGAAATACTTGTCTATTACATAGAGATGTGTACATTGAATTAGAATCTAAAGGTCGTTACGTGCTACAGCCGTGGGCCGTTGGAGACTGATTCAATTGTACGAAATGTTGGGTTAGACTTGACTTAGAATATTGAGTTTGTCGTGCTACAGCCGTGACTCAATTATTCAAGAGGCTAAAATTATATTAGGGAATAACATAAGATGTAATTGACAAGAGTTGTCTGCCTATTGAACATCACATGACGTTTCGTGCTACAGCCGAGGTTGTGTAATGGAATGTAGGATCCCTATTCCCACTAGCATTATGAATGCCTAATTTTCACTTAGGGGTTGTATAAATTAGATAAACTAGTGGGAGCCACTTATGAATAAAGACCCGATTCATATAGTGTTTTGAAATAAAATTGAATATTTTCTAAGTGTTGTTATGTGTTTATCATTTACAGATTTACTATATTCGTTATATCTTCTGCACTATCACTACGGAGTATACTAGATGCTCACAAGTTGACTGGTCCTAATTTTGCTGACTGGCTTCGAAACTTGAGAATTGTTCTCAGGGTGGAGAAGCTGGAATATGTGCTTGACTCACCTAAGCCTATTGAACCTGCTAGCGATGCACATAATGATGAACATGTTGTGTATCATAAGTGGATAGATTATGCAAATGTTGCTCAATGCATCATGCTAGCTTCCATGAACATTGAGCTACAGAAGCAGCATGAGCATATGGATGCTCACACTATCCTTATGCATCTACAAGAGTTGTATGATGTGGCAGGGAGGACAACTCGATATGAGATATCGAAGGAGTTGTTCGGTTGTAGGATGTCTGAGGGATCATCCGTGAATGACCATGTACTAAAGATGATCAATTTGATTGAACGTCTTGGACAACTTGGTTTTGCCATGGATGGGGAGCTCAGCCAAGACTTGGTCTTGCAATCACTTCCGGGTTTGTTTTCGCAGTTTGTTGTAAACTTTCCCATGAATAAGCTGGATGTCAGCCTGGCTGAACTCCACAACATGTTGAAGACTGCAGAATCGAATTTCCCCCCTAAGAAGAGTGATAAGTGGCATTTTATACCACTTAGAACGTCTTAAAATGGCTTAAATTGGTGTCTTGAAATCAAGTATTTTGTGTATTTGATGCGTTTTTCTAGTGTTTATGCATTTCAGGGTATTAGTTGCATTTCGGAGGAGGAATCATCAAGAATAAGCCTTGGCATGTGTTCACCATTGAGAGAGGAAAAGAACGGGCAGATTACGGCGAAGAAACGGAGCAAACCTGAAATTTTTCCAGTAGGGTCCTGCGCGTCCGCGCAGCAATGCTGAGCGGCCGCGCAGCAGCCTTGCGCGCCCGCGCAGAAATGCTGAGCGGCCGCGCAAGGTCGGGGAAAAAAGACATATTATTTTAGACTTCTACTTCTGTTTGGCTTCCAACTTCTATGTAATCTGAGTTTTATGGGACTATTATATAGGTAGATTTGAGACGTTTTTCATAGAGTATTAAGAGGAGATTATGTTTTAGATTGTGTTTTGCAAGAAGCGAAGGAGATAAGGAAGAAGACCGATTTAGCACACAGCAACGAAGAGGAAGCATATATTCGTGTGATTCTTGTTTCGTTGTATCGTTGGATGCTAGTTTTCTTGCTTTGACTTATTTACTCTTGTGACGTACTCTGTTTTAATATAATCAGTTTAGTTATTATTTTCTTGTGTTAGTTTATCATGATTTCATATGAACCCATGATGGCGATAAGTTCTATTATGGGCTAATCGTGATCATGGGGTTGCAACGGATTTATTATGGAATTCTTTAGTTAATTGTTTAATACTTTAGTATGTGATGATTGCATGATATCTAGTATTGGTTGTGCTTATTCGTCTTATGTGCGTCGCGAACATATAAGATAGGGTGTTAATCTCTTGTGAAGCGACGGTGGATCTTGAGATTTAGAACTTGCCATGCTAGCATAGGTTCATGTACGTTGTGCATGATTAGTGGGTAACTCTAACAGTTTTATTTGCCCTATGTAATCAAAAAGGGATAACTTGTGCTTAAATCGTTGTGTTGTCAATTTCTGTAGACATATAGGAACTCAACATAATTGATGACTATTCAACTTCTATCTTAATTGTTGATGTTTGGTAGAATGGTATTAGTACAATGAAAGTTGGCTTTTATCAGTTTCGTGTTATTCGATTAATATCATCACTGTCACATGCTAAAGGTAATAACTATGGCTATAGAAGGAAGTAATAATGAAGTTGTGATCTCATGAGTATTTTATTATTGATAAATTGAAGTGTTAGTTAAGTGGTTAATTAAGTAGTTAATTATAGTTAATATTTAATCAACAATTTTAAGTGTTATTATCTTAACACTGAGAAGTAGTCATACATTGGTGAGTGAGTTAAATTAGACAATAAATTAGTCTGAGTCTCTGAGGGAACGAACTAGAAAGTATTCTATATTACTTGCGAACGCGTATACTTGCGTGAATATCAGTGCGTGATTTCGCCCTAACAAAGAGCTCTGTTCTTCGAATTGGTGAAGGTTCCAATCCTAAGAAAAGGAAGAAGAACCCTTCCAAGAAGAAGAAAGTAGGTGAGAAAAAGCCTGTTCCACCAAAAGCTGAAGACCCCAAGAGCAAAGCTGTTTGCTTTCACTGTAACAAGGTGGGGCACTGGAAGAGGAACTGCAAGGTTTACCTTGCAGAATTGAAGAAGAAGAAGGGTAGTGAGACTACCACTTTTGCTTCAGGTATGTTCATGATTGAAGTGAATATGTCATTAAATCAAATTTCTACTTGGGTATTAGATACCGCCTGTGGTTCTCATATTTGCAATTCGTTGCAGGGACTAAGGAGAAGTAGGACTCTTGAGGAAGAGGAGGTGATTCTACGGATGGGAAATGGAGCAAGAGTTGCTGCTGAAGCTGTAGGATCATTTCATTTACATATGCCTACGGGCAAGACTATTGTTTTAAATAATTGATATTTTGTTCCTTCGATTGTGAGGAATATTATTTCTATTCCCATGTTAGAGTTGGATGGATTTTCGTTTGTTATTCAGAATAATAAATGTTCAATTCTTAGAGATAACGTTCTTTATGGAAGTGGTATTTTAAATAATGGTTTGTATGTATGTGACGTAGAGCATGATTTACTACAAATTGAACATACTAATAAAAGAAAAAGGGATGATGAAAATCTCACCTTTTGTGGCACTGCAGACTTGGTCATATTAGTGAAAATAGACTGCGGACATTGCATAAGGTAGGGTTACTTGACCCCTTTGATTTTGAATCATATCCTACATGTGAATCTTGTCTATTGGGTAAAATGACCAAATCTCCATTTAGTGGACATGGAGAGAGGGCTGCAGATTTGCTAGGATTGGTACACACAGATGTATGTGGACCAATGTCTACGCAAGCCATGGGTGGATTTTCATACTTCATTACTTTCATAGATGATCGATCTAGATTCGAATATGTGTATTTGATGAAACACAAGTCTGAAGCCTTTGAAAAGTTCAAAGAATATAAGCATGAAGTGGAGAAACAAACCAAACATAGTATTATAACTCTTCGATCAGATCGAGGTGGCGAATACTTGAATGGAGAGTTTCTAGATTATCTCAAAGAACATGGTATAGTCTCCCAGTGGACTCCTCCATATACTCCACAGTTGAATGGGGTATCTGAAAGGAGAAATCGAACTTTGTTAGACATGGTTCGGTCCATGATGAGCTATACGAATCTTCCAGTATTCTTGTGGGGTTATGCATTGGAAACCTCAACATATTTACTGAATAAGGTGCCTTCCAAATCTGTCCCTAAAACTCCATATGAGATATGAAAAGAAAGGAAACCGAGTCTTAAACACGTTAAGATTTGGGGATGTCCAGCTTATGTCAAGAAAGTTGACCCAGATAAGATGGAATCTCGATCCGTAAAATGTAGTTTTGTGGGATATCCTAAAGAGACTTTAGGGTATTACTTTTACACCGATCATAGGGTGTTTGTCTCCAGACATGCTACCTTCTTGGAAAAGCAGTTTATCCTTGAAGGAAACAGTGGGAGCAAAATTGAACTTGATGAAGTTCAAGAAGCGCAAACTACTACGAATCAAGTGGAAACACCTATTCAGACTGAACAACCTTCTATGGAACAACCCATTCGTAGGTCAGGGAGAGTGTCTCGCCAACCTGAGAGGTATTATGGCCTTGTCATTGAGAATGATAATAAGTTGTCAATCATTGATGATGACGACCCTATGACCTATAATGAGGCTATGAGTAGTGTTGACTCAGAGAAATGGCAAAGTGCCATGAAATCCGAAATGGAATCTATGTATACCAACCAAGTATGGACTTTGGTTGAAGCACCTGAGGGTGCGAAGCCTATTGAGTGCAAATGGGTATACAAAAAAAGATTGGAGCAAATGGCCAGGTGGAGACCTATAAGGCCAGGCTCGTGGCAAAAGGATTTAGACAAAGACAAGGGATTAACTTTGATGAAACTTTTTCGCATGTAGCCCTGTTAAAATTAATTCGGATTTTGCTTGCGATTGCTACTTACTACGACTATGAGATCTGGAAAATGGACGTGAAAATGGCCTTCCTCAATGGGAAACTTGAAGAGGAAGTGTATATGACACAGCCAGAGGGTTTTCTTTCTAAGGGAAATGAACACCTAGTGTGTAAGCTGCTGCGAACCATATATGGTTTAAAGCAAGCTTCTCGTACATGGAACATCCGTTTTGATGAGACAATCAAAGAGTTTGGTTTTATCAAAAACATAGATGAACCATGTGTCTACAAGAAGGTTAGTGGGAGCGCGGTAACATTTCTTGTATTGTATGTGGATGACATACTTCTTATAGGAAATGATATACCGATGCTGCAATCAGTCAAAGTGTGGCTATCGAATAACTTCACTATGAAGGACTTGGGATAAGCATCCTACATTCTCGGTATGAAGATCTATAGAGATAGATCTAGAAGAATGATAGTGCTTAAAAGGTTTAGCATGGAAAACTCCAAAAGAGGTCTCATACCGATGAGCCATAGAGTGTCCCTTTCCGAAAAGATGTCTCCTAAGACACCTGAGGAAAGAGAGCGTATGAGTAAGATTCCTTATGCTTTAGCAATAGGATCTATCATGTACGCGATGTTATGTACTAGGCCTGATGTTGCTTATTCAATCAGTGTGACGAGCAGATATCAGTCCAATCCAGGTGAAGACCACTGGAAAGCAGTGAAGAACATCCTTAAGTACTTGCAAAGGACTAAGGATATTTTTCTTGTTTTTGGTGGCGGATCTGAGTTGAAAATAGAGGGTTATACTGACTCTAGTTTTCAATCATAAAGTGATGATAGCAAATCCATGTCAGGGTACGTGTTTACTCTGAACGGTGGTGCGATTAGTTGGAAGAGTTCCAAACAGTCTACAACGGCTGACTCCACAGCGGAAGTAGAATATATAGCTGCAAGTGAGGCTGCAAAAGAAGCCATTTGGATGAGGAAATTTATGTCTGAGTTGGGAGTTGTTCCTAGCATTAAGGAGCCTATTGTGTTGTATTGTGATAACAACGCAGCAATAGCACAAGCCAAGGAACCTAGGTCTCATAAAAATTCCAAACATATTTTGCGACGCTTTCATTTGATTAGGGAAATCATTGAAAGAGGAGATGTCAAGATTGAGAGAGTTGACACACATAACAACGTAGCAGACCCACTCACAAAGTCATTATCTCAGATTCACTTTGATCGCCATAAAGAGAAGATGGGTATTAGATACCAGGGTGATTGGCTTTAGTTCAAGTGGGAGATTGAAAGTGTTTGTCCTAAATCCAATCATGTATGATGAGTTAGGAAGAACTTTCTTGTATTCCTATTTGATTTCATTTGAATTAATAAAAGACTTGTTATATTTTATGGGCTTTATCTATTTAAAGTGTATTAAATAAGATGTTCCATACTTTAGATTAAAGCTTCTACAATTATAATGAGATTATAATAGTGAGATCTAGAAGACGACAACTCTGGACTTAAAACAGTTCCTGATCATAGGATAACTAATCGGATGTTAGTGGATCCACAAAGATTGGTACATACTATGCTTGCTCCCTTCAGGAGGATGTCTGTTCTCATAGGCATTTGTGTGGTGACATTATAGCTGGTATGTAGGTGCTTATTAGGGAATAAGTTCACTGAACATGACTCGATAAGTTGAACAACTAATGGAGATTACTCACGTGTCAATAGTTATTCACTGAGTGATAGTTGTACAAGTGTCCTTAGACTTGAGATCGTTGAAGGTATCTTATATATAATGAACTGTGCTTTGGTTTAGTCCATAGTCTCAAGGACATCCATTAGGTCTATTCTGGGCATAGGAATTTGTGTATAGAGATAGTTAACGTCAATAGAGGATCTACCCCTTCCAGTATAGGAAGAGAATATCCTATGTTATTCTTAGTATGCGAGTTCTGGAATCTCTGGCCAGAGTGTATAAAATTAGAAAGGAGTTTCTAATTTGCATTAATATGAACTTTGCATTATTCCGAGCATATTCCATGTTTCGACTTTTTCGATTCGGCGTACGGTTTGTCCTGCGCGGGTCCCGGCGCAACATTTTCGATACAATATTCGTTTCGGTAAATCAATAAAACCCGTATTTTCGATAAACGGGAGCTTTTTATTAAACTATCCCAATTATCACTTCGTAATACGTGTAACCAGGCGCTGAGACCAAGACCGCAGTACAAATTGTACTGATTTGGATAATTATCCCGAAAACCGATAACGTTTGGATCAGTTTTTACAAATAAACATACCGTTTGATATCCGGAATGATCCAACGGGATACTAATTTTCCGTAATTATAAATAGCCTTTTACCGTATTTTATTTCGTATCAAAATCATTTGCAGACAGATAATTATATAATTGTTAGGTCACACTTTCACTGTAGAGGGGGTGAATACAGTGTTTATCACAATCAAATCAAACTTCAAGAACTTATGTAACAGAAAACAAACTTTATTTAAACAATAAACTCTGTTACAATCTGGAACTGTTATCTCTCAGTGATGAACAAAATATCACGAGAGCTGCTAGAGTTATACTAAATAATATTCTCGATAATGATAACACATATAGTGTAAACTCTATTTCTGTGTTTATATACTACACAGTTACAAGATATTCGCTAATTGATATAGAATATAATTCTGCTTCCTAAAATATATCAATCAGATATCTTCTATTCCAAGTATTCCATTCTTCACGGAATTCCTTCTTCATGCATATCTCTTCTTATGTTTATCTTGATCTTCTTAACTTTAATCAGCTACTGTCCTTATCTGATCGTCCTTCAGCACTTAAGTTCTGATATCTGTCTCCTGATAACATAAATACTGATATCCCTTAAGTTCTGACTTCCAGTATAAGTACTGATCAGTTAAGTACTGATTTGTTCTGTTCAAATAAGATCTGAAATCTAAACATAAAACATATTAGCCATGACATTATCAAATATATCTAACAATCTCCCCCAACTTGTAAATTAACAAAATATACAAGTTTAACAGATATTTGATGATGTCAAAAACATTAAGTACAAATGCATGAGAAATAGACAAGATAACTACAACTTACAGTCCTTAAAGTTTTTACCAATTCAACTTCTGATAACAACTTCAATCTGTATAAATATCAGAATTTAAGCAGTTGTAGATCTTCGACTTGGCTTCATCATTTTCTGATCTCTCTGATGTCAGGAGTTGTTCTGAGATAATTCTTCAACAAACATTTCTCAGCATATCTGAGTTCATCAATCATTCTCCGTTTGACATCTTTAAGCTCTGCAGTATCTTCACCAGTTTGAAATATTGCAGCTCTGAGATCATTAATCTTTGCTTTTCTCAACTCCCGATCTAGTCTTATGACATAAGCTTTATTAGACTCTAGATTGAATTCAAGCCCCTTAATACCAAGATATGTTCTGATCTGTGCAGTATTAGGCTTCATATCAACAATATCACCATTGTGATTTCTGTACTTTGGAACATATCTGCTGTCAGACTTAACAGAATAAAGTCTTTTCTGTCTCTGAATTTGTTCCTTTAAGTAGTTTGCAGCAGTCTCTGTTATTCTGTCATCCACTTGAAGTAAGAACAATACATGCTCCAATTCTTCAAAATACTTCAACGGAATGGCATTTTGTCTTATATGATAAACCCTACCATCTGTCATGAAATACAACATGATGTATTCTTTCAAGTAGGTATGGTAAACCATCTGTACAGATTCTAGTTGATTCAATCTTTCAGGAGTTGCTCCAATACCTGGTTCACTCAAGGAAGTTGGATCATCAGTAGTGTTGTGTACTCTTCTTTCATCAGCACTTCCCAATCCAGTTTTATCTCTAGCTTCCTTTCCAGTAACTACTCTTGCTTCAAAACCACTTGAAGTAGTCTTCAAAGATTGAGTCTGTTTTGCTTTAGTGAATCCTGGTAGGAGTGTTTTAGATTTATTTTCTGATATCAAGTTAACTTGAGCACTGTCAGAGGTTACTTGCTTCTTCTGAATATCAGAACTTACAATTTCTTGACTCTGAACAACTTGAGCCATGTCAGAGGTTGTTTTAAGAACTTTTCTTGAAGTCAGAGCAAGATTATCTTTTCCATCAGTAATTTCTTCTTCCTTAGGAGGTACATAAGGCTTGATAGGTTCACCAACCTTTTCTTTACCCTTGGATCTATCTGTGGTTGTGATCTAGCCAAAGTTTCTTCAGTATGTATCCTTTCTTTGATCACAATGCCTTTAGGTTTTGGAAGTAACTTTTTACCAGAAGCTTCAGATTTAGATGTGACTTTCTCTGATTTAAGTCTGGCTTCTTCTTCCTTTAAACTTTCCAAGTCCATCCCTGGATTTTCTTGAAGAAATAACTGTCTTGACATTTCCTCATCAAGATCTAGAAGTTCATCAGAACTTATCCTTTTACCAGCAGCAGAACTTATTCTTTTCCCAGTATCAGAACTTGTTCTGTGACTAGCTTGTCTTGATGTAAACCTTCTACCTTGACTATGACCACTACCCATTCCAGAGTTTCCTTGGTCATCTTTTCCATCATCCTTTCCTTGCAGTGACTTGTTGGTTTTGCATTTGGACTTAATTACCTTCTCCCCCTTTTTGGCATCAGCAGGTAATAAAAGAGAGATAAGTAGTTCCACTGAGGTCTGGATTTCAGTAAGTTGCGATTGCTGAGAAGCTTGATTTGTCAGAATTTGATCAATCTGAGCTTGTTGCTTCTCTTGAATTTTCTCAATATAAGCAACCCTGTCAATGGTAGGTTGGAAGAACTTTTTCTTATCAAGTTTCCAAACTTGTTCCTGTTTAATAAAGTTCTCCTGAATCTTGTGTAGCTCTGCATGAGTATTGGAATGAAGACCTTGTAGATGTTTAGTACTCAATGCAGTGACTCTAAGCTGGGTTTTACAATCATCAGAATTTAACATTTCATCAGCTTTAGTCAAGTGCTCAGCAAGATGTAAAGCATTTGGAACACATGAAACTGAGTTCCATTCCTTAGTCCACTCCTGACCTGCAGGAGTTTCACTCCAAGGTACTGGTGCATCCCTGATAACAAACTCCTTTAGCAGTTCAGACTTAGGAAGAGTCAATGGAGGAGTATGTCCTGAAAGACCTGCTGCATCAGCATCTACAGTTGTAGCAGCTTCACCAGTATCTCCAACATTTGCAGCATCAGAACTTAAAGAATCAGTATCTTCTGATAAGACAACTGTGTGAGTAGCAATGGAGGCTTCAACATCCTCGAATTGCTGATCGGATACTAAGTTCTGATCAACAGCCATATCCTGATGCTCACCTAAAATCTGATCATCATCTTGATGCAGAGAAGGTGATAGTGATAACTCAGGAGTTTGAACAGCATCAGTAACAGGTGTTGTGGAAGGATTATTTGTTGTTGGAGCTTCTAACAAAAGTATTTCAGGCACAACCAAGTTCTGAATATCAATTTCAGCACTTGTGCCTGGATCAACAAGAGATATAGAAGGTGAATTAGCCTTGTCAGATACAGGTTCCTGAGATTGAGTTGACGGAGAAGAAGTGACTGGAGCAAATTCCTTGTCTTGCGAGATCAGAGATTCCTGATCCCCTTCCTTAGCTGCTTCTTCCTCATCATCTGAAACTGGCCTCTGTGCCCTCTGTTTCTTGTACTTCCTTGTTGATGTGGATTCCTTGGGAGTTGCAGGAACCGTCATACGTCTAAGCCTCTTGAGAAGCCTAGAACCCCCAATTGCAGAATCCTTCTGAGAAGTTTCCTTCTCAGCTTCATTTATCATAGGTTCTGAAGATGGAATCTGATCCTCAGAATCTGATTCATCTCTCAAAGTAATCCTCCGCTTCTTCTGAGATGTTTGAGGAACAGTCTTTGTTCTCTTTGGCTTAGAGGATGTAGGCTTCACAGTAGGTGCTGAAGAAGAAGGTTGAGCATTCTGTGAAGTGGAGAGATAGGATTTGAGATAAGTTCTGAGGGTAGGTTGAGTAGAATGATAGGTAGGGACTGAGGTTGATGGATTTTGGTTATGGTGAGTTGGTTGAACATTTGAGTAAACAGATTTGTAAGTAGCTGGATCAGCATTTACCAGAATCTGTTTCACAGACTGAGGAATCTGTAATTGTCTCACCATTGATTTCTTTGTGTCAGCATTTATCAGGTCGTTAAAGTACCTTTTTGCAACCTTAAAAGGTGGGGTTTGAGTGCTGACTAACTGGGGTTCAGCAGTACAATACGTATAAATAAGTTGACAGAATCTAGCAAAATAAACAACATCTCGATCCTCTGTCATCCTATCCCCAATAAAACCAATTATTCCAGTTGCAAAATCAAAATGAGTTTGATGGATAATAGCATACCCGATGTGCTGACTTAGAATTGGGATGGCATCAAAATTTGAACACTTGTTGCCAAAGGCCTTGGTGATGCAATCGAAGAAGAAACTCCATTCTCTTCTGATATTAGCCCGTTTCAATTGTCCAAGTTTCGTCAGACTCTTTTCATATCCCAATTCAGCCATTAACTCCCGAAGGGCTGAGTCCTCTGGAACTGAGAAAGTACAATCCTCTGGAAGATGTAAAGCCCTGCGTACTGTACCAGGAGTGACTACAAAAGATGAATCACCCACTTGGAAAATAATACTGGGAGTTCCACGGTTACCACCATCATCAAAAATGCCAGTCCTCCAGAACCTCAGAACTTGTTGACTTGAAAAGAATTCAGGCTGAGTTAAGGCGTACCCAACCTCACTATGTGCAAGAAGATCTTGCACAAAATGCAATTCAGATGGAGCTTCAGCATGATCAAGAATTGCAGCATAGTTGTTTGGAACGAACTTTGCTCCATCAATGATTAAATCCTTTGGTGCCATGAAAAAAAATATTGAAATTCAAGTATGCCTGTTAGGTGTTTGAGATAATATCTGTATGAAAACAACGGAAATAGTAAAGTGAAAGAGAGTAAAAGTAAGAAGAGAGATAGAAGATGAAGAAATTAAAAAGATTAAAGAAATCTTCTCTCTGCTGTACTTATACAAAAAAAATGTTACCGTTGGACACCTGTCAGACATGCAGTAATAACGGATAGTTACTGGGCTCGAGAAAACAGTAATCATGACTTACCCATTTGCCGAGTTTCAAGGAAAAAAAACTGTTCCTTTTATCAAGGGAAACAATTCAAATTTTAACCCGTTATCACTGATTGGATTGTTTTTCACTGCAACATTAATATTCTGAAAATGAATCATGTTAAAAATGACCGAGATAATTTCTATAAATAAGTGCTGACGGAGAATCAGAACTTAAATAAAAACAAAATTTAAATGGTCATCAGAATATCAATCAGGATTTATCAACACAAGATAAAATAACTCAGAGACAAAATCTTGAAGTAAAGACAGTTTTCATTAATATATCAAGTCAATACATATATGAAATAGAAATTACATCAATACAAGATTTTCCCTAAGCTTCTAATCCTAACATCAACAACTTTAGTCCTAGCTAAGAAGCCTGACAAAGCTGAGGATGAAGAAGAACAGGAAGAAGACGAGATTAAGTCATCTTCCTCTTCCTATCTTCGACAAACAAGATAGCGAGTCGAATGATTCGCTCTTGCTGACGGATAGCTTCCCGCCTTTCCTCCTCCAGGCGCTCCAGATGGCGATGATAATCCATCTCGAAGAATAGAAGGTGAGCCAGCACCTCCTGTGGGACAGAGTCCCAGATCTCCTCAGGAATGGCTGTTATATGCCACTCCTGCCGCCACTCAGCACAACTGAGTTCCATTGTGAAGGTTTGTGTGTTCAAAAACATGTTGAATCGAACCATTTTGGTTTTGACAGAAGAAGGAGGATAAGTGTGTGAGAAGAATGTGATGGAAAGACTGATGTGAAGTGGTTGTATATATAGGCAAGAGAATGCCAAGAGACGCAAAGAAATTGAATGCTGACAGGTAGAATTAATTCTACCTCGTCTCCCTAGACTTTGAAAAAGAATAACAGTCATTGGAAAAGGAATGTGCACATGTAACAAGAGTGATCTGTTCAAGGACGAGTGCCATTATGTTTTAACCATAGACTATTAATCTTCCACTTCAACATTTCGAAATTAATCTGAGACTGTTACCAAATTTTATTCACAGATAAGTCAAGTAAAGGGTTAGACTGAAAAATCAGAACTTAGACCTATACCAGAACTTAACAGTCATCAGAACATAATGTCTTAACTCGAACAAGGGATATCTATCTTAGTAAATACTCATACAAGTTCTTAGTTATGAACGTCAGAACTTAATCATCAGAACGTGGAACTAGAACTTGTCCTCAGAATTTGTGCAGAAGTGACACAATGACTGTTTATCTAAAATAACATAGACCACCACAGAAATTTCATCATTCATATGGAGTGATGTGTGTGTGCATTAAGCTAAATAACAGACAAAGAGTAAAGTCTGATCTACTTCAGTACATCTGAGAAATAAGTCATAATTAAAATTTTGCTAAAGAGCTGTCATTATCCTGAAACCTACTGATAAATGAGTTCATGCATGAGTCCACCTCTACTGTTTCTGTGCTAATTTTATGCATCTTTTGAAATTCTATTTTACAGAGGCTTCTCAGTGTAAGTGAGTCACGACTGTTTATTAGAATTTATGCTATTATCAGAGTATTTCTCCAGTAATCATAGAGTGTGAAAAGTCACCAAGAAAAATATTTTGCTTTTCTAATGCATATTTACTTAATACCAGCAATGCACTTGGGTCGTCCCATTCACATTTTTACTCTAGATCTCAAAGGAGTACCTGATATTATTCTTTGATTCTTTTTCTTTTTCTTTTGATAAGTGAGGTTTATCAGCACTTAGTACATTCAGCAGTTTTACTAGAATCAGAACTTAAACAGATGAGTAGCATTATTCTAATTTGTGACTTAGTAATAAGATATACAAAGTAAACTTAACTAAGCTCAGTTATCAGAATTTGCTTGTGTCATAAAATTTCCACAGAAATAATTACTTCTTTCATGGGATCATTTGTTTATTGAAGACTAGTAGGTCAGTATCTAGCACAGTTATCCTCATGGGATTAAATAGTTACTGAAACAGACATATCACTTATCAGAGTTTAGAAACATATATCAGACAACAGTCAGTACTTAAAGACATTTATCAATTAATGCACAGAATATACAAAGAGATTAATTCTGTAAATACTGATCATAAAGTCTGATAACATAGAACAAGTTTAAGCAGATTTAGAGAAAGAACCTGAAATCATTCCAAGTTCATTTACCAATTTTGAAAAGGTAGCTTCACACAGTGGTTTTGTGAAGATATCTGCTACTTGTTGATCTGTGGGAACAAAATGCAATTCCACTGTACCTTCATCCACATGTTCCCTGATGAAATGGTACCTGATGCTGATGTGCTTTGTCATAGAGTGTTGAACTGGATTACCTGTCATAGCAATAGCACTTTGATTATCACAGTAAATAGGGATTTTGAAATATGTTAACCCATAATCCAGTAACTGATTCTTCATCCAGAGAATCTGTGCACAGCAGCTTCCTGCAGCAATATACTCTGCTTCTGCAGTTGATGTGGAAATTGACTTTTGTTTCTTGCTATACCAAGAAACCAACCTGCCTCCAAGAAATTGGCAGCTTCCACTTGTGCTTTTCCTGTCAATTTTGCAACCTCTGTAATCAGTAATATCTACTGAATTACCAGTATCCTTATCCAGTTTTGTTGCAGTGGCCATGGGAGTGGATGCACTTGAACAGTCTTACATTCCAAATTTCTTCAGCAAGTTTCTGGTATACTTAGATTGACAAATAAAAGTTCCTTCTTCAGTCTGCTTGACTTGAAGGCCCAGAAAATAACTAAGTTCTCCCATCATACTCATCTGATATCTTGACTGCATTAGGTTGGCAAACTTTTTGCAAAGTTTGTCATTTGGAGACCCAAAAATAATATCATCAACATAAATCTGGATCAAAAGTAAGTCCTTGCCATGATTGAGATAGAACAATGTTTTGTCAATAGTTCCTCTTGTTGAATCCACTTTCCAGAAGAAACTGAGCTAAAGTCTCATACCATGCTCTTGGAGCTTGCTTAAGTCCATAAAGTGCTTTATCAAGCCTGTAGACATAATCTGGATGTTTGGAATCTACAAAGCCTGGAGGTTGTTCAACATATACTTCCTCTTCCAATTCTCCATTGAGAAAAGCACTTTTCACATCCATTTGAAAGACAGTAAACTTTTTGTGAGCAGCATAAGCCATGAATATCCTTATGGCTTCTAACCTAGCAACTGGAGCAAATGTTTCATCATAGTCAATTCCCTCCTGTTGAGAATATCCTTTTGCAACCAGCCTTGCCTTGTTCCTTACAATTATGCCATCACTGTCAGTTTTGTTTCTGAATACCCACTTTGTACCAACAACCGATCTATTCTTGGGTCTTGGCACTAAGGTCCAGACTTTGTTTCTTTCAAATTCATTCAACTCTTCCTGCATTGCTTGCACCCAATCAGCATCTTGAAGAGCTTCTTCCACTTTCTTTGGCTCAGACTGAGAGAGAAAAGAATTGTAAAGACATTCATTCGAAGTACCTGTTCTAGTTCTGACACCTGCCTCAGGATTTCCAATTATTAAATCAGGTGTATGTGATTTTGTCCACTTCCTTGCAGATGGAAGATTTTCTCTAGAACTGGATGCTCCCCCATGATTCATGCTGTCTTCGGTTTCATTTTCTGATGCTCCCCCTGAAACTATGCTCTCTGAGTTGGATCCTTCAGTATTTAGATTTTCAGTACTGTCAGTACTTGGCTTATCAGAACTTGACGAATCAGAATTTGAAGAGCCAGATGTATGTTCTGATGCTTCTTGAGATGTGATAATATCTTGAGTATGCTCCCCCTGCATTGGTGCATCTTCCTTTGACGTAGTCACCACAGTTTCAATAACATCAGAGTTTAATCCATCAGAATTTATAGTATCAGGACTTAGACTGTCAGGACTTGAGATATCAGAATATGAATCTTCATTTTCAAATCTCAGCTTATCATGATCAATGCAATCTTCAAGTCCAGTGATCTTCTTGTCATCAAAAGAGACATTGATAGATTCCATGACCACTTTTGTTCTCAAATTATAGACTCTGAAGGCTTTTGTAGAAAGTGGATATCCTACAAAGATTCCCTCATCAGCTTTTAGATCAAACTTGGATAGCTGTTCAGGATGAGTCTTGAGAACAAAACATTTACATCCAAATACATGAAAGTATTTGAGATTTGGCTTCTTGTTCTTCACCATCTCATATGGTGTTTTTCCATGCTTGTTAATGAGTGTTGTATTTTGAGTAAAACAAGCAGTCTGCACAGCTTCAGCCCAGAAATAGGTTGGAAGCTTTGCTTCTTCAAGCATTGTTCGTGCAGCTTCAATTAGAGTTCTATTCTTCCTTTCAACAACTCCATTTTGCTGTGGAGTTCCAGGAGCAGAAAATTCTTGCTTTATTCCATGATTTTTGCAGAACTCTTCCATTATCAAATTCTTGAATTCAGTGCCATTATCACTCCTCAAAATTTTCACAGAATCTTTGATCAATTTATCCAGATGTTTGACATGATCAATCAGAATAGATGCAGTTTCACTTTTTGTGTGCAAGAAATACACCCATGTGTATCTGGTGAACTCATCTACTATGACCAACGCATATTTCTTCTTTGCAATAGACATGACATTCACTGGACCAAATAGATCAACATGAAGTAGATAATAAGGCTCAAGAATTGATGATTCAGTCTTGCTCTTGAACGAAGATTTTCTTTGTTTAGCCTTCTGACATGAGTCACAAAGACCATCAGGAACAAACACTGATTTTGGCAGTCCTCTCACAAGATCTTTCTTGATCAGTTCATTTATCTTGTTGAAGTTTAAATGAGAGAGTTTCTTGTGCCAATTCCAGCTTTCTTCAGTTGAGGCTCTACTCACTAAACAGATTGCAGAACCATCAGAACTTGTTGAAAGCTTAGCTTCATAAATGTTACCACGCCTGAATCCCTTCAGAACAATTTTTCCTTTAGATTTACTAACTATTTCACAATGTTCTGCAAAGAAATCAACATGATAACCTCTGTCACAGATTTGACTTATACTCAGTAAGTTGTGTTTAAGTCCTGAGACTAGAGCTACATCTTTAATGATGACATTCCCAAGATTGATATTGCCATATCCCAAAGTTTTTCCAATGTTGCCATCTCCATAAGAAACACTTGGGCCAACTTTCTCCACAAAGTCTGATAGCAGGGCCTTATTTCCAGTCATGTGTCCTGAACATCCACTGTCCAGAACTAAAATATTTTTCCTGTTGCCCTGCAATCAAAAAGACCACTAATTATTAGTTTTAAGGACCCAGACTTGCTTGGATCCTTTGGCCTTTTTAGGTTTGTTAACATTTGCAGCGGATTTAACATCAGATTTTATGTTAACAGTTTTCTTATCAGAACTTATACTAGAAGGAACAACAGAAACTTTCTTTAAAGAAGGTTTTATTTGATAATAATCATAGTACAAACTATGATATTCCTTACAAGTATAAATGGAATGCCATAAACTACCACAATGAAAACAAGGATTTTGTGGTTTGTATCTAACAGACTGACTCTTAACTCCTGACTTTGTAGATAAGGAGTTAATATTCTTATTCTTCCTGCAAAAAGAAGCCAGATGGTTAGAACTTCCACAGTTATAACATGCTTTCCTAGGAGCATCAGGAACAGATTTATAGTTATTGCTTTTATTCATACCTTCCTTTCCATTCCTGTTTTTCCTAGGTGATTTTACCTTGTTTGCATTCTTAACATCTTTCAGCTTATGCTTAAGCTGCTTCTTTGTCATTAAGCCTATGTTAACTTCAGCTGTCTTTTCCTGTTTTAGTTTGTCAGAAGTTAATTCCTTTTTAACTTCTGATTTCTCAGTTTCGGATTTTTCAGTTACAAACTTAACAGGTTTTAACTTCGGCTTTTGCTTATCAACAGGCTTAATTTCTTCAGTTCCTTTTCCATTATTTTCTTCATAACCTAAGCCCTCTTTCCAGTTTCCACTGCTCAGCAAATTTTGAGTTGCTTTGCCAGAGTTAGTCCAAGTTCTGATAATCTCTCTCTCCTTTTCTAACTCAGTTTTTAGAGATTCATTCATTTTTAGCACTTCATCCCTAACATAAAAAGCATCATCTCTATCCTTCTGAGTTTGATGAAACATGACTAACTCTTTTTCTAAGAAATTGTTTCTTTTCTTAAAAGCAAGATTTTCAGAAGTTAATCTTTCACATGTTAAAGTTTGATCTCTATAACTAACAAACATGGTTTTAAGATATCTTCTCAACTCATTAATATCATCAGTATGAAAAGCATAAGTAGTCTGAGGTACCTTTGTTTCAGCAGTTTCAGAACTGCTCTCAGAACTTGATTTTTCAGCATTTGCCATCAATGCATAGTTCTCCTCACTTTCAGAGTCTGAGGTGTCTGTCCAGCTTTTCTGCTTTGTGACAAGAGCTTTGCCTTTGTCATTCTTGGTCTTCTTGCACTCAGGAGATATGTGGCCTTTCTCACCACAATTATAACATTTAACATTAGCATAATCTCCTCTGTCAGACTTTCCTCCTTTTCCTTCAGATCTTCTGAAATTCTTCTTATCAGAACTTATGCCTTTCCTGGAAAACTTCTTTCCCTTCCTGAACTTCCTGTATGCAATCTTTGTGATTCCTTTCACCATAAGAGCACACAGCTTCATCATCTCCTCATCAGCATCAGTTTCAGGCAAGCTTTCAGAATCTGAGTCATCATCACTCTCAGAACTTGATGACTCAGTATCAGATTTTATGATAAGAGCTTTACCCTTATCTTTCTTTGAGGAAGGTGGTTTGGGGGATTCCTCTTCAACCTTGAGAGCAACTGTCCTTGACTTTCCTCCTTTTCTCTTGCTTCTTTGTTCCATCTCAAGTTCATGAGTCTTGAGCATTCCATAGATTTCATCAAGAGTTGTTTCATCAAGATTGTAGTTGTCTCTTATTGTTGTTGCCTTCAAATCCCAACATTCAGGAAGAGCTAACAGGAATTTGAGGTTTGTATCTTCAAGATCATACTCCTTATTAACCAATGACAAGTCATTCAAGAGTTTGACAAATCTTTCATACACATCAGTCAATGACTCATTAGTCCTAGAGTCAAAGTGTTCATACTCTTGAGTGAGTATTGTCTTCCTGTTCTTCTTAACTGTTTCAGTTCCTTGACACCTTGTCTCCAGTGCATCCCATATCTCCTTAGCAGTCTTGCAGTTGATTACCCTGTTTGACATTACATTATCAATGGCACTATGCAATAAGTGACGTACCTTGGCATCCTTAGCAATAGATGCTATATCTTCAGCAGTGTAATCATTCTTTTCCTTTGGTACGGTCATTGCTGCTTCACCTGGAACTACAACAGCGAGCTTGGTAGGTTTGTGAGGCCCTTCCCTGATTCTATCAAGGTATTCTGGATCTGTTGCTTCCAGAAACATGGTCATCCTTACCTTCCATATGGGATATTCAGATGGTCTCAGTATGGGAACTCTGATAGTCTCATATCGACTCTGAATTGATGTCTTTGATGATTCCTCAGTTTTGGTAGGCTTAGTTGGAGTTTCTGTGTCAGACATGACTGTGTTTGGATCTTTAACTGTATGTGTGTTAACAGATAGCTCTGATACCACTTGTTAGGTCACACTTTCACTGTAGAGGGGGTGAATACAGTGTTTATCACAATCAAATCAAACTTCAAGAACTTATGTAACAGAAAACAAACTTTATTTAAACAATAAACTCTGTTACAATCTGGAACTGTTATCTCTCAGTGATGAACAAAATATCACGAGAGCTGCTAGAGTTATACTAAATAATATTCTCGATAATGATAACACATATAGTGTAAACTCTATTTCTGTGTTTATATACTACACAGTTACAAGATATTCGCTAATTGATATAGAATATAATTCTGCTTCCTAAAATATATCAATCAGATATCTTCTATTCCAAGTATTCCATTCTTCACGGAATTCCTTCTTCATGCATATCTCTTCTTATGTTTATCTTGATCTTCTTAACTTTAATCAGCTACTGTCCTTATCTGATCGTCCTTCAGCACTTAAGTTCTGATATCTGTCTCCTGATAACATAAATACTGATATCCCTTAAGTTCTGACTTCCAGTATAAGTACTGATCAGTTAAGTACTGATTTGTTCTGTTCAAATAAGATCTGAAATCTAAACATAAAACATATTAGCCATGACATTATCAAATATATCTAACAATAATTTTCAGAGAAAAGCCCTAATTACATATTTGTTCTAAAAATCAAACAACAAAACGGAGGCGTTACCGATCTCTGTTTTCAAAGCTTGAGTAACCAAAATGAAGGATTTGAAGTGTTCTATCAGATTCCGAGCTTTGTTCCACTGCAGAAATCAAGGTTATTTTTCTAAAAAATTATTTATTTTCGAATTTATTTTATTAAAAATATGAATTTTTGTTCGGATGATTGTTTGTATGATTTGATGATTGCATGTTGTAGAGCTTGTTTTCCTGATGATTTTCATATGTCATACGTCTGATTTGGAGTTCAATAACATGTTCAAATTTGAGTTTGATTTTCGAATTTTAAAATTAGGGTTTATAACCCGTATGAATGTTCTTAATTGAAATTTGGGGGTTTCTTATTATGTGATAGATTGATGTTGTGTTATAATGGGTTGTATTTTCTGTAAAATTTGCAATCTAGTCGTATAAGTTTCATGAACCAACGAGGTCTGTAGAGAAGGGAGTTGTGTTTTGAAGTTTTCCGATGTTCGCCGGAAACTGGAAAACTTCACGGCCAAATTCCGGCAAACTCAGGGATTGTTAGGATGAATTGATTGCATGGTTGTGTTCTTGGTGTTGTGTAGATGTGATCTGGAGGTGTTGGTGGGGCGAAGACATCGGGAACGTGTTCTCCGGCGAACTCGACTGTTTTCTGGCGAAGGGCTGGAAAATTACAGTTTAGTACTCCAACTTTTGAAAACGATGCAGTTAGGTCCCTGAAGTTTCCAGAGTTTGCAAAAGTTTGATTCCTGTTTTAAAAATGTTTAAAAATCATATTTCCTATTTATTTTTATTATAAAAATTCATTTTTAAATTCTGAAAATTCTAAAAAATTATTATTTTAATTCTGAAAATTATTTTTAATTCACAAATAAATCTAAATTAATTAGGTAATTAATTTCAGTTAATTTATAATTGATTAATTGGTCAATTAATTCGAAAATTAATTGATTAATTGATTTAATTAATTATTAATTGATTTTAATTAATTATTTAATTAGATTTAATTATTTAAAAATGATTTAAAAATTATGAAAAATAGTTTCGAGCTTTAAAATATTATTCTAAATTATTTCCAAGGCTCGAGAATTATTCTAAAATTATTTCGGAGCCAGAATGGGCCAACTGAACCCTGTTTATTAACCCGAAATTGATCCAACGACCCGTTTTAATTTCGAAAAATGTTTTAAAAATCATTTTAAATACCAGAAAGCCTATTTATGACCCGAGACTTCTTTATAAATAATATATTATTGATTACGTGATGTATTATGTGCTATATGTGACTTGTTAATTGACTATCTGTCTATATATTCGGTGTTTACTTGATTATTGCATAACTTTCAATCCGTTAATCGGATTTGGGTAAAACGAAGGGTAGATAGAAGTATGTGTTGAATAGAATTCCATGAGTAAATTATTGATAGATGCTTATGATATGTGAGCAGAAGAGGAAAGACATAAGAAAGGGAAACAGATAGTTGAAGAGTAAGACGGTTGTGATTGGAAACGAGTGCAGTGTAGTAAGCTAATATCAGGCAAGTGTTCTGAACTTTCTCGAGATATTGTAGTACTTGATAATCCTGTGATATTGCAAGTGCTTTGAAGCACAGAAACCTAACGCCTGATTTTAGTTATTATTCTTGAGCCATGAATCATATTCTTTCTAATCCATTGATTATTGTATACCCAAACAAGAATCACAAATCTACGATACTACTCCACAAATACATACAAACTAAATACCAAACACTGAAATGAACTATTATATATACTCAACCCATGGTATCTTATACTTGAAAGGACCAAATCCTTGAAACCTTGAAATGTTGATTCCTTTGTTATCCAATTCTTTCATTACCCAGCATCCAAGCTTTTAAATTGCCTTATTGATCCTTACAAGGATTGAAACCCTTTCATTGTTAGACATTTATTGTTGTTAATGATTTCGGTTATTATTTATTATTGCATATTCTGTTATTATGTTAGAATTGGATTGTTTTTATAAAATTGTGGACCAGATTCGTGGTCAGACCATATAATGGTCAAGTTAGGCCAATGTGAGCCTTGGATCCAGTAGTTAGAGCAATGCTGTGTGCCTTGCTCGGGGTTAGTGCGTGACTGATCAACAGCCTAACCTTGGTTTTTAAATTAAAAGTATAATATCCAAATCTAAATCATAATCCATTGTTCACTTGATATCATAACCATATTCATCTGATGATCATTATTCTCAGTTTTGTCATTATGACTTGCTGAGCTAGTTAGCTCATTTGTGCGATGTTGTTTATATTCTTTCCAGTTAAAAAGGAACCAATTGGTAAAGAGGATCCCCAGTTCAGCACGAGAGCTAGGGGTTCATGTTGAGAAAGCGGAGCTAGTAGGCTTCTTTTGGAATAATTTAAGTTTGTAAAAGTTTGTAATAATGTTTAATACTCAGTTTGAGTTTGAAATAGTTGGGATTTGAACGGTTTGTAATATATTAGTGTGTTTGGCTTGTGTGCATACTTTAACCTATTGCGGTCCGTGGTGGTTGGTAAGTAGGGTCATTGCATATATTATTATTATCTTTATTATTGTTATAAACAGGTTATAATTAAGGTGTGTGTATGGACCCCAAACTTCTGACCCGGGTTTGGAGGGCGCCACAGGTTTGGTATCAGAGCTACAGGTTATAAGTCACTGACACAAGCCTAGGTTGACGGGAATGGGTAGAGGGATAGGATTAGAAGTAAGGTATAGGATGATAGAACGTCGAGAGGTTGAGTGTTATAGTATAGCCGGTATTAGTATAGTTTGCGTCGTGGTACGAGATTCTTATATTACGATATGATTTCAGATAGCAGAGATGGCCGACTCTTTTATTCCCGTATCAGCTGATCACTCAGAGCCTTCAGTTGGAGCACCAGCATCGGATCCACGTCCTGTGATTCCACCAGCATTGGCTATTCTACCTCCACCGGTGTTGCAGCCCGTACCATTGCAGGCTATTCCACCTCCAGGAATGAGGCCACCTGTCAGAGGACCCCCACCAGCTGATTCAGATTCCACTGGGCATTCAGTAGCGAGTGCCCCATTCCAGTCTACATTGCCCCCAGTTCCTTATTACCGGTATGAGGCTCTTCTATTGGAGCGTGATTCCTTGCTGGCTCAGATTAGAGAATTACAGCATATCATTAGGACTACAGATGTTGATCGTGGTGTGAGGGAGCTTCGAGAGGAGATTCATGTGACACAGAGGGTTCTGGAGGCTAGGCTACATGGAGCTACACTACCTGGCAGAGGCCCTGATGCACTGCTGGGCTGGGCTACTGAGGTGATGGAGGACTTTGAGAGGCTGGCAGGACCAGAGTTTCCTTGGAGTTGAGCCAGAGATTTTGAGATGGAGACACTGAGCAGTGTTGTTATGGTTATGTAGTATGGACAGTAGTGTGTAGTGTGTATCAGTATACTTTTGAGTTGTATTTATAGACTAGCGATGTTGACTAGTGAGTAGGTTATTGTACCCTTTTTGCTTTTACTTTCGAAGCGTCTTTACGCTTGTACTACCTAAAACTTTTGATCTATATATCAGTACCTTTTCCTTTCTAACACTGTCATTTACTTTATCGCATATGTTTTACTTTACCTTATTTATTGCACCAGTATACCCTGTGATACCATGTACCCTATTTTCCATAACTGTTTATATTCTGTAAAGAAGCATGCAATTTACTTAGTTACAACTGTTTTCAAAAAGAGATATTTCTATTTTACAAAACTTTTCTTTTAAACAAAGATTTGATTCAAAAGCTAAATAAATTGATTGATTCTTTACAGAAAATGCCTCCCAGAAGAAATACCCGCACCAACACCCAGAATGAAGAAACCAACAACAATAACAATAACAACCAAGATGAGACAAACCAGAATGTGAACCCAGGACCCATGTACCCAGCAATAGCCCAGATTCTTCAAATCTTGGCCCAACAAACAGTTCACCTGGCACAACAACAGCAGAGACAGACCAATCCCCAGGTAACTTTCAAAATTTTTCAGGCAGTAAACACACCAGAATTCAAGGGTTCCTTAGAGCCAATTGAAGCAAATGTGTGGTTAAAGGAAATAGAGAAGGAATTTGCCTTGGTAAAAGTGAAAGAGGAGCAGAAGGTTGAATTTGCAAGTTACTATCGGAAGAATGAGGCCACCTATTGGTGGGAGATGGTGAAGACATTGGAAAGCACAGATGTTATTACTTGGGAAAGGTTTAAGGAATTGTTTTCAGGAAAGTATTTTCCTCAGTTTGTTCAGGATCAAATGGAGCTGAAGTTTTTAGAATTAAAGCAAGGGAACATGTCGGTAACAGATTATGAGGGGAAGTTTGAGGAATTATCAAGGTATGTGCCGTCATATGTTGATACTAATAGAAAGAAAGCTAAGAGATTCCAGCAAGGCTTGAAGCCATGGATCAGAGGGAAGGTAGCTATTTTTGAATTGGATACCTATGTCGGGGTTGTATAGAAAGCTATGATCGCAGAGACAGAGAGTGAGATGTTCCAGAAAGAAAAGGAAAGCAAGAAAAGGAAAGTTGAGGGAAGTGAGGGTCAGTCACAAACAGGGAAGTTTCCAAATTTTAAGAAGGGCAAGTTTCAGCCAGGGAGAAATTTTAATTTCAGGAGATAAAATGCAGGAGACGGAGGCCAGGGCAATCGTCCAGCTAATGTGAATCAGCCGAATCAGTTGAGATTAACTTTTCCAGATTGTCAAGTATGTGGAAAGAAGCATGGAGGAGTTTGTAACAAGTTGAATGTGGTATGTTTTAAATGCAACCAGAAAGGGCACTACTCGAGGGAGTGCCGAAATCAGCCAGCAAGAGAGCCATCGAATAAGGATCAGCCTATCCGGAATCCAGCAGTGAAGGTTCCAGCCATTGGATTTACATGCTTTAAATGTGGGAAGCCAGGACATATGGCCAGGGATTGCAAGACACCAGCCCCAGTCAGTAATGCATTAAGGATTATGAGATCTACCCCAACAGTGAATGAGACTCCGAGGGCTAGAGTTTTTGACATGTCGGTGAAGGATGCGATCCAGGATACAGATGTCATGGCAGGTACACTTAATGTGAATTCTTTATGTGCCAAAGTGTTAATAGATTCGGGAGCAACTCGATCGTTTGTTTCACAAGATTTTGTTAGTAAGTTAAATTATCCAGTTGAGTGTTTAAATGAAATAATGATGGTGGAATTAGAAAATCAAGAACGTGTAACTGTTAACCAAGTTTGTAGGAATTGTGAGATTGAGATTTCTGGTAGTAAATTTTGTGTAGATTTGATACCGTTTAAGTTAGGAGAATTTGACGTTATATTAGGGATGGATTGGTTATCTAAGCATGATGCCCAGATAGATTGTCAAAATAAGAAAGTAATGGTGAAAATGCCAGATAAAAGAATAGTAACGTTCAAAGGTCAGAAACAAGTAAAGAAGTTCTTAACGATGATTCAAGCCAATAAGTTACTATGACAAGGATGTGAGCATTTCATGGCATATGTGATCGATAGAAGTCAGGAGCCAGCAAAACTTGAAGATATTCCAGTTGTGATGGAATTTCCAGACATATTTCCTGACGAGTTACCAGGACTTCCTCCAGATAGAGAAATTGAATTTGCAATCGACTTAGCACCTGGAACCGAACCAGTATCCAAGGCCCCGTATAGAATGGCGCCCGTTGAGATGAAAGAATTAGCAAAACAATTGCAAGAACTGTTAGAGAAATGAGTAATTAGACCCAGCGTATCTCCGTGGGGTGCACCGGTATTATTTGTCAAGAAGAAAGATGGAAGCATGAGACTGTGCATCGATTATAGGGAGCTCAACAAATTGACGATTAAGAATTAGTATCCGTTACCCAGAATTGAGGATTTGTTTGACCAATTGAAGGGAGCCAAGTATTTCTCCAAAATCGATTTAAGATCGGGATATCATCAACTGAAAATCAAACCAGAAGATATACCAAAGACAGCTTTCAGAACAAGGTATGGACATTACGAGTTTTTTGTGATGTCTTTTGGATTGACCAACGCCCCAGCAGCGTTTATGGACCTGATGAACAGAATTTTCAAGGAATATTTGGACAAGTTCGGTATAGTATTTATAGACGATATTTTGATCTATTCAAAGACGGAGGAGGATCATGCGGAACATTTAAGGACAGCTTTGGAGATTTTAAGGAAAAAGAAGTTATATGCTAAATTGTCGAAATGTGAGTTTTGGCTATAGGAAGTTCAGTTCTTAGGACACATAATCAGTAACGAAGGGATCAAAGTGGACTCGGCAAAGATCGAGGCAATTACGAATTGGGAAAGACCGAGAACACCCACTGAGGTAAGAAGTTTCTTGGGATTGGCAGGATATTATCGACGATTCGTTCAGAATTTCTCAAGAATTGCAACACCATTGACAAAGCTTACACGAAAGAATGAAAAGTTTATATGGAATGACAAGTGCGAAGGAAGTTTTCAGGAATTGAAGCGGAGATTAATCACAACACCTGTTTTGTCACTTCCAGACGATCAAGGGAATTTCGTAATTTATAGCGATGCTTCTTACAAAGGATTAGGATATGTTCTTATGCAGCACGACAAGGTGATTGCGTATGCGTCAAGGCAATTGAAACCACACGAACAGAAGTACCCTACTCATGATTTGGAGTTAGCAGCTATAGTTTTCGCTTTGAAGATTTGGAGACATTATTTGTATGGAGAAAAATGTGAGATTTTCACGGATCACAAAAGTTTGAAATATATATTTACCCAGAAGGAACTTAATATGAGACAAAGGAGATGGTTAGAATTGATTAAGGATTATGATTGTTCGATTAATTATCATCCCGGTAAGGCGAACGTTGTAGCAGATTCGTTAAGTCGGAAGGAAAGGTTAAATGTGTTATCCGTACCTGAAGAGATATATAAAGAATTTCAAAAATTGGAATTGGAGATTGGAATTTGCAATCCTGAGAAAGCAAAAGTGTACGGTATGATTTTCCAACCGGAGTTATTGGAGAAAATAAAGAAATGCCAGAAAGAGGTAATGGATCAAGATATAAATAGTTTGGTAGGTGAGGAATTATGCACGCAACAAGATGATCAAGGTATTCTTAGGTTTTCCTCAAGAATTTGGATTCCACCAGTGACGGAGCTGAAAAATGAAATTTTACAAGAGGCACAGAGTTCAAGATATTCCATCCATCCAGGGAGTACCAAAATGTACAGAGATTTAAAGAAGAATTATTGGTGGCCAGATATGAAGAGGGAAATTGCGGAATGGATTAACAAATGCTATACCTGTCAGAGAGTTAAAGCAGAGCATCAGAGACCAAGCGAATTGCTACAGCCAATGGAGATTCCAGAATGGAAGTGGGAACATATTACCATGGATTTCATAGTTGGATTACCAAGGACAAGGACTAATCATGATGCCATTTGGGTTATAGTAGATAGACTTACCAAGTCAGCTCATTTTTTGCCTATAAATGAAAGATTTTCGCTCGACAAGTTAGTTCATATGTACTTGAAAGAGATCGTAGTTCGTCATGGAGTTCCAGTGTCTATTATATCTGATCGATATCCAAGATTTAATTCAAGATTTTGGAAGAGTTTTCAAGAATGTTTGGGAACAAAACTGAATATGAGTACAGCCTATCACCCCCAAACGGATGGCCAAAGTGAAAGAACGATCCAGACAATCGAGGACATGCTACGTGTTTGTGCTATTAATTTCAAAGGAAGTTGGGACGAGCATTTACCCCTGGTAGAGTTTGCTTATAACAACAGTTATCACGCCAGCATTGGGATGCCAGCTTATGAAGCCCTTTATGGACGCAAGTGTAGATCTCCAATATATTGGGACGAAGTAGGAGAACGCAAAATACTCGGACCTGAATTGGTGCAGCAGACAAAGGAAGTTGTTGAAATTATCCAGAAAAGATTAATAGCCGCACAAGATCGTCAAAGGAAATATGCAGACCAGTCAAGAAAAGACATGGAATTTGAAGAAGGAAGCTTGGTATTATTGAAAGTATCACCGTGGAAAGGACTAACGAGGTTTGGGAAAAAAGGGAAGCTAAACCCAAGATATGTCGGACCTTTTGAAATCCTAAAGTGTATTGGCAAGGTAGCTTACGAGTTGGCATTACCTCCGCACATGGAACACATTCACAATATTTTTCACATATCAATGCTTAAGAAATATAATCCAGACTCCAGGCATATAATAGAATATGAGCCAATAGAACTTCAAGCAGATTTATCTTATGTAGAGAGTCCGATAGAGATTCTAGAGAAAAGATAGAAAGTATTGAGAAATAAAGTGGTAAAGTTAGTAAGAGTATTGTGGAGAAACCCAAAGGTTGAAGAGTCAACCTGGGAGTTAGAAAGTGATATGAGAGAAAAGTACCCTCATTTGTTTTCTTAGAGATTCTGAGGACAGAATCCTTTTAAGGGGGGAAGGATGTAATATCCGGGATATATCGTGTAATTATTTTTGCTATTATATAATTATTATGTGTGTTCAGCATCTATTCTGTGAGCTAATTGTTAAGTGTTATCTGTACTTGAATATTCAAAAATAATATTAATTGAGTATTTTAATTTTTATATGTCCAAAATAAAATATAGATAATTGTCATATCTTCCTAATTATTTTTATGTTGGTTTATGGATTTATAAGAATCATATGAAATTTTTAAAACCTTTTTCCGGGTAATTAAAATCTATTTTATAAAAACGGGAACCAACCGACGTCACCCGTTATTACGTTTTTGAAACACGAAATTCTTTCGAGAACTCCTTCCTAACCTAATTGTAATATTCCGAGCATATTCCATGTTTCGACTTTTTCGATCCGGCGTACGGTTTGTCCTGCGCGGGTCCCGGCGCAACATTTTCGATACAATATTCATTTCGGTAAATCAATAAAACCCGTATTTTCGATAAACGGGAGCTTTTTATTAAACTATCCCAATTATCACTTCGTAATACGTGTAACCAGGCGCTAAGACCAAGACCGCAGTACAAATTGTACTGATTTGGATAATTATCCCGAAAACTGATACCGTTTGGATCAGTTTTTACAAATAAACGTACCGTTTTATATCCGGAATGATCCAACGGGATACTAATTTTCCGTAATTATAAATAGCCTTTTACCGTATTTTATTTCGTATCAAAATCATTTGCAGACAGATAATTATATAATTTTCAGAGAAAAGTCATAATTACATAAATTGTTCTAAGAATCAAACAGCAAAACGAAGGCGTTACCGATTTCTGTTTTCAAAGCTTGAGTAACCAAAACGAAGGATATGAAGTGTTCTGTCAGATTCTGAGCTTTGTTTCACTGCATAAATCAAGGTTATTTTTCTAAAAATTTATTTATTTTCGAATTTATTTTATTAAAAATATGAATTTTTGTTCGGATGATTGTTTGTATGATTTGATGATTGCATGTTGTAGAGCTTGTTTTCCTGATGATTTTCATATGTCATACGTCTGATTTGGAGTTCAATAACATGTTCAAATTTGAGTTTGATTTTCGAATTTTAAAATTAGGGTTTATAACCCGTATGAATGTTCTTAATTGAAATTTGGGGGTTTCTTATTCTGTGATAGATTGATGTTGTGTTATAGTGGGTTGTATTCTCTATGAAATTTGCAATCTAGTCGTATAAGTTTCATGAACCAACGAGGTCTGTAGAGAAGGGAGTTATGTTTTGAAGTTTTCCGATGTTCGCCGGAAACTGGAAAACTTCACGGCCAAATTTCGGCCAACTCAGGGATTGTTAGGATGAATTGATTGCATGGTTGTGTTCCTGGTGTTGTGTAGATGTGATCTGGAGGTGTTGGTGGGGTGAAGACATCGGGAACGTGTTCTCCGGCGAACCCGACTGTTTTCCGGCGAAGGGCTGGAAAATTACAGTTTAGTACCCCAACTTTTGAAAACGATGCAGTTAGGTCCCTGAAGTTTCCAGAGTTTGCAAAAGTTGGATTCCTGTTTTAAAAATGTTTAAAAATCATATTTCCTATTTATTTTTATATAAAAATTCATTTTTAAATTCTGAAAATTCTAAAAAATTATTATTTTAATTCTGAAAATTATTTTTAATTCACAAATAAATCTAAATTAATTAGTTAATTAATTTCAGTTAATTTATAATTGATTAATTGGTCAATTAATTCGAAAATTAATTGATTTAATTAATTATTAATTGATTTTAATTAATTATTTAATTAGATTTAATTATTTAAAAATGATTTAAATATTCTGAAAAATAGTTTCGAGCTTTAAAATATTATTCTAAATTATTTCCAAGGCTCGAGAATTATTCTAAAATTATTTCGGAGCCAGAATGGGCCAACCGAACCCTGTTTATTAACCCGAAATTGATCCAACGACCCGTTTTAATTTCGAAAAATGTTTTAAAAATCATTTTAAATACCAGAAAGCCTATTTATGACCCGAGACTTCTTTATAAATAATATATCATTGATTACGTGATGTATTATGTGTTATATATGACTTGTTAATTGACTATCGGTCTATATATTCGGTGTTTACTTGATTATTGCATAACTTTCAATCCGTTAATCGGATTTGGGTAAAACGAAGGGTAGATAGAAGTATGTGTTGAATAGAATTCCATGAGTATATTATTGATAGATACTTATGATATGTGAGTAGAAGAGGCAAGACGTAAGAAAGGGAAACAGATAGTTGAAGAGTAAGACGGTTGTGATTGGAAACGAGTGCAGTGTAGTAAGCTAATATCAGGCAAGTGTTCTGAACTTTCTCGAGATATTGTAGTACTTGATAATCTTGTGATATTGCAAGTGCTTTGAAGCACAGAAACCTAAATCCTGATTTTAGTTATTATTCTTGAGCCATGAATAATATTCTTTCTAATCCATTGATTATTGTATACCCAAACAAGAATCACAAATCTACGATACTACTCCACAAATACATACAAACTAAATACCAAACACTAAAATGAACTATTATATATACTCAACCCATGGTATCTTATACTTGAAAGGACCAAATCCTTGAAACCTTGAAATGTTGATTCCTTTGTTATCCAATTCTTTCATTACCCAGCATCCAAACTTTTAAATTGCCTTATTGATCCTTACAAGGATTGAAACCCTTTCATTGTTAAACATTTATTGTTGTTAATGATTTTGGTTATTGTTTATTATTGCATATTCTGTTATTATGTTAGAATTGGATTGTTTTTATAAAATTGTGGACCAGATTCGTGGTCAGACCATATAATGGTCAAGTTAGGCCAATGTGAGCCTTGGATCCAGTAGTTAGAGCAATGTTGTGTGCCTTGCTCGGGGTTAGTGCGTGATCATAATCAGCAGCCTAACCTTGGTTTTTAAATTAAAAGTATAATATCCAATTCTAAATCATAATCCATTGTTCACTTGATATCATAACCATATTCATCTGATGATCATTATTCTCAGTTTTGTCATTGTGACTTGCTGAGCTAGTTAGCTCATTTGTGCGATATTGTTTATATTCTTTCCAGTTAAAAAGGAACCAATTGGTAAAGAGGATCCCCAGTCCAGCGCGAGAGCTAGGGGTTCAGGTTGAGAAAGCGGAGCTAGTAGGCTTCTTTTGGAATAAATTAAGTTTGTAAAAGTTTGTAATAATATTTAATACTCAGTTTGAGTTTGAAATAGTTGGGATTTGAACGGTTTGTAATATATTAGTACGTTTGGCTTGTGTGCATACTTTAACCTGTTGCGGTCCGTGGTGGTTGGTAAGTAGGGTCATTGCATATATTATTATTATCTTTATTATTGTTATAAACAGGTTATAATTAAGGTGTGTGTATGGACCCCAAACTTCTGACCCGGGTTTGGAGGGCGCCATATGCTCCCTTCAGCAGGATGTCTGTTCTCATAGGCATTTGTGTGGTGACACTATAGCTGGTATGTAGGTGCTTATTAGGGAATAAGTTCATTGAACATGACTCGATAAGTTGAACAACTAATGGAGATTACTCACGTGTCAATAGTTATTCACTGAGTGATAGTTGTACAAGTGTCCTTAGACTTGAGATCATTAAAGGTATCTTTTATATAATGAAATGTGCTTTGGTTTAGTCCTTAGTCTCAAGGACATCCATTAGGTCTATTCTGGGAATAGGGATTTGTGTATAGAGATAGTTAACGTCAATAGAGGATCTACCCCTTCCAGTATAGGAAGAGAATATCCTGTGTTATTCTTAGTATGCGAGTCCTGGAATCTCTGGCCAGAGTGTATGAAATTAGAAAGGAGTTTCTAATTTGCATTAATATGAACTTTGCATTATGAATAAGAAATCATATGATTAAATTTGATAGGCCTGACACGAGATCCATGCCTTGTATTTATTCGGGATATTATAAGGGTATAAGAAATTCATTGTACGGTAACTAGTCACTAACAGGTTCTTGATATTCTAAGCAGTGAATTCATATTATCCGGATAGTCGTGATATGTTGAGAAGCATCACTCACGATGTAGAATAAATATAATTAATCAGTTAATTATATTTAGTGAATTTTAGTATTCATGTAAATAATTAATAAAAGTTTATTATTATTTATTTCTACTACCGTCATAATATTGAACCTACAGGGTCACACCATAAAAGAATATTTTCTTTGATGAAATAATGAGAGAGAGAATTATTTTCTAAATAGTTAAGAAAAAGAAATAATGATTAAAATAGTTTTAATTATTATTAAAGCATTTTATGAAGATAAAATGTGGGGGTTAATATATATAAAGATATATTATAAAACCCTAGGAGAGCCCTATAAATAGAATGAGATGGCTCATTCTATTCACATAATTTTGGTTTTGTGAAAACCCTAGCCTCCATCTTCTTCCTCTCCTCCTTTCCCCCAAAAACTCCATTTCATAAAAGCTAGGTTTTATAAAAGGTTCATCGAAGCGGATCGTTCTTGGTGGATACCGGTAGAGTGCTTCATACACTGAGGAGCTGCTAGCACTCCAATTTTATAAAGCTTCGATTCATGAGATATGGTTTCGATTCCTCAGTTTTTCCTTTTATACGTTTTTCTATATGTGCGGTATATGGTTTTTACGGAATAAATTGTTATTTCACGCTTCCGCTCATCTGTAAATTCCATCAATGTCCACACTTAAAACATTGCACATTCTTTTTGCACGAACCACTGTGTCTCCTGTCACAGGACTTACAATCCACTGCTGACTTGACTGACTGAGTTGGAGTGGAAGCAACTGAAGTAGTACTAGACCTAGTCCGAAATAAACTTTGTCTCCAGAATCTCTTACTCCTGGTTTGGCCAGACCGATTCTCAAATTCCTGACTGGATTCTCCTTGGTCTACCTTGTCCTTAACACCTTCTGACTTCCTTTTCTTATCACTTTCTTCCTTAACAGCCAACTTCTGGTCACTTTCCATTACCAAGGTGGCCTGAATCATAGACGAGTATGTCTTGAGTTACAATGCCACAACTCATCTGCGAATCTCAGGCTTCAACCCTTGCTAAAACCTCCTTGCTTTCTGAATCTCCATACTTACATACTCAGGAACTAATCGGGCCAATTCTGTAAACTTGGCCTCATACTCCAGCACACTTCTCTCACCTTATTTCAGCTCTAGAAGCTCGACTTCCAACTGACTCCTTAAACCATAGGGATAATACTTTTTCAAGAATAATTCTGTAAATCATGCCCAAGAAACAGGGTCTTCTCCTTCCAACACTCGAGTGGATTCCCACCAATAATTTGCTTCATTCTTAAGAAAGTAACTCGCATAATCAGTCTTAAGATCATCATTTACATGCATGAGGGTAAATGCCTTGTCCATTTCCTTCAGCCAATTTATGGCAACAACAGGATCCACTTCGCCTTTGAACTCTAGGGGCTTAACAGACTGAAAGGATTTAAAACTAGTAGTTTGGTTTAGCTTTCCTTGTTGATGTTGTTGCTGCTGAATCTGTTGGATTAACTGCAACTGTTGTTGCTGTTGCTGGTGCAACAAGTCTAGAATTTCATTTATAACTGGAACCTCCGCCAAACTACTACTATTTTCTTTAGACTGGATAGCTTTCTTGGGTGGTATTTTCCTGAAATATAACAGGGAATTTATTCAAAAACATAATGAGAATGTATAACAAAATATCACCGTTCAAACGGTGCACCTGTGTCAGGAAAATGCTGTCCAATTAAAGCACCCATGTCCCTATTCTCAGGTTCCATTTATAAAAGATATCTAGGTCATCAACATTAGCAACAATAGCAACGATAACAGTAGCAGAATCAACAACAGCGCAGAAAACTGGAATATAAAGGTACTAAGCATTATGGTATGCTTCCTCAATACAACAACAACCGAGCAACCTTTTAGCACCATTAAAATACAACATTAACAAATTTCATATACCGCAAAGCTAGACGGGCTATCCTAGGCACCACCCAAGAAGGGTAAACTGGTAAGTCAAATTAATCTTAAGAATCATAGACTTGGCTAACGCACTAGCCTGAGGTTCAATCAACCATTCTTCCCAAGGCGACTTCTTATCTCTTACAATTGACCCATCTTCCACGGTTTAACTTTTCTAAAACAATATTCAGATAAGAAATTCATAAATAGAAAGGAAAGAATCTGATTTGTAAGGGGATCAGCAAAACCCTAAGTAGCTTACCTCGGGTTCACAACTTTCTCACAAGAAAGATAAACAACTTATAGAATAAGAAACAATTACTCTGGAGATAGAATACATTTCAAGGTAGGAAATAAAAGAGTTCAAAGATATCACCTCCCATTCTAATCCATATTCACTACCAATTTAGTTGTCATAACAGCCCCTAACTATTATCACGCTATCCGAACTCAGATCACACAATCAGTCCAATAACATTCCTTGACACAGAAAATGCGATATCTAGAAATAACATTGGCGTCTTCTCAAATGACACAACAAGAGCCCGCATGATGCTGAATCTTCGCAATCAAAATCGTTTTATCGAGGGAAAATTAGAAATCTTTATAAAACATTACTAATAATACATATGCGAAGAATATGTACTCCAGGTTAGGGCAGTTCTAGTCAATCCTTAATAAACGTCAGGGTTACGCTTCTGAAACCCTTAACTAAACTCATAGACTCACTCCTCTGATTGAGTTGCTGACTTACATCTATCTATAAACCTTTCTTCACTCTTTTGACTCTACCCATAACCTAAATTAGGGACTCAAACCTGTAGCTCTGATACCAACTGTAACAGCCTCAACCCCGAGGTCAGGAGTTGACGTCATCGACAACAATAATAACAATCAAAATCCATTAATAATACATAACTACGACCCCTTTACCAAGACCTTTTCCAGGTTTAAGTATGACTTAGGTTACTCAACTAACATAACCCAAATTACCTTACACAATCCTGACCATTAATTTAATGCAGCAACTCAACAGACATCATCTGGTCTGAACACAACTATCTCAGAGGAGCTTGACACGAAAGGAGTTGGAACTCTGCCCTGACTACCGCGCACGAATCTCTTAGGCATCTGCAATACATATAAAATATTCTGCATGGGTGAGCAATTGCTTGCTCAGCAGCACCACTATATGAATAACAAGTAACACAGTTTAAAGTAAAGCAGTTATAGGAACAGAATTCATATCTTGCCTTAAACGTGTAAAACAAGTATAAACTGGATATCAAAACTAGCATGCTCTGTAATACAAGATCAATAGTCGTGTGCTGTGCATAAAAACCATAGTTCAATTTTAGCATGCCATTTTCATTTATAAACCTTCCGTTCCATTATAGGAACCATAAAACCATCTGTCCCGTTACGAGGACCCAAAACCATTTATTTCATTACTGGAATCATAAAATTACAATCAGATATGTATTGGATGTTATCTAGGGACGGCTGATCAGGCCTCCACACAAATTATCTAGGATAGTTGGTCGGACTATTACACAAAATGTCTAGGAAAGCTGATCGGGCTTTCACACAAAATCACCGGATCCGCAGAGACTAGCTAGGTCTCTGATTATCTATGTTGGACTAATCGGTTATGTAATGCGCGCAACCAAATTAGCCACTTACGCAATGTTATCCAATATCTGATTCGTTTTATCCGGTTTCCAAAATCACTCTTTACCTATCTCTTTTCAAAATCAATTCTGTCACAGCACACTATTCAAATCCTCTTTTCATTTTAATCACGTTTAGAGATAGGTGTTTTCAGAAGTTACTTTTCCCCAAAACATAATTTTAAACAACATTTTCAAATACAGGGGATACATAACTTAAAATATTTCTGTTCCATTACGAGATTAAAATATTAGCTATTCACATATACTGAACCATAAAAGAATGGTCAGGGGTACTTGCCTTGCAGAGCTTTACCACTATTACTGATTGACCTTGGACTAACTTGGACGCTCGGCTTTATCGCCTTACTATCAGACTATCATGGATCCGACTTCAACGTTCCGGTCCTTCGCTTGGAACCTCGCTACGTTTGTCGACTGATCACTAGGTTATCTTTAGTTCGACTTCAATTCTTGAGTCCTTCGACTAGAACCTATAGAGCCGAAATAGCCTACATTAGACGTCTAGGTATGCTTGACATATCCTCGATACCAATTCTACCCAACGATATTCAAACCCGACTTGTAATTACACATATTATAATAACACACACAATAAGTAGGGTTCACGTTCTCAAAATCGGTTTAGTGTTCGTTCTCAGAAAATACGTGTACTCGTCATTTTAGGAAATTAGGGTTATTGGGTTTTGACAGAACATTCATCTCAATATACAATCAGGTCTCGCACAATATATATATATATACTCGCTCGATGTACCGATAATTACAGGGTATGTCCCGAATTTCTAAAATAATTTCCAAAAATTCGGGCAGCACCTCCACTGTTTATCGGCCTACCCGTCGAACAACTCGACGTCAAATCACAACAACAAACAATCCAACAATTCATTTCACCAGTACAACCGAAATCCATTTCACAAATCCCAAACATCGATTTAACCAACTAATTATTATTATTACATCTTATATTTATACTCGTATTTTATATTTATTTATTTGTAGGACTCAGAACAACGTCATCACCGTCCACCGTCGGCTCGCCGAGGTTCATCGCCGACGGCGATAAAATTTCACGGTACCCGATTAATTCTCGGGTTTCCAACATGAAATTCCGCCGATTATTAAAAATCATTTTCCCGCATGAATGATTTATTTCACGAAATCAGTCAATAAAAATCATTTTCCCGCACGAATTAAATATCATAATTTTTCCAAAATTACAATCGGCAAGACAACAGGAACATTGCAACAAACCCCCCTACCACACGCGCATACGCGCGGTTGCCGAAAAACCCACGGAAACCGAGAAAAAAATGAAGTAACAGAGCCACAACACTAGCACCTGACCAATTCCTGTACACCCTGAAAAATATATACAAGTATATACACATATGTATATACAAACGAATAGAAATCAAATGGAAACAATCGTCCTCGCTGGAATTTCGGTTGCCACGACTGCTTACCGGGAGAGAAGAGGATAACCCACTTAACAGGTAGCAAGCAACAGAGACATAGAGTGGGAGAAAATGGGAAAAAAAACAGCCGAGAGAGAGATGCTACAGAGATTGTCGAGAAAGAGATGCAAGGAGGAAATGAGAGAATTAATTCCTTACTATATCTACCCTTCTCTGAGTAAAACACGTGTATAACAATTTATAGAATTTTGACACGTGGCCTTTGAGATAACTACGAGGGTTTTAAGTCCCGATTTATTCTGACGGTCAAAATTACCGAACCGAGGTGCACATAAAATAATATCCAAAATTTACAAAAATAGTCTTAGAATATCATAAATATCCCGAAGTTTGTGAAAACATAAATTTCATAATTTTAGAATAATTTCTGAAATGCAATTTGTACCCGCTTTTATCAATTAAACGAATCGACGCGCGGGTGAAATAAATCCCTAAAATTACCAAAATAATTTTAAAATTCTCGGAATATTCCAAACTTACATAAATATGAGTTTCATAATTTTTGAAGAATTCGGGAATTAAATACAGATTTTACAAATAAATGTAATCAGAAAATCTTACAGGGCTAAATAATTAATGAAATATTGATTTCTGAATTTTATAAAATCCAAAAATAAATATTGAGATTAATTACAAATATTTACACAAATAAACTTGTATTAAATCCACTTTTAAAAGCGAAAACAATTCAGTATACTTAATAATTAATTACACGAACAATCATGTACACCATAATCACCTACACAAATAAAAATAAAACAACCCATAGCTTACAGAAGCTATACACAAATATTATTCATTTAATAATTCCATAATTACGCATTTAAATAATATAAAAATACATGAGTCGTTATATGGACCCCTAGCTCTCGCACTGGATTGGAGATCCTCGCTACCATCCGGTTCCTTTTTAACTGGAAAAGAACATAAACAACATCGCACAAATGAGCTAACTAACTCAGCAAGTCGCAATGACAAGACTGAGAATAATGATCATCAAGTGAAAAAGGGTTATGATATCAAGTGAACAATGAATTATGATTTAGAATTGGATATTATATTTTCATTTTAAAAAACAAAGGTTAGGCTGCTGATCCATCACGCACTAACCCCGAGCAAAGCACACAATACTGCTCTAACTACCGGATCCAAGGCACACATTGGCTTAACTTGGCCATTAATATGGTCTGACCACGAATCTTGTCCATAATTTTATAAAAATAATCCAATTCTATAATAACAGAATAAACAATATAAAGCAATAAACAGAATCATAAACAATATTGGATGTTTGATAATGGAATGGTTTCAATCTCCATAAAGGATCACTATGGAAATTTCAAAGCTTGGCTGTTAGGTAATGAAAGAATTGGATAATGAAGGAATCAACATTTCAAGGTTTCAAGGATTTGGTCTTTCAAGGCATAAGGTACAATGGTTTGACTATGTAAGTAATTCGATTCAGTGTTTGGTATTTAGTTTGTATGTATTTGTGGAGTAGTATCGTATATTTGCGGTTCGTATCTGGGTGTACAACAATCAATGGTTTAGATAGAATAAGGTTTACGGCTCAAGATCAATAACTGGAATCAGGGTTCAGGGTTCAGTGCTTCAAGGCATTTGTAATATAAAACAGGACTATCAATCAACTACAATATATCTCGAGAAAGTTCAGAACACTTGCCTGGTACTAGCTTGTTATACTGCACTAACTTCTAATCACAACCGTCTACTCCTCGACTATCTATTTGCCTTTCCTACACCTTGCCTCTCCTGCTCACATATCATAAGCATCTATCAATACTCGGCTTATACGATTCTATTCGATACACACTTCTATCTACCCTTCTTTTCACCCAAATTCGATTAACGGATTGAAAGTTATGCTATAGACAAGTAAACATCGAACATATAGATCGACAGTTAAACAACAAGTCACATATAACATATACCACTTCAAATAATCAATGACATATCATTTATAAAGGAGTCTCGGGTCATAATTTGGCTTTCGGGTATTTAAATGATTTTTAAAACATTTTTCGGAATTAAAACGGGTCGTTGAATCAATTTTAAAGTAATAAACAGGGTACGGTTGGCCAATTCTGGCTTCAACACAATTTTATAATAATTATCGAGCCTTGAAACCAATTTAAAATAATATTTTAAAGCTCGAAACTATTTTTCGGAATTTTTAAATCAATTTTAAATAATTAAATCTAATTAAATAATTAATTAAAATCAATTAATAATTAATTAATTAAATCAATTAATCAATTAATTTTTGAATTAATTGACCAATTAATCAATTAAATATTAACTGAAATTAATTAACTAATTAATTTAGATTTATTTTTGAATTAAAAATAATTTTTGGAATTAAAATAATGATTTTTGGAATTAAAATAATCATTTTCAGAATTTTTGGAAATTAAAAACAATTTTTAAAATGATTTTTATAAATGAAATCCTATTTTTGAATATTAATAAAACATAAATACTATTTTTACCAGTTTTGTAAACAGAAATCTTATTTTTAAAAACTTTTTAAAACACAGGGACTACTTTGCAATAACACAGAAAGGTCAGGGACCTTTCTGCATTTTTGCCATCCCCTTCACCACGTCGTCGGCGCAGCCATTGCCTGCGATTCGAAGCTTTCTAGCGAGTCTAATAACAGTCCAGAACACGACCAAACAAACTGGGAAACTTATATTACAACCTTAGGAACTTATTCATGTAATTTATTCCATCAAACAAGCTATAAATCGATCGTAATAACCCGAGGAAAACTCGCCGCCGGCGAGTTTATATAAAATCCGGAGAAACTTCAAACGACAACTTCGTTCGATCCAGGAATCGTCTGATAATGTGCTATATATGAATAGATTGCAAATTTCAAGGGGAACAAAACCCACCCCTTTAGAACATCTAATAATCCCTAAATAAGAAACCCCAAAATTCAATCAAGAACATTCAAACGAATATAAACCCTAATTATACAATTCGAGAATCAAACCCTAATTTGAACATGTTATTGAACTCCAAATCGATCATATGACATACCAAAATGATCAGGAAGAAAAGATCTACAACATGCAAGCATCAAATCATCCAAACAATAGTTCGAACAAAAATTCATACTTTTAACTCTTAATAATTCGAATAAAAATCAGTTTATAGGAAATTACCCTTTGATTCTGGGTTGAAATTGATGGCAGAATCAGATAGGAAATTTTTCAAGCTTCGATTCGAGTATATGCACGCCTTAATCCGATATCGGTAACGCCTCCGAATTTGTGTTTGATTACGAAGAACAGTTTATAATTATAGTATTTTCTCTGTAAAAACTCTGTAAATACTGTTTGTAAATGATTTCTGGTACGAAATAAAATAAAGTAAAGGCTGTTTATAATTACGGAAAATTAGTATCCCGTTGGATCATTCCAGATACAAAATGGTACGTTTATTTTGAAAAACTGATCCAAATGGTACCGGTTTTCGGGATAATTATCCAAATCAATACAATTTGTACTGCGGTCTTGGTCTCAGCGCCTGGTTACACGTATTACGAGGTGATAATTATGATATTTTAATAAAAAGATCCCGTTTATGGAAAATACGAGTTTTATTGATTTACCGAAATGAATAATGTATCGAAAATGTTGCGCCGGGACCCGCACAGGACAAACCGTACGCCGGACCGAAGAGTCAAAACATGGAAAATGCTCGGAATATTGCAATTAGGTTAGGAAGGAGTTCGTGGAAGAGTTTCGGGTTATAAAAACGTAAAAACGGATGACGTTGGTCGGTTCCCGATTGTATAAAATATTTTTTAAATACTCTGAAAAAGATTTTATAAAATCCATATATTTCCTATAAAATCATAAATCAACATAAAAATAATTAGGAAGATATGATAATTATCTATATTTTATTTTGGACATATAAAAATTAAAATACTCAATTAATATTATTTTTAAACATCCAAACATACATAATAATTATCTATTAGCAAAAATAATTACATGATATATCCCGGATATTACATCTTTCCCCCTTAAAAGGATTATGTCCTCAGAATCTCCTAAGAAAATAAATGAGGGTACCTTTCTTTCATATCACTTTCTAGCTCCCAGGTTGACTCTTCAACCTTTGGGTTTCTCCACAATACTATTACTAACTTTACCACTTTATTTCTCAATACTTTCTCTCTTTCCTCTAAAATTTCTATCGGACTCTCTAGATATGACAAATCTGCTTGAAGCTCTATTGGCTCATATTCTATTACATGCCTGGAGTCTGGATTATACTTCTTAAGCATCGATACATGAAAAACATTGGGAATGTGCTAATCGATACATGAAAAATATTGGGAATGTGCTCCATGTGCGGAGGTAACGCCAACTCGTAAGCTACTTTGCCAACACACTTTAAAATCTCAAAAGGTCCAACATATCTTGGGCTCAGTTTTCCTTTGTTTCCGAATCTCGTTAATCCCTTCTATGGTGATACTTTCAGTAATACCAAATTTCCTTCTTCGAATTCCATATCTTTTCTTGATTGATCTGCATACTTCCTTTGACGATCTTGTGTTGCTATCAATCTCTTCTGGATAACTTCAACAACTTCCTTCGTCTGCTGTACTAATTCAGGTCCAAGTATTTTGCGTTCTCCTACCTCGTCCCAATACACTGGAGATCTGCATTTGCATCCATAAAGGGCTTCATAGGGTGGCATCCCAATACTGGCGTGATAACTGTTGTTGTAAGCAAATTCTATCAAGGGTAAATGCTCGTCCAAACTTCCTTTGAAATCAATAGCACAAACACGTAACATGTCTTCGATTTTCTGGATCGTTCTTTCACTCTGGCCGTCCGTTTGTGGATGGTACGCCGTACTCATATTCAGTCTCGTTCCCAGACATTCTTGAAAACTCTTCCAAAATCTTGAATTAAATCTTGGATCTTGATCGGATATGATAGACACAGGAATTCCATGACGAACTATAATTTCTTTCAAGTACATATGGACTAACTTGTCGAGTGAAAATCTTTCATTTATAGGCAGAATATGAGCTTACTTGGTAAGTCTATCCACTATAACCCAGATGGCATCATGATTAGCTTTTGTCCTTGGTAATCCAACTATGAAATCCATGGCAATATGCTCCCACTTCCACTCTGGAATCTCCAATGGCTGTAGTAATCCACTTGGTCTCTGATGCTCTGCTTTAACTCTCTGACATGTATAACATCTGTTAACCCATTCCGCAATTTCCCTCTTCATATCTGGCCACCAATAATTTTCCTTTAAATCTCTGTACATTTTGGTACTCCCTGGATGGATTGAATACCTTGAACTATGAGCTTCCTGTAAAATTTCATTCTTCAACTCCGTTATTGGTGGAATCCAAATTCTAGAAGAAAACCTAAGAATACCTTGATCGTCCTTTTGCGTGCACAATTCTTCACCTACCAAACGATTTATGTCTTGATTCATTACTTCTTCTTGACACTTCTTTATCTTTTCTAACAACTCCGGCTGGAAATTCATACTATACACTATTGCTTCATCATGCTTGCAAACTCTAATCTCCAAATCTAGTTTCTGAAATTCCTTATATATTTCTTCGGGTACTGATAACACATTTAACTTTTCCTTCCAACTCAATGTGTCCGCTACAACGTTCGCTTTACCGGGATGATAATTAATTGTACAGTTGTAATCTTTGATCAATTCTAACCATCTCCTATGTCTCATATTAAGCTCCTTCTGTGTGAATATGTACTTCAAGCTTTTATGATCCGTGTAAATCTCGCATTTTTCTCCATATAGATAATATCTCCAAATTTTCAAAGCGAAAACTATGGCTGCTAGCTCCAAATCATGAGTAGGATATTCTATTCGTGTGGTTTCAGTTACCTTGACACATACGTAATCACCTTATCGTACTGCATCAGAACACATCCGAGTCCTTTATGAGAAGCATCGCTATAAATTACGAAATTTCCTTGATCTTCTAGAAGTGACAAAATAGGTGTCGTGATTAATCTTTACTTCAATTCCTGAAAACTTTCTTCACATTTATCGTTCCATATAAACTTTTCATTCTTCCGTGTAAGCTTTGTCAATGGTGTTGTAATCCTTGAGAAATTTTGAACGAATCGACGATAATATCCCGCTAATCCCAAGAAACTTCTTACCTCTGTTGGTGTTCTCGGTCTTTCCCAATTTGTAATTGCTTCAATCTTTGTTGGGTCCACTTTGATTCCTTCATTACTGACTATATGTCCTAAGAACTAAACCTCTTGTAGCCAAAATTCACACTTCGAGAATTTAGCATATAACTTCTTTTTCCTTAAAATCTCCAAAGTTGTTCTTAAATGTGCTGCATGATCCTCTTCTGTCTTTGAATAAATCAAAATGTCGTCTATAAACACAATAACAAACTTGTCCAAATATTCCTTAAAAATTCTGTTCATCAGGTTTATAAACGTTGTCGGGGCATTGGTCAATCCAAAAGACATTACTAAAAATTCATAATGTCCATACCTCGTCCTGAAAGCTGTCTTTGATATATCTTCTGGCTTAATCTTTAGTTGATGATACCCCGATCTTAAGTCGATCTTGGAGAAGTACTTGTCTCCCTTCAATTGGTAAAACAAATCATCAATTCTGGGTAACAGATACTTATTCTTGATTGTAAGCTTGTTGAGCTCCCGATAGTCGATGCACAGTCTCATGCTTCCATCCTTCTTCTTGACAAACAATACCGGTGCACCCCACGGGGATACACTAGGTCTGATTACTCCTTTTTCTAACAACTCTTGCAATTGCTTCGCTAGTTCCTTGATCTCAACGGGCGTCATTCTATACGGGGCCTTGGATAGTGGTTCTGTTCCAGGTGTTAAGTCGATTGCAAACTCAATTTCTCTATCTGGAGGAAGTCCTGGTAACTCATCGAGAAACACGTCTGGAAATTGATTAACTACTGGAATATCTTTAAGTTTCGCTGGCTCCTGACTTCTATCAATTACATATGCCATGAAATGCTCGCATCCTTGTCGTAGTAACTTCTTGGCTTGAATCATCGTTAAGAACTTCTTTGCTTGCTTCTGGCCCTTGAACGTTACTATCCTTTTATCTGGCGTCTTCACCATTACCTTCTTATTTTGACAATCTATCTGGGCATCGTGCTTAGATAACCAATCCATTCCTAAGAGAACATCAAATTCTCCTAACTTAAATGGTATCAAATCTGCACAAAACTTACTACCGGAAATCTCAATCTCACAATTCCCACAGACTTGATTAACAGATACACATTCTTGATTTTCTAATTCCAGAGTCATTATTTAATTTAGATACTCAACTGGACAATTTAACTTACTAACAAAATCTTGAGAAATAAATGATCGAGTTGCTCCCGAATCTATTAACACTTTGGCACATAAAGAATTCTTATTAAGAGTACCCGCCATGACATCAGTATCCTGGATAGCGTCCTTCACAGACATATCAAAAACTCTAGGCCTTGGGGTCTCATTCACTACTGGGGTAGAGCCCATAATCCTCAATGCATTACTAACTGGGGCTGGTGTCTTGCAATCCCTAGCTATATGTCCTAGCTTTCCACATTTAAATCACGTAAATCCAATGGCTAGAACCTTCACTACTGGATTCCGGATAGGCTGATCCTTGTTTGCTGGCTCTCTTGTTGGCTGATTTCGGCATTCCCTCGAATAGTGCCCTTTCTTATTACACTTGAAACAAACTACATTCAACTTGTTACAAACTCCTCCATGCTTCTTCCCACATACCTGACAATCTGGAAAAGTTAACCTTAACTGATTCAGCTTATTTACATTGGCTGGACGGTTGCCTTGGCCTCCGTCGCCTGCATTTTGCCTTCTGAAGTTAAAATTTCTCCCTGGCTGAAACTTGCCCTTCTTAAAATTTGGAAACTTCCTTGGTTGTGACTAACCTTCATTCCCTTCGGACTTTCTCTTCTTACTTTCCTTCTCCTTCTATGACATCTCACTCTCTGTCTCTGCAATCATGGCTTTCTGTACCACTCCTGCATAAGTATCCAACTCAAAAATGGCTACCTTCCCTCTGATCCATGGCTTCAGACCTTGCTAGAATCTCTTAGCCTTCTTTCTATCAGTATCCACATATGACGGCACATACCTTAACAACTCTTCAAACTTACTCTCATAATCCGCCACCGACATATTTCCTTGCTTTAACTCTAAAAACTTTAGCTCCATCTGATCCTGAACAAACTGAGGAAAATCTTTTTCTAAAAACAATTCCTTAAACCTTTCCCAAGTAATAACATATGTTCCTTCCAATGTCTTCACAGTTTCCCACCAATAGGTGGCTTCATTCTTCAAATAATAGCTTGCAAACTCAACCTTCTGTTCTTCCTTTACTTTCACTAAAGCAAATGACTTCTCTATTTCCTTTAACCAAATATTTTCTTCAATCGGTTCTAAGGAACCCTTGAATTCTTGTGGGTTTACTGCCTGAAAAGTTTTAAAAGTTACCTGGGGATTGGTCTGTCTTTGTTGTTGTTGTGCCGGGTGAACTGTTTGTTGGGCCAAGATTTGGAGAATCCGAGCTAATGCTGGGTCTATGTGTCCTGGGTTCACATTCTGGTTTGTATTATCTTGGTTATTATTATTGTTGTTGTTGGTTTCTTCATTCTGGGTGTTGGTGCGGGTATTTCTTCTATGAGGCATTTTTCTGTAAAGAATCAAACAACTTATTTAGCTTTTAAATCAAATCCTTTGCATAAAAGAAAAGTTTTGGTAAAACAGAAATATCTCTTTTTGAAAACAGTTGTAACAGTTGAACTTAGTAAATTGCAAGCTTCTTTACAGAATATAAACAGTTTTGGGAATAGGGTACATGGTATCACAGGGGTATAACTGGTGCAATAAATAAGGTAAAGTAAAACAGGTGCAGTAAAATAAATGACAATGCTGGAAAGGAAAAGGTACTGATATATATAGATCAAAAGTTTTAGGTAGTACAAGCGTAAAGACGCTTCAGAAGTAAAAGCAAAAGGATACAACAACCTACTCACTAGTCAGCAGATCTAGTCTATAAATACAACCCAAAAGTCTACTGATACATACTACACACTACTGTACATAGTACACAACCATAACAGCTCTGATCATCATCTCCATCTCTGGATCTCTGGCTCAACTCCAAGGAAACTCTGGTCCTCCTAGCCTCTCTAAGTCCTCCATCACTTTATTAGCCCATCCCATAAGTGCATCAGGGCCTCGGCCAGGTAGGGTAGCTCTATGTAGCCTAGCCTCAAGAATCCTCCATGTCACATGGATCTCCTCTCGAAGCTCCCTCGTACTACGATCAACATCTGTATTCATGATGATATGCTGCAGCTCTCGGATCTGGGCCAACAAGGAATCACGCTCCAACAAAAGAGCCTCATACCGGTAAAAAGGAACTGGATGCAATGTAGACTGGAATGGGGCACTCGCAACTGAATGCCCAGTGGAATCTGAATCAGCTGGTGGGGGTCCTCTGATAGGTGGCCTCATGCCTGGGGGTGGAATAGCCTGTAGTGGTATGGGCTGCAACACAGGTGGGGGTAGAATAGCCAACACTGGTGGAACAATAGGACGTGGATCTGAAGATGGTACACCAACTGAAGGCTCTGAGTGATCAGCTGATATGGGGATGAAAGAGCCGGCCATCGCTGCTATCTGAAATCATATCGCAATATAAGAATCTCAAACCATGACGCGAATCATACTAATACCTATTATACCGTAGCACTCAACCTCTCGACGTTCTGTTTTTCTATTTTTTTACTTCTGATCCTAACCCTCTACCCATTCCCATCAACCTAGGCTTGTGTCAGTGACTTATAACCTGTAGCTCTGATACCAAACCTGTGGCGCCCTCCAAACCTGGGTCAGAAGTTTGGGGTCCACACACACACCTTATTTATAACCTGCTTATAACAATAACAAATATAATAATAATATGCAGCGACCCTACTTACCAACTACCACGGACCGCAATAGGTTAAAGTATGCACACAAGCCAAACACACACTTATATTAAAAACCGTCCAAATCCCAACTATTTAAACTCAAAACTGAGTATTAAACATTATTACAAACTTTTACAAACTTAAATTATCTCAAAAGATGCCTGCTAGCTTAACTCGATTAACCTGGACCCCTATCTCTCGCACTGGATTGGGGATCCTCGCTACCAACTAGTTCCTTTTTAACTGGAAAAGAACATAAACAACATCGCACAAATGAGCTAACTAGCTCAGCAAGTCACAATGACAAGACTGAGAATAATGGTCATCAAGTGAAAAAGGGTTATGATATCAAGTGAACAATGAATTATGATTTATAATTGAATATTATATTTTCATTTTAAAAACCAAGGTTAGGCTGCTAATCAGTCATGCACTAACCCCGAGCAAAGCACATAACACTGCTGTAACTACTGGATCCAAGGCACACATTGGCCTAACTTGACCACTAATATGGTCTGACCACGAATCTGGTCCACAATTTTGTAAAAATAATCCAATTCTATAATAACAGAATAAACAATGTAAAGCAATAAACAGAATCATAAACAACATTGGTTGTTTGATAATGAAATAGTTTCAATCTTCACAAAGGATCACTATGGCAATTTCAAAGCTTGGCTGTTAGGTAATGAAAGAATTGTATAACAAAGGAATCAACATTTCAAGGTTTCAAGGATTTGGTCTTTCAAAGCATAAGGTATAATGGTTTGCCTATGTAAGTAATTTGATTCAGTGTTTGGTATTTAGTTTGTATGTATTTGTGGAGTAGTATCGTATATTTGTGGTTCGTATCTGGGTGTACAACAATCACTGGTTTAGAAAGAATATGGTTTACGGCTCAAGATCAATAACTGGAATCAGGGTTCAGGGTTTAGTGCTTCAAAGCACTTGCAATATAAAACAGGACTATCAATCAACTACAATATATCTCGAGAAAGTTCAGAACACTTGCCTGGTACTAGCTTGCTATACTGCACTAACTTCTAATCACAATTATCTACTCCCCGACTATCTGTTTCCCTTTCCTACGCCTTGCCTCTTCTGCTCACATATCATAAGCATCTATCAATACTCAGCTTATACAATTCTATTCGATACACACTTCTATCTACCCTTCGTTTCACCCAAATCCGATTAACGGATTGAAAGTTACGTTATAGACAAGTAAACATCGAACATATAGATCGACAGCAAACAACAAGTCACATATAACACAAAACACTTCAAATAATCAATGACATATCATTTATAAAGGAGTCTCAGGTCATAAACAGGCTTTCGGGTATTTAAAATGATTTTTAAAATATTTTTCGGAATTAAAACGGGTCGTTGGATCAATTTTAAAGAAATAAACAGGGTACGGTTGGCCAATTCTAGCTTCAAAACAATTTTATAATAATTATCGAGCCTTGAAACCAATTTAAAATAATATTTTAAAGCTCGAAACTATTTTTCGAAATTTTTAAATCATTTTTAAATAAATAAATCTAATTAAATAATTAATTTAAATCAATTAATAATTAATTAAATCAATTAATCAATTAATTTTCGAATCAATTGACCAATTAATCAATTAAATATTAACTGAAATTAATTAACTAATTAATTTAGGTTTATTTTTGAATTAAAAATAATTTTTGGAATTAAAATAATCATTTTCAGAATTTTTGGAAATTAAAAACAATTTTTAGAATGATTTTTATAAATGAAATCCTATTTTTGAAAATTAATAAAACATAAATACTATTTTTACGAGTTTTGTAAACAGAACTTTTTAAAACACAGGGACTACTTTGCAATAACACAGAAAGGTCAGGGACCTTTCAACATTTTTGCCATCCCTTTCACCACGTTGCCAGCGCAGCCATTGCCGGCGATTCGAAGCTTTCCGGCGAGTCTAATAACAGTCCAGAACACGACCAAACAAATGGGGAAACATAGATTACAACCTTAGGAACTTATTCATGTAATTTATTCCATCAAACAAGCTGTAAATCGATCGTAATAACCCGAGGAAAACTCGCCATTTATACAAAACCCGGCCAGTTTATACAAAATCCGGCGAAACATCAAACGACAACTCCGTTCGATCCAGGAATCGTCTGATAACGTTCTATATATGAATAGATTGCAAATTTCAAGGGGAACAAAACCCACCCCTTTAGAACATCTAATAATCCCTAAATAAGAAACCCCCAAATTCAATCAAGAACATTCAAACGAATATAAACCCTAATTATACAATTCGAGAATCAAACCCTAATTTGTACATGTTATTGAACTCCAAATTGATCATATGACATACCAAAATGATCAGGAAGAAAAGATCTACAACATGCAAGCATCAACTCATCCAAACAATAGCTCGAACATAAATTCATACTTTTAACTCTTAATAATTCGAATATAAATCAGTTTTAGGAAATTACCCTTTGATTCTGGGTTGAAATTGATGGCAGAATCATATAGGAAATTTTTCAAGTTTCGATTCGAGTATATGCACGCCTTAATCCGATATCGGTAACGCCTCCGAATTTGTGTTTGATTACGAAGAACAGTTTATAATTATAGTATTTTCTCTGTAAAAACTCTGTAAATACTGTTTGCAAATGATTTCTGGTATGAAATAAATTACGGTAAAGGCTATTTATAATTACGGAAAATTAGTATCCCGTTGGATCATTCCAGATACAAAATGGTACGTTTATTTAGAAAAACTGATCCAAACGGTACCGGTTTTCGGGATAATTATCCAAATCAATACAATTTGTACTGCGGTCTTGGTCTCAGCGCCTGGTTACACGTATTACGAGGTGATAATTTTGATAGTTTAATAAAAAGATCCCGTTTATCAAAAATACGAGTTTTATTGATTTACCGAAACGAATAATGTATCGAAAATATTGCATCGGGACCCGCACATGACAAACCGTACGCCGGATCGAAAAAGTCGAAACATGGAAAATGCTCAGAATATTGCAATTCGGTTAGAAAGGAGTTCTTGGAAGAGTTTCGGGTTATAAAAACGTAAAAACGGATGACGTCGGTTGGTTCCCGATTGTATAAAATAGTTTTTAAATACTCGGAAAAAGATTTTATAAAATCCATATATTTCCTATAAAATGATAAATCAACATAAAAATAATTAGGAAGATATGATAATTATCTATATTTTATTTCGGACATATAAAAATTAAAATACTCAATTAATATTATTTTTAAACATCCAAACACATATAACACTTAACAAATAATTCACAGAATAGATACTAAACATACATAATAATTATCTATTAGCAAAAATAATTACACGATATATCCCGGATATTACAGTCACAGTTGACAATGTTGTTGTACATTACTTTGTTAAATGATTCTATCAATATCAGCTGTAGACCACTATCCAGAGAAACTTTCTCTTTTTCAAGATCAGTGTACTTAGAAGGATCTTTTGGAGCATAATGAGCTGGAATGACCATATCACCATCTGTAGATTCCTCAACTCTAACCTTATGAATGAAAGGCCCATTTTTGAGAATCTGAATGTATAGTGGATTGGCCATCTTGATAAACATCAACATTTTCTTTTTCCACTGAGTGTAGTTAGCTTTGTCAAAAGTAGGAATTTTGATGCTACTAATTTTCCGTGTATTCATTCTTCTAAGATCTTGAATCTGTTTACTTTCAAATTTTTCTCTGATACCACTTGTTAGGTAATGAATTACACACATGGAGGGTGAATGTGTTTTAGTGTTTTTATGCTTTTCTTGAACTATTTTGGTTTTTGAACAAAGTAAATCAAATCTTGCAGTAAGATATGTTATAACAAAAATAAACCATGCAGTTATGAATAACAAATAAAATTAAGAATGTTTTGCTACAAAATTTATAGGCTCTTTGTTGTTAAAGAGCTTAGCTTCTATCTTGATAGAATACACGACTTTCTGATCTAATTGTTACCAATTAACAAAGGACCAGTTTTAAATATATATTTTAGTTAACTGCTGGTTTACACAGTGTACAATAAGAGATGCTATTCACTTTAGTAAACTATCGCTAATCATTTCCAATTGAGGAAACGTATATCTTCCATTTTTGGCTTAGCATATCTTTCCATATTGTGTTAGATTTGATCTTCCTTTGTAAGTTAATCTTCACCCTCTTCACGCTGATTTTTGTAGACTTGTTAATCCAACTGGTTGGATTGTTTGTTGATTGTTAATCTTGGATATTGATCTGTTCTGTAATTTGTACTTTGAGATTTTACCTCGATATCTCCAGTTAGGCATATAGATATCTTGACATCTCGATAAGTATAATGACTTATCGAGATCTCTGATACTCCATATTTGATTTGACTTGTAGAGGTCTCTAAGTTCTCTATAATAGAACTTGGCTTATCAAGATCTCTAATCTTCATATCTCCACTTTGACTTATTGATATCTCTGAGTTCTGCAGTGACTTATTGACTTGTCGATAACTCAGAGTTCTCTAGTCAAATTTGACTTGTCGATAACTTAGAGTTCTCTAGTGAATTTTGGCTTGTCGATTTTTGTAAGCTCTCTAGTGAAATTTGACTTATCGATAACTCAGAGTTCTCTAATGAATGTTGACTTGTCGATAACTTTAAGTTCTCTAGTGAAGAATTGACTTGTCGATATCTCCAATCTTCATGTCTTCAATGTGAATTGTCGATATCTCTGAGTTCTCTATAAGTCATTTGGAGTTCTTGAGTAAATTCTCTTATAAAACTAAATTTGTGACTTTTAGAAATCTTGACTTAGAATATTTTTCCAAAAACAGATTTATTCAACTCCAAGCTTCTTCATAATTCTTCTGAGGCATGATCTTCTTGATCTTCTTCTAGATAGAATTATTAGGCTTGATACTGTTTAAAGAAAAAGACTCCAGTCTGCTCTTTTGACATTTTTACAGACTTTAAATCTTACAAGTACAAAATGCAAACTAAGATTACAATACAACTTACTTAGGGTTGTCAATTTGACTTAGTCTTGTTATTGTACAAGCATGTCTTGCACAACATGAATGGTTCAATCAACTTGAGATTCTTTGCTTGTGCTAACCAATACTTTTTATCTCCCATGATAATACAACCAGGTAAACCATCTACCCTTATACCTCCAGGAGTAAAGCTAATTTCATCATTACAAATATGTTAATCAATTTTTCTCCATTTGTATTTGTTCTTGATCTTTGGAAATACTTGAGCTTTCATTTCTACTCTTTTATATAACATCTTCATATTTGTACTCATCCATATATTCCTTTCAAATCTTCTAAGCATATTCCTGTATGCTTGATTTGCTTTGTCAATAATAATTCTGATTTTTCCTTCTGGTGCTCTTTCTTCTCTGTCAAAAACCGTTTCTTCTTCGTTGAAATTTTAAGCATTAAAGGCTTCAACATAAGAAGAAAGAATATGTAAATCCATCCTAAATAGAATTTCTTCTTCTTCTTCAATTTTAATAGATTCAGGAATAATATCACCCTGTTAGTGTCAGGAATAAAATCAGAACTTTTAAATTTGTTGTTAGGAATTGAACTTGGAGTAACAAGAGTAGCTTCAAATTTAGATCCATGTGATCTACCCTTAGAGACTTGAGTTGACTGTGTACTTTGATGCAGAATTCCAGATTTAGTTTGAACTATCACAGCATCAGAGGTCTTCTTTGCTTTCTTATCACCATCATCATCAGAATTGACATTTTCCCTTAAAATTGATTCAGGTTGACAATTTGTCTTTGGTACTATCTCCCCCTTTTTGGAATTTAGAATTTATAGAAGAGAGAATATAACATCCAATTTAGAATTCGTAGCATTCTGACCAACTTCCAGAGCTGTCAGCTTCTTAGACATTTGATCTTGCTTAGCATCCATGCTAAACATCCTCTTTATCAAGCCCTTCAGAAAGATCATCAACCTCTTCTCTAAGATCAACATTATCTTACTTAAGTGTAAAGACAGAAGAATGCAATCCTTTGACTAAAACTATTGTGGTCTTGATAAATGCTTTCATATCAGGATTAGAAAACAACTTAACAGCATGATCAACTAAAGTCTGAGCAGATTCTAGAGAAATCTTCTCACTAAGTAAGCTCCAAGAATGATTCCATTCATAAGTTCTATGAGCATTAAGAGAAGGGGCATGACCAGATGATGAACAAAAAAATAGACAATTTAGATGCTTCTTTCCAGCTTTCAGAGCAGCATCATCAAGATTATCATCATCAAAATCTCCAAACTCATCATTAGAATCAGATAATGTCTTAGGATCATCAGAAATAGAATCAGGAACTTTGCCTTTTAGCTTTAAATCAAGATTTCACTTAAAATGATTAGTTGGCTGTGATGAACCTGAAATAAGAGAACCAAAACCTAAATCTCTTTGTTCTTTTAAAGTGATCTCATCACTTCTCACACATATATTACTTTCAATAGTAATATCTAGCTCACTTTTGTCACTAAAATCTACCTCACCTTTTGCCAGTATAGGAGACTGCCTCTCAATAATTCTATTTTTCTCTTGATCTTATCTCACATTCTCACTAGAAAGGCTCAATTCACTAGGAAACGAAGAAATAAGAGGTGGAAAAGAGGAGTGGTCTATAGTCATATAAATAGAGTTATCCCTAACAATATGTCTACTTATAATCATTCTATCAGATAAAGAAAGAATTGTACCTTGAGTGTTAGAGACGATTGGCATTGCTTTGAGTGGTTACACCAAAATGGCTTCAGTGTTATCCTAAGAAGTAACCAGTACATTAGGATGTGTAGAATCATGAACATCTTCATCATAAATTGACCTTGTGTTAAAGATTTGCTGCTTGTCAGGAATTGACCCCATGTTAGGATTTGATACTAAGTCTGCAACAGTACTTTGAACTGTTGGTTCTTGTGTGACTTGAGGTGTAGAAGATTCTTCAATCATTTGAACTAAAGGTTCTTGCATGCTTCCTTCAAAGATGGGATCATTGATGATAGCATCGAATATAGCAATGTGCTTCTGATGAGCTTCCCTGTCTTGTACTGTCTTCTGAATATCAACATCCATAGAAATATGACTTCCTTGAGTAGTGTCAAGAATAGTATGATGAATTTTAGTGCTTGCACCTACACTTTGAGCAGGTGGTTCTTGTGTAGCAGGGGCATGAAAAATTGCATCTTCACATAGAGAAAATAGTTCTTGTGTACTGTACACCTTCTGTGGATATTGCTTCTTGGACTACTTTCTGACATATATTGTGTTGTCTGCAAACTTTCTTTTAGATTTATCAGGATTTGATTGTGTGAAATCAAAAACTGATGAAAACTTGTCAGGATTTACAATTTCGTAACTAAGAGCAACTAGAGCTAACACTTCCAAGCCAGCTTGCTCTTGTTTAGCCCGATCTTTGTCAGCTGCTTTTACTAGTCTTTTTTTTTCACATGACTAGCTACTATAATGTCAACTCTTGCTTATTCTGTACTAGTACAAGTAACCTCCACTAGTCTAACATGCAACTTAAAAATAGTCGGACTATCACTATCAGTATCAGTGTCTGATGGCTCATCTACTAGCTTAATATAAGCTGTAGTCTTCCTTTTCTTTCTACCTACATTCTCCTTGATTCTTGTTAATGAAGGAACAGTTTCCTTCCTTCTTCCACCTTGTTTCTCTAATGATTTAAGTGAAAGTGAACCAATATTTGAACCTATTTTTTTTCGAACACATCAGTCCTAGCTATTGGTTTAGATTTTGCAACTGATTCCTTCTGAGAAGAACCAGAGGTGATATTATTTCTATATTTAGTAATTTTAAGAGAAACACTTGGGTCAGGAATATGATTGGATGTGTCATGTTCCATAGTGTCAGGATTTGGAAAACTGTACTTGTGAGGCATTTTGTTAGACAAAAACACCCACACACATTTTTTATAATTTTTTTTATTATCGTAATATGAGATTAAGAATGGATCTTTCATCAAGTGTCTCTTGATCATCTGTTGCTTCTTAAAACTTTATACTCTAACTGTTCTTCATTTGTCACAAGTATCTCAAATGGAAATTAATTTTACATATACAATATCAAGATATTCAATTTTCATACATGCATGATAGAATAGAATATGAACAATCATAAAGAAAAGCAACATAACTTTTATTGATGATAAAAGATGATTACAAAATAGAAGTACAAAAGATTTTTAAAGAAAAATAGTCCTAACTTCTAAAAGTTAGAATCTACTCCTTATTCATCTTCTTTGCTTCTTCATGTTTCTTCATCGCTCTGTGATGATATATGCGAGACATGGAGGATGCAAGAGAAATAATATTCTCTTGCAGCTCCAGATCATTGAGGCGACGCTGCTCGGCCTCCTCTGCCCTCCTCTCTTCTTCAAGAATGACTACCATCGTGAAGAATTGAAGCTCCATCTGATCATCCCAAGAGAGATGATCAATGGATGACTGTGGAAATTCAGCCAGATGATAAACTTCACCATCTATCTGGACTTTCAGTCAGAAAGGATCGAAGTACAAATGCCCTTTAACTGGATTGTTTATTGGAAGATAAACACCATCGACAGAAAAGTTTTAGGTGTGCCATTTGTTTGTGTAGAAAAAAATTTAGAATAAGAAGAGAAAGTGAAGAGTTTTGTTTTGCAGAGGGAGAGTTATTTGTGAGATGTGTTGCGTGATTATATAAAGAAGATGTGAGGAACTGATGAGACTCCATTGATAATCGTGTAATAATGAGGACATCATGCATGATATTACGCGTATCGATGCAAGTAAAAAAGCAAAGTCTCTTTATTTTCGACTATTCCCAGCCATAAACGGATACTGATGACAAATTTATCATGATTACCCTATAAAGAATAAAACAAAATTTGCATCAATTAGAATCACGACAAAATAATGTTACCATCCTTTTAAGAAATATTAGGTCTTGTCCATCACAAGCTGATATAAAGTTTGCAATCCAAAATCAAGAATTTAATGATGATTCTCCCCCCAGCATTTGCACGGATGGATTTAGTAGTAAAATCAAGAATCTCGTCAGCATTAATCAATCTGTCAAAATTTGACAAATTATTAGTAATTGAATTACATCATTAGTTCCACGAGAAGGTTCCCCTGTAACAGTGTTGTCAATTCCTGATTGAATAGATTGATGTTGCTCCCCCTCAACTTGTGCATTATCATAAACTTGACTCAAGATCATCAGGATTTGTCTTCTTTCCTGATTTAAGTTTTTTTTACAATTACAACCTTTGCATGAGTGTCTTCTTTTCCAACCTTTATATATTGATGCCTTGATTTTCAAACAAGTTTCAGGACCATCAGTATTTGCATAATGTTTAGTTTCGTAAATGTTTCCATGTTTGTAAGCTTTGAAAATAATCTTCTTTGTGATCTTATGAACTACTTCACAGTGAATATTATAGAACATAACATAGAAACCTCTGTTAGTGATTTGACTGATGCTCAAAAGATTGTGCTTCAGTCCATCTACTAGAGCTACGTTGAGATGGTTACATTTCCAATGATTATATTTCCATATCCCAGTATTTTTCGTATATTGCCATAAACATAGGAAACCATGGGGCCAACCTTCTCCTCATATTCTGAAAACAGGGATTTAGTTCCAGTCATATGTGCAGAATAACCACTATCCAAAATAAGCACATTCTTCTTATTTCCCTGTAATCAGAAATATGGAAATCAGTTAGAATTTTTAAGAACCCACACTTGTTGGGTCCTTTTGGACATCTTATGTATTTTTGCAGTTGAAGACTTCTTGTCAGGAATTGATCCGTCAGTAATTGGTCCATCATGATTTGTCTTGAGACTTTTAATTCTATAAGAGGTATGCATATTCAGTTTAGCAGTCTATTTAAAAGAACAATTTTATTGAATTTTGGTAAAGGATCATAATTGTTGTGATACAGACTATGATAATCTTTATAAGTGTAAATAGAATGCCAACTGCTACCACAATGAGAATAAGGGTTCTATGTTTTGTAAAATACTGATCTACCACTAATATCAGACTCAGGAATCTTAGTGACTTTCTTTTTAGGCTTCTTCTAATCAATAACAATATGATTAGTATTACCACAGTTAAAATAAGCTTTTCTATGAGCATCAGGAATGTACTTCTAGTTGCTTGCCTTATTCATTCCTTGTTTACCATTTTTACCTCTCTTAGACATAGATTTGTGAGTCCTAGAAGTTACCTCACAAATTTTCTTGTCTAACTGACTTTTAGAAAAAAGTCCTATATTTTTGCTTTTTTTAATTTTAGGATCTTCTTTCTTTTATTAGAAACTCTAGGTTTAGCTTTCTTCTTATCAGGATTCTTAGAGGTATAACCAATTTCATAGACATACTTCACTCCACTTTCATTAGTTCTTACAAACTTAACAGGAGTAGTGTTATTAATAGCCTTATTGATATTCCTATCAGTAAATTAATTATAACCTAGACATTCCTTCTAATTCTTATCACTGATGAAACTATGAACTTTTCTTCCCGAAGTCATCCATGTGTTAAACACCTCCCTTTCTTCCTAAGAACTTTCTCTAGTTCGGCATATTTGATGTTTATCAGAGTTTCATTATGTTGGGCTTTTTTACATGCTTTTTCATTTTCGTGCATGCATGCTAACTCAGCTTCTATGAAATTATTTATTTCTCTAAGCATCTGTTAGGAATATGTTGTAGGATTGATGATAACTCTACAAAATTCTCTAAATAGATAACTTAAATGATTTTGTAACCATCAAAGAGATGGAGTAGCTTATGTTTAAATAAGTATGTAGCACATTCCTGTACACTACAATAACTTGGAAGTTTAGAAATTCTTAGAAATTCCAAGTCATATTGACAACTAGCTAGATATGCAGAATAGCCTTGCGAATTGTAAATAGATGATGCATTATAATTCTACATAATTGAAAGAGTATCAAGTGCTAAGGAAACACTATCAACGAATAATATACAAAGCCCTCAACGGATGACTCAAGCCATCTTCAACGAATGATTCATAAAAAACTCAACGGATTATGTTGATGTCTAAAAGAACAATTGTAATAACTTGAATTTTTGAGACCCTGTAAAACGTTTAATGAATAGTAACCCTGACAGACGGGGAAAAAAAAAACTTTTGAGCCCACACTATATAGTGCAAAAGAAAATGAGTTTCGGAATCGATATTACAACTATACGTATCAAATGAGTGTATGTAAACACTATTAGTTTTCGAAGAAAACGAACTTTGAAAAATGACCGTAATTACGACTTATCAAGGACTACGGGAATCACAATATAATTACGAGATTAAAATCCTATGGATTTATATTCAATTAGGATAAATAAAAATATAAGGAATAAATACGAAAAGAATTACATTGCGAACCATTTACGAATAAGTATTGCGGAGAACGTTTAAGTAACCGGGCGAACGCGTAAACGATTAATTAAACGTAACGCACTAACTAAGCCATGGTAAGGAAGTAACCATGGTTACTTCATCAAATAGTGAGCTAACCCTAGGATGACCAAGCTAGCTAGCAAATAGTGTGCTAAGGAGCTAACCTTGTATTTTGGCTTGTAAGCTAGCAAGCTACAAAGATATGTCCATGGATTTGGAGACAAGGAATAAACCTAAGCTATCCTACGAAGAATAAAGATCAACTTGCAAAGATATCAAGTCACCTTCCAAGAAGCAACCTAGAAATCATCCAAGAGAAGCTACCAAGTGCTATAAATACCCCCCCACCCACCCCCATTTGCTCCCATTCGGCTATTTTGAAGAAAATAGGGAAATTGCAATTCAAAACTCCAAGCTCTAGTTCTTGTAAAATACCACAATTATTTCCCAAGCCTCCTAGCAACTAAACTAAGTTAAAAAAAATCTTTCATCTCTTTTTATCAAGGTTTGATGGGTGGAATAAATTCAAGAAACTCACTAGTGAATAGTGTGAATAGTAACCTCTCTTTGGTTTCTTGATTTTAATGGTGGTTTTAGATTCCAAAAATCATACCAAGCACTTCCAAGCCTCCACCATATTGAAGAACACATCTCAAGCTTTCAAGAAAGGTAAAAATCTTTGGCCTAACTTTATTTAAGGTTCATGTTTAAGATCCATTTAGTGGGTGTTAGTAAACCTAGCTTACTAAGTGTTGTTGATGAAATCTTGATGATTAAGTTAAGTAGATTTAAGGTTCTTTGTTGTTGCCTCAAGAACATGATGTTCTTGAGAGTATTTTGTGTGTTGATGATAATATGATGATTTTTGGTGGTTGTGTTGATAGTTAAGGCGTAAACGAAACCCCGATCGTAAACGTAACTTCGTTAAAACCAGCAAACCGTAACTTTAAGTTTCTGCAGAAAGTCTCGAAGTTTTAAACTGTAGATTCTTGAGAAATAACCTTTGTTTAAGATAGAAAATTTTATAAGTATCGTTTAGGCGCTTGAATCGCTTAAGTCCGATTTACAGATCAAAAGTTATGATCGTTTTAGTAAAAGTGTTTTACGCGACAAAAACTGCTACAAATCACGAACTTTGAAAATATAAAGGATGGACTTAAAAGTATTCATAAATCATGAAATATTTACAGAGAGTAACATATGGAGTTTCCTAACTTTCATAAAAATTTCAAGTGAAAATAATGAATTCTCAATTTTATAAAAATGTTGGAGCCGAGACCGCGCGAGTAGAAACCGTAAGAATCCTTAAGCGGGGCCGACGTCGATATTGAGAAAGAACTAAGATACTTAGGAAAATGAAGTGACCATAAAGTGTTTATGAATTAAAAGAAATGTTAAGGTTAGTATGAATTGAGAGGGTGTATAATGTGTAGCACATGAGTGCAAGTTACCATAAGTTAGGACGGAACCTAACGAAATTAAATATGTTTATGGTTACAGATTTCCGAGCGGAACCTAGAGCATCCTCCACCTCGAGATGCCCAGGCAAGTTTACAAACCCAACTCCATTTTTACTGTTATGTTGTGAAAGGATTGTTTTACTATCATCGCTTAAATACCATGTTTGCCATGATACGTAGTTTTTGAATCTTCGCATAATATAGCGATGTTGTACGCTAAGTATATATCGTGAAATGTTATTTCGCTTTAAGCGTAATGTATTATATAAGACCGAGGGTCGGTCGGGATTTAAGATAAAACCCAGGAATCGTTCCGGAGATATTATAGGGCAGATATAAGTCCATAATAGTATATTTTAAAGGGACTCATCGTCCACTTACAAAATATTAAAACACCTCGAACTTTTAAAACGATTTCCCAACGAGCATATTCCCTCAACTATATTTTATTGATTCGAATATTAAATATTATATACGTATTCCTTTATTATAGGAGTAGTATACTTCAACGTTTATTTATTTCAAACCCGATTAATCATGATAGATTATTAATTATGTAAACACAAACTAGTTGAGGAATACTATTTAAATAAATCTTTTAGAGAATAACTCATTCGAGGTATGATTAATATCAATTATCATTTAAATTATTATTAGACCACTATTTAAGTAATGATTATTTATTAAGGATTTATTTTGGTTGAAAGATCATAGATCCTGATATACCTTCTGATTTAGAAGTATTATTCGAATAATTTTAGATCGTCGGTGAATATTATTCCGACTTATTATTATATTAAATATAGTTTCAAGAAGAAACTTTTCCCCTTATCAATTATCTTTTGACAACGGTCAACTCACATCCCTAGTACTTCCTCCGAAATTCTCGGAAGTACGTATATACATATATGTACACTTATATTTAAAAAGATAAATTATCTCTATCAACAAGCAAAACGCTTGGGGAACTTTGATGTGGTTCAAGTTCCCGAGATTGATAGAATTCTGTTGAAGGACAATGGAGGGGTAGACTCTGGTACTACGTGTGCTGGATGGGCTACCAAAGGTACCGCAGGCGAAGGTACTTTGTGTACTCAGGAACTTGTGAAGTTTGTGCATACCCGAAAATGGGACACGTAGCCCGAATGCGGCCAGGGTGATACCCGAGAGATGATGGTATTCATCCTTTTACTAGTAAAGAAGGTTACTTCCGTAGGACGACTGATCATCGTATGCGATGGCTCCTGTGAGATGTCCAAACTCTTCCAATTGGAAATGATATGCAATACCGTAACCCAAGCCTATGTGCTAGGATTACTATTAAGGTATTCGCAGGTTATAAAACCCCCTTAAAAGAATTGTTTTCATAAGAAGGTGTGGGACACCAAGAAATCTACTTTTAAATAAAATATATATATACTATATGATGTTATTATACAGTCATTTTCATACTGTACATTATTATCCTGAGCATCTTAGCTCACACTTGTTTTCTTAAATTGACACAAAACAACAGTGAATCAAGATGCCTTCCATGAGAACCACAGCCAGGAAATGGGTAGGAAATGGCCAACTATTCCGTAGATTGTTTGGTGCAGTACCTCAGGTAGTCGGAATAAGCTGGATTAGTTTTCAGTTGTTTATAGTTCGGCTTATTTATAAGTATGGTTTATGTAAGATAAGAAATAAGAAACGTATATTCGGCCGGCGGATTAAGCTTACTTAAAGGTCACCCCCGGTAAGGCTTGTGGCGCCCTCCAAACCCGGGTCAGAAGTTTGGGGTCCACAACACAAACACAATATATCAACCTGTATAAGAAATATTATTTATAATGACCCTGCTTCACAAAACCACGGATCGCAACAGGTTAAAGTATGAAAACAAGCCACAACCTTAATTATTACATCGTACCAAATCCCAACTAATTTAACTTACAATTGATAATAAAATCATTCTTACAACCTTGCTATCTCACTACTTCAATAAGCTCCTGCTAGCTCGATCAATCATAATCTGGAATCCTAGCTCGAACATTGAACTGGGAAACCTTGCTATCAACCGTATCCTTCTTAACTGTAGAATATATAAAAAGATTCGCAAGAGTGAGCTAACTAGCTCAGCAAGTCATATTATCAATAACTGAGGTTAGACAATAATAAATGAGATGATTCAAAGGAATCAAGTTTCTTGTTAAATAATTAATAGAATTGGATTATTCATTTTAAGTTTTTAAACCAAGGTTAGGCTGCTGATCAGTCACGCACTAACCCCGAGCAAAGCACACAACACTGCTCTAACTACTGGATCCAAGGCACACATTGGCCTAACTTGACCATCGATATGGTCTGACCACGAATCCGGTCCATACAAAGAAAACTATCCAATTCTAAAGCATTTCAATATGATAAACAATAGAGTTCAATAAAACCAGATCATAATCAATAACCATAAAACATTTGTAAAAGAGCATGGTAAAAGTTCATAGTTACCAAAAAGGGTATGTCAAAATACATAAAAGAAGTGGCCTCCAGCCGGTAGGATAATCGGGTATTAGATGAATAGTGTTTTTCCAAAGTTTTAGTGCTTTGATATCACAAGGTATGGTTAAGTATAAAAGTTTTTGTATATATAAACAATTTTGTTCCAGTGTTTGGTATATGATGGATATATATTTGTGGAGTAGTATCGTATTTGTGTGGTTTAATATTTGGTAAATCCACAAGAAATGGTTCACAAAGAATAAGGCTTACGGCTCAAAGATCAAATGATGTGGCTCAGGTTCAAGGCTGGAGGATTCAAAGTATTTCCAATATAAAAGAGAGCTATTTTGAATATTAACAATAGTCACAAGAGAATTTAGAAATATTTGTAATAAATCTCGAAAAAGGTTTAGAAGTACTTGCCTTATCATAATTGATTCCAACCTCACTTGTACGTGTCTACGACTCTATTCAACCACCATTCATCTGTTTCTCCTATGCCTCGCTTCTAATCTGCTCATTTGTTGTATTTTCTATATGTCAATTCTATTTTCTGATCACCTGCTTCTCTTTCTTACGCCTTGCTTACTCTGCTAGGCATCATAAGTATCTATCAATATTCCACTCATACGATTCTGTTCAACACATACTTCTATCTACCCTTCGTTTCACCCAAATCCGATTAACGGATTGAAAGTTATGCCATAAACAGTAATCATCGAATATATAAACCGACAGTCAATCAACAAGTCACACATAATACATCACGTAATCAATGACATATCATTTATAAAGACATTTCGGGTCATAAATAGGCTTTCTGGTATTTAAAATGATTTTTAAAATATTTTTCGGAATTAAAACGGGTCGTTGGATCAATTTCGGAATAATAAACAAGGTTCGGTTGGCCAATTCTGGCTCCGAAACAATTTTAGAATAATTATCGAGCCTTGAAAATAATTTAGAATAATATTTTAAAGCTCGAAACTATTTTTCTAAATTTTTAAATCATTTTTAAATAATTAAATCTAAATAAATAATTAATTAAAAATCAATTAATAATTAATTAAATCAATTAATCAATTAATTTTTGAATTAATTGACTAATTAATCAATTAAAAATTAACTGAAATTAATTAACTAATTAATTCAGATTTATTTGTGAATTAAAAATAATTTTCGGAATTAAAATAATAATTTTTAGAATTTTCAGAAATTAAAAACGGATTTTTATAATAAAAATAAATAGGAAATATGATTTTTAAACATTTTTCAAACAGGAATCCAATTTTTGCAAAGTCTGGAAACTTCAGGGACTAAACTTCATCATCTACAAAACTACAGGGACTAAACTGCAATTTTGCAGTCCAGTCGCCGGAAAACACAGGGGTGGCCGGAGAACACGATTCCGGCCTCCTCACCTTGCCACAAGTTCCAGATCACATCTACGGATTACCAGGAACATAACCATGCAATCAAATCGATCTAACAATCCCTGAGTTGGCCGGAATTTGGCCGTGAAGTTTGCCAGTTTCCGGCGAACTTCGGAAATATTCAAAACACAACTCCCTTCTCTACATACCTCGTTGATTCATGAAACTTATACAACTGGATTGCAAATTTTACAGAGAACACAATCCACTATATCACAACATCAATCTATTCCAGAATAAGAAACCCCCAAATTTCAATTAAGAACATTCATACGGGTTATAAACACTAATTTTGAAATTCGAAAATCAAACTCAAATTTGAACATGTTATTGGACTCCAAATCAGACGTATAATATACCAAAATCATCAGGAAAACAAGCTCTACAACATGCAATCATCAAATCATACAAACAATCATCCGAACAAAAATTCATATTTTTCATGAAAATAATTCGAAAATAATTAAATTTATAAAAAATCAACCTTTGATTCTGCAGTAAAACAGGTCCTGGAATCTGATAGTACTCCTTGAGACCTTCAAATTGGTTAATCCAACTTTCCAAACGGATTTCACTAACACCTTGAATTTGTGGTTTGATTCTCAGAAAGGTTTCTGAATATATGATTTTTCTCTGTAGAAATTATATAATTATCTGTCTGCAAATGATTTTGATACGAAATAAAATACGGTAAAAGGCTATTTATAATTACGGAGAATTAGTATCCCGTTGGATCATTCCGGATATAAAACGGTACGTTTATTTATAAAAACTGATCCAAACGGTATCGGTTTTCGGGATAATTATCCAAATTAGTACAATATGTACTGCGGTCTTGGTCTCAGCGCCTGGTTACACGTACTACGAGGTGATAATTGGGATAGTTTAATAAAAAGCTCCCGTTTATCGAAAATACGGGTTTTATTGATTTACCGAAACGAATATTGTATCGAAAATGTTGCGCCGCGACCCGCGCAGGACAAACCGTACGCCGGATCGAAAAAGTCGAAACATGGAAAATGCTCGGAATATTGCAATTAGGTTAGGAAGGAGTTCTCGGAAGATTTTCGGGTTCTAAAAACGTAAAAACGGTTAACGGTGGTTGGTTCCCGTTTTCATAAAATAGGTTTTAAATACCCGGAACAAGATTTTAAAAAAAATCCATATGATTCCTATAAATTCATAAATTAACATAAAAATAATTAGGAAGATATGACAATTATCTATATTTTATTTTGGACATAAAAAAAATTGAAATACTCAATTAATAACATTTTTAAACATTCAAACATTTTTAACACTTAACAAATAATTCACAGAATAGATACTGAATACATATAATAATTATCTATTAGCAAAAATAATTACACGATATATCCCGGATATTACATCCTTCCCCCTTAAAAGGATTCTGTCCTCAGAATCTTCTAAGAAAACAAATGAGGACACTTTTCTCTCATATCACTTTCTAACTCCCAGGTTGACTCTTCAACCTTTGGGTTTCTCTACAATGCTCTTACTAACTTTACCACTTTATTTCTCAATACTTTCTCTCTTTCCTCTAGAATCTCTATCGGACTCTCTACATATGATAAATCTGCCTGAAGCTCTATTGGCTCATATTCTATTACATGCCTCGAGTCTGGATTATATTTCTTGAGCATCGATACGTGAAAAACATTGTGAATGTGCTCCATGTGCGGGGGTAACGCCAACTCCAGCTACTTTACCAATGCGCTTTAGGATTTCAAAAGGTCTGACATATCTTGGGCTTAGCTTCCCTTTTTTTTCCAAACCTCGTTAGTCCTTTCCACGGTGATACTTTCAATAATACCAAGCTTCCTTCTTCAAATTCCATGTCTTTTCTTGACTGGTCTGCATATTTCCCCTGATGATCTTGTGCGGCTATTAATCTCTTCTGGATAATTTCAACAACTTCCTTTGTCTGCTCACCAATTCAGGTCCGAGTATTTTGCGTTTTCCTACTTCGTCCCAATACATTGGAGATCTGCATTTGCGTTCCTAAAGGGCTTCATAGGGTGGCATCCCAATACTGGCGTGATAATTGTTAATGTAAGCAAATTCTACCAGAGGTAAATGCATGTCCCAACTTCCTTTAATATCAATACACAAACACGTAGCATGTCCTCGATTGTTTGGATCGTTCCTTCACTCTAGCTGTCCGTCTGCGGGTGGTAAGTCGTACTCATATTCAATCTTGTTCCTAAACATTCTTGAAAACTCTTCCAAAATCTCGAATTACATCTTAGATCTCGATCAGATACGATAGACACAAGAATTTCATGACGAACTACAATTTCCTTCAGGCACCTATGGATCAACTTATCGAGCGAAAATCTTTCGTTTATAGGCAGAAAATGAGCTGACTTGGTAAATCTATCCACTATAAGCCAAATGGCATCATGATTAGTTTTTGTGCTTGGTAACCCCAACTATGAAATCCATGGTGATATGCTCCCACTTCCAAACTTCCAGTGACTGTAGCAATCCACTTGATCTCTAATACTCTACTTTAACTCTGTTGACATATATAACATCTGCTAATTCATTCCACAATTCCTCACTTCATATCTAACCACCTATAATTTCCTTTAAATCTCTATACATCTTGGTACTCCCTGAATGGATTGAATACCTCAAATTATGAACTGCCTGTAAAATTTCATTCTTCAGTTCCATCACTGGTGGAATCTAAATTCTAGAAGAAATCCTAAGAATACCTTGATCTTCCTTTTAGCGTGCACTATTCTTCCCATACTAAATGATTTATATCCTGATCTACTACCTCTTCCTGACACTTCTTTATCTTTTCTAACAATCCCGACTGAAAAGTTATACTTATATATTCTCACTCCTTTTTTGGATCATGCACTCTGACTTCCAATTCCAACTTCTAGAATTCCATAGATAATTCTTCTGGTACGGTCTCTATATTCATTCTCTCTCCTTCTTGCTCATCTCTTGCCACTACATTTGCTTTTCCTAGAGAGTTCATACTTCAACTCTTGTGGTCCGTATATATCTCACATCTTTCTCTATACTTATAATATTTCCCAATCTTTCAAAATGAATATTATTGTTACTTTTAATTCCCAATTATGAGTAGGGTAATTCTGCTCATAAGGTTTCGGTTATCTGGATGCATATGCAATAACTTTATTGTTTTACGTCAACACACATCCTATTCCCTTACGAGAAGTATCATTATAAACTACCAAATCTCCCTGATGATTTCAAAGTGATAAAATAGGTGTTGTAACCATTCTTTCAATTAACTCCGCAAAGCTTTCTTCACCCTTCTCCATTTCATATAACCTTCTTGCTTTTCCTGGTTAACTTCATCTCTAATATTACAACTTTCAAGAAATCTTGCACAAATTTCCAATAATAACTGGCCCATGATAAAACTTCTTACTTTTGTTGGTGCTTCTGGTCTTTCTTCATTCATACTATCTTTAAATTTTTCTGCTGAATCCCCTTTTGTCTCCTCCTTACTGACTGTCTATACTAAGAATTATACCTCCTGCCATTAAAGTTTTCACCTGGTAAACTCTTTTTATACTGCTTCTTTCTTCTTTGACTCCTCAGCTATCATTGTATAGGTTGCATGGTTCTTCTTAATTAACGCAAATATATCTTATCCAAATTCTTCCTTCAAAATTCTACTCATCAAATTTAAATATCACTGGTATATCAGTTCATCCCACTAACATTTCTAGAATTTTATAACAACAGTACTGAGTTCTGAAAATCATTTTTGATATGTCCATAAGTTCAATCTTCACTTGGTAATATACCCAGTCTTAAATCAATCTTATAAAAATACCTTGCTTCGTTCATTTAGTTAAACAAATCATTGGTTTCGAGGTAACAGATATCTGCTCTTGAGAGTAAACTTGTTGAGCTTTCGCTAACACATAATCTCACCCTTCCATCTTTTTTATTAACACATCGTGTCGGTGCACTTTAAGGGGGTACGCTAGGTCCAGTTGCTTTTTCTTTTAATCATCTCATGCGTTTGGTCTGGTAACTTCTTCATTTTATCTGGTGCCATTCTGCGCGGGGCTTTGAACACTGGCTTCATTTCACGTACTAAATCAATCATAAACACATTTTCTTTATCTAAAGGAAATATTGGTAACTCATCTGGAAATATGTCTTGATACTGTAAAATCTTCAAGTTCGGTCTGCTCCTAACTCTTATTTAAAATCGCCATAGCACTTATATTTTGGTCACTGTAATCTTAAATTATTTTTAACAAATTCTTTACTTTCCTTTGTCCTTTAAACTTCTTCCTGTTCTCCTTTGGCGTCTCCAGAACTATCTTCCGTCACGACAGTTTACCTGGGCATCACACTTGAATAGTTAATCCACTCCTTATAATAATATCAAATCTTCTTATCACAAATGATATCAATTCTTCACATCTTAATGCCAGAAATATCGATTCCGTCATTGGTACTTACATAATTAATGACTGCACGTTCTTAATTTGCTAGTCCTTTAGTCCTAGACTTATTGATTCGACAGGATAATTCATCTTATCAATAAAACCTTGAGAAATATATGATCAAGTAGCTCCCATATCTTTTAATACTTTAACGCATAAGGTATCCGCAATAATCTTCCACGTCATCATATCCATATTCTAAATAACATATCGCAAATTCTCGTTCTCGGAGACGTATCCCTTATTGAAGTAGATTCCCTTAACTGTTAATGCATCCCGAGCTAGGGACAGTGATTTGTAATTTTCACCATATGCCCTTGTTTCCTTCCCATGCATGCGAGGTAGATGAGACTTTGCCCGCTGAGTGTATAATACGTTAACTTTTGTTTGAAAAACTCTCGCAAGGAACAACGGTACAACGAAACAAATAGAAGGATTCACAATTTTAATAAACGTAGAGTTGAAGAGAAAGAAGAAGTAATGATTTGAATATGAATGAGACAACCATATTAGTACTGAAGATGGCCAGTCTTTCATACCGTGTGGCATACAACACATGATTAGGTGGCGTCCCACCCGACTCTTTGTCAATCCGACAAAGTGTTTCATCATAACACTGTTTGTCCCAATCAGAAAGCAAAACCCGAGGGGAAAAATTAAATTTGAAAGGAATGCAAAATTCTCCGTTTTGATGTTATCAGAAAGAATTTATTAAGAAAAGGAGTTCATACATTTTTAGGAATTAAAAAGGAATATACGCTATGATGTTGAGGACAAGAATGATACCATTGATCACCATCCACATTTCACTTGTATTCATCTTTCGAGTTTGATTGATCATATCCCAATTGAATCATATAGTAACTTTAGAAGTATGCTAAAATGCCTTCATAACTAAGCATTATGGTAGATTCTTACTTGTTAAGTCTCGCATCTGTAACGTCGTACCTACACGTATAATACTTTAATAATTTGATCATAATGGCACTCTTATCAGATAACCTTGTGTTTCCTCTTTCTAATTTGGAATAACCGTAAATCATTCAACATAACGATCATTTTATTAATAATATTCTTCCTTTAGAAGAGTCTGAAAATTTTCCCAATCTTCTTCGGTCATGCTCAGGCTTCCGTTTAATCAATGAATTCTTCGAACTCTGATAATCCCAGTAATTGGATGAATAGTTATTCCATACGCTGGTTTTGTTGTTAATCTTATCAAACAATATTTGTACCTTCTTGTTAGGAATAACCAACTTCCTCATAATCGCAGATTACTTCGTCCTCTGAATTAACAATACTAAATCTAAAATAATATCCTTCCAGCTAATCCGAGCCTTTTGACAAACAAAAAACTCAAGTAGTAACTTGACAACCGATGTTTAAAACTTATTTTATTCGAAAAGGCTTTTAGAAATGTTTTGAGGAAAAATCTTTTTCGAAAACTTGTTAAAAATTTTGAAAATTTTGAAAATCACACCTCTGGTGTTCCTCACTATATGAGTTGGTTGTTGTCCTTCTTATGACCAAATACCAAGTTAAAGAAATGATCACTCAAAGGTCCATTCACTTCCATTTATCTCCTCTCCTTCATTGGGTCTATTATCTTCCTTAATCGATGTAAACTTCAACTGTCGTTGCATGTTATCTTATTCGCAGCTTCACATTAAGGCTCCCATACTGGTAGTACTCCCGTTAACCACTTTGCAATCATTGAGTGGAACAGACTATCCCATAGTCAACAAGTCAGCTAATATCACATCATTACAACATCATTAATTTCAAGAAATCTTCAGATCCCTCATCTCCTCTAACCCTCTTTCTTCAACACTTATCTACTCCATTCCACAAGCTAGTCATGAGTGGCCTAATTACTAATAGCTTCTTTTAACCGGATACAGCCATCCTCCAGAACACTTGAATCTTCTTTCTAAACTCCTTCTCACCTTAATTTATATCTCAATACTCACTGTTTACTGCCGCTATCACGTCCCTTCTCGCAAACGCTGTTGTTTCGGTAGAAAGGTTTTTAAACTAAGGATGTAGAATATGCTGTATAATAGACAGAAAAGATACATTCATAGTTGAATGTTCAAAAGAACAAGAATAAGCAAATGAAGGTTCTTCAATAGGTAGTCTCATATCGAGAGATGATAGAATAGCGTTGAATAACTTGGAGAGGCGCAACTGTCATAACAGAAAGTAATACCATTAATACTGATGGAGAACAAGACGCAAATCGAATCTGGGAGAAGATGACGATCCTTAAACGGAAGGTTCCAAAAGATCAGTTGATGCAGGGAAATCAGGATCTGCCATTGTCGTTGCCTGGATATCACGTCGCTAGTCAAGAATCCCGAATCGCAACATGAACCGTGCCGAAGACCTACTATACAGTAGCACTCAACCTCACAATGACCTATCTTTCTATTTCCTATTCCTAATCCTAACCCTCTACCCAATCCCGACAATCTAGGCTTGTTTCAGTGACTTATAACCTGTAGCTCTGATACCAACTTGTGGCGCCCTTCAAACCCGGGTCAGAAGTTTGGGGTCCACAACACAAACACAATATATCAACCTGTATAAGAAAAATTATTTATAATGACCCTGCTTCACAAAACCACGGATCGCAACAGGTTAAAGTATGAAAACAAGCCACAACCTTAATTATTATATCGTACCAAATCCCAACTAATTTAACTTACAATTGATAATAAAATCATTCTTACAACCTTGCTATCTCACTACTGCCATAAGCTCCTGCTAGCTCGATCAGTCATAATCTGGAATCATAGCTCGAACATTGAACTGGGAAACCTTGCTATCAACCGTATCCTTCTTAACTGTAGAATATATAAAAAGATTCGCAAGAGTGAGCTAACTAGCTCAGCAAGTCATATTATCAATAACTGAGGTTAGATAATAATAAATGAGATGATTCAAAGGAATCAAGTTTCTTGTTAAACAATCAATAGAATTTGATTATTCATTTTAAGTTTTTAAACCAAGGTTAGGCTGCTGATCAATCACGCACTAACCCCGAGCAAAGCACACAACACTGCTCTAACTACTGAATCCAAGGCACACATTGGCCTAACTTAACCATCGATATGGTCTGACCACGAATCTGGTCCATACAAAGAAAACTATCTAATTCTAAAGCATTTCAATATGATAAACAATAGAGTTCAATAAAACCAGATCATAATCAATAACCATAAAACATTTGTAAAAGAGCATGGTAAAAGTTCATAGTTACCAAAAAGGGTATGTCAAATTACATAAAAGAAGTGGCCTCCAGCCGGTAGGATAATCGGGTATTAGATGAATAGTGTTTTTCCAAAGTTTCAGTGCTTTGATATCACAAGGTATGGTTAAGTATAAAAGTTTTTGTATATATAAACAATTTTGTTCCAGTGTTTGGTATATGATGGATATATATTTGTGGAGTCGTATCGTATTTGTGTGGTTTAATATTTGGTAAATCCACAAGAAATGGTTCACAAAGAATAAGGCTTACGGCTCAAAGATCAAATGATGTGGCTCAGGTTCAAGGCTGGAGGATTCAAAGTATTTCCAATATAAAAGAGAGCTATTTTGAATATTAACAATTGGTCACAAGAGAATTTAGAAATATTTGCAATAAATCTCGAGAAAGGTTTAGAAGTACTTGCCTTATCATAATTGATTCCAACCTCACTTGTACGTGTCTACGACTCTATTCAACCACCATTCATCTGTTTCTCCTATGTCTCGCTTCTAATCTCTGCTCATTTGCTGTATTTTCTACATGTCAATTCTATTTTCTGATCACCTGCTTCTCTTTCTTACGCCTTTCTTACTCTGCTAGGCATCAGAAGTATCTATCAATATTCCACTCATACGATTCTGTTCAACACATACTTCTATCTACCCTTCGTTTCACCCAAATCCGATTAACGGATTGAAAGTTATGCCATAAACAGTAATCATCGAATATATAAACCGACAGGCAATCAACAAGTCACACATAATACATCACGTAATCAATGACATGTCATTTATAAAGACATTTCAGGTCATAAATAGGCTTTCTGGTATTTAAAATGATTTTTAAAACATTTTTCGGAATTAAAACGGGTCGTTGGATCAATTTCGGAATAATAAACAGGGTTCGGTTGGCCAATTCTGGCTCCGAAACAATTTTAGAATAATTATCGAGCCTTGAAAATAATTTAGAATAATATTTTAAAGCTCGAAACTATTTTTCGAAATTTTTAAATCATTTTTAAATAATTAAATCTAATTAAATAATTAATTAAAAATCAAATAATAATTAATTAAATCAATTAATCAATTAATTTTCGAATTAATTGACTAATTAATCAATTAAAAATTAACTGAAATTAATTAACTAATTAATTCAGATTTATTTGTGAATTAAAAATAATTTTCGGAATTAAAATAATAATTTTTAGAATTTTCAGAAATTAAAAACGGATTTTTATAATAAAAATAAATAGGAAATATGATTTTTAAACATTTTTAAAACAGGAATCTAATTTTTGCAAAGTCTGGAAACTTCAGGGACTAAACTTCATCATACTAAACTGCAATTTTGCAGTCTAGTCGCCGGAAAACACAGGGGTGGCCGGAGAACACGATTCCGGCCTCCTCACCTTGCCACAAGCTCCAGATCACATCTACGGATTACCAGGAACATAACCATGCAATCAAATCGATCTAACAATCCCTGAGTTGGCCGGAATTTGGCCGTGAAGTTTGCCAGTTTCCGGCGAACTTCGGAAATATTCAAAACACAACTCACTTCTCTACAGACCTCGTTGATTCATGAAACTTATACGACTGGATTGCAAATTTTACAGAGAACACAATCTACTATATCACAACATCAATCTATTCCAGAATAAGAAACCCCCAAATTTCAATTAAAAACATTCATACGGGTTATAAACCCTAATTTTGAAATTCGAAAATCAAACTCAAATTTGAACATGTTATTGGACTCCAAATCAGACGTATAATATACCAAAATCATCAGGAAAACAAGCTCTACAACATGCAATCATCAAATCATACAAACAATCATTCGAACAAAAATTCATATTTTTCATAAAAATAATTCGAAAATAATTAAATTTATAAAAAATCAACCTTTGATTCTACAGTAAAACAGGTCCTGGAATCTGATAGTACTCCTTGAGACCTTCAAATTGGTTACTCCAACTTTCCAAACGGATTTCACTAACACCTTGAATTTGTGGTTTGATTCTCAGAAAGGTTTATGAATATATGATTTTTCTCTGTAAAAATTATATAATTATCTGTCTGCAAATGATTTTGATACGAAATAAAATACGGTAAAAGGCTATTTATAATTACGGAGAATTAGTATCCCGTTGGATCATTCCGGATATAAAACGGTACGTTTATTTATAAAAACTGATCCAAACGGTATCGGTTTTCGGGATAATTATCCAAATCAGTACAATTTATACCGCGGTCTTGGTCTCAGCGCCTGGTTACACGTACTACGAGGTGATAATTAGGATAGTTTAATAAAAAGCTCCCGTTTATCGAAAATACGGGTTTTATTGATTTACCGAAACGAATATTGTATCGAAAATGTTGCGCCGGGACCCGCGCAGGACAAACCGTACGCCGGATCGAAAAAGTCGAAACATGGAAAATGCTCGGAATATTGCAATTAGGTTAGGAAGGAGTTCTCGGAAGAGTTTCGGGTTCTAAAAACGTAAAAACGGTTAACGGTGGTTGGTTCCCGTTTTCATAAAATAGGTTTTAAATACCCCGAACAAGAGTTTTAAAAAAAATCCATATGATTCCTATAAATTCATAAATTAACATAAAAATAATTAGAAAGATATGACAATTATCTATATTTTATTTTGGACATAAAAAAATTGAAATACTCAATTAATAACATTTTTAAACATTCAAACATTTTTAACACTTAACAAATAATTCACAGAATAGATACTGAATACATATAATAATTATCTATTAGCAAAAATAATTACACGATATATCCCGGATATTACAAGGCTAATTATATTTGGGTTGAAATAAAATTTCTCTAGTAATGATGGTTCGTTTCCAAGACAATAACCTGTAGTGTGTGTGTGTTAAGTGTGGGGTCGTGAAGCGTGAGTATTTACATATCATAGTGTGAGTTGTGTAAGTTTAGATAGCGTGGCTTCCGAGACTCCTGACCCCGGGTTTTGGGGCGCCACAACAAGCAGATCGGAATAGTAGTTGAAAGCAATTTGACAGTCACATGGGTTGATTGTACACAAATGGAATGTGGCAGCGTAATCAGGATTATGAAGAAAAAGAAGCATTTCCATTTTCATGCAAAACAGGGAAGTTCAAAGATGCTATATCTATTTGGATTGCATGGGATAGAGAAATGAAGAAACACATGATTAAACCTATATAATAGACGTATGCTTTGTCTTATCACGTATGTAACTTGGTGATATATAAACCAAGAGTAGCAAGAGTTATAAGATATCGACCGGAAAATAGAAAAAGCAAGCAAGAACAAAAGAGCATTTGTAAGCTGAATCATCTAGCACTCTCAAGTTCAAGTTTGTAAAACTCTTGTAAGCAGCTGTGTGCATTTTGCATCACAAAGATCTTCTAGTTTTATATATATCTCTGGTTGAAACAACAATCCACCAGAAAGTTTTTAAATATCCTTGTTTATTTACTTTGTGTTTGAATATTTGAATATTTCTTATCCGCATTTAGCATATTCACACACAGTTGTATTTAAATTTGTAAGAAGTTCTTAAAATCAAAAAGAAACCAAGAATTACAATCAACCGCCCTTCTGTAATTCTAGTTGTTAGATTGTTCGGGAATAATGATTGGTATCAGAGCAAGCTCTTGACATACTAAGAGTTTAAAGATCAAAGCAACTAATAACATGAGCAGGAAGGATGTTGGAGTGAAGTTCCCGTTCTTGGATAAAGACAACTATCACCATTGGAAGGTGAAAATGCACCTGCATCTTCTCTCTTAAGATGAAAGATATGTTGATTATATTGAGAAAGTTCCTTATGTTCCTCGAAGGGCTGCTACAGGTATTGAAGGAGCTGTAGACAATGACCAAAGTATTCTAAAGCCACAATCAGAATGGACAGAAGAAGATATTGAGCAAGTGCACAAATACAAAAAGTCTATTAACATTCTTGATAGGGAATAAAATAAACCCTAATTGTGTAATTAATATCGCATTAATTATATCAGAATTGGGTTAGCAGCTAAGCCCATTAGAGAGGGCCCAAAACCCAAAATATTAATTAATTTCATAATTAATTAATAAGGGATAAATCAGCTGATAAAAAAAGTCCAAATAAGGACATAATTTCTTGAAGATTGGCCTCCCAGAGATCTTATAGGATAAGGAATCAGTTTCCTACTTCCTAGGACTCCAAAGTCCATTCTAATTCAGAGACTTGTTCACCAAGTCTCCTAACCCTAGTCCATTTCAAGGACTCTTAACCTCTATATAAGGGGCCTCACCCCACTGATCAGAACTACATTTTTTGGCTTGATTCTCTAATTCGCAGAGATACATAGACATCTCGTAAAGGGAGAATTAAGCTACGAAACACGAGAGCAGCCATTAAAAGGCCTTGAGCTCCCGAACCTTAGTAATAAATACACCAATTAATATACCCTAGTTCTCAATCCATAACATTTGGCGCCGTCTGTGGGATGCTTAACAACAACCATGGCGAGAACACGGAGTGGAAACAACGCCCCTGAAGGAACATCAGCTGGAACGACCCAAACAATTTCGTCAATGGTGGAGATACCTCCGCAGTCGACCTATGCGGCCACCCAAGGAGGAGCCCAGGTAAGGGCAACGGAACTTCATCCACAAGGGACGATTCCCCCGGCTCCTCAAGGGACAAATTCTCAACTTCAACAGCTACATACGCCTGTGAATTCTCGACCCATTCGGTATGTAAAAGGAATATGTCCTAAGTCCAATCATGTATTAGGATTTAGGAATAACTTCCTGTGTAATCTGTTTTTATTTCATTGATATTAATAAAAGACTTGTTTTGTTTTTATTACGGGCTCTATCTATTTAAGTGTTTAAATAAGATATGCCATAGTTTAGAGTAAAGCTTTTTATGGATTATGATGAGATCATAATAGTGAGACCTAAAAGATGATAACTCTAAACTTAAATAGTTCCTGATCATAGGATTACTAACTGGTAATTAATAATCCGCAAAGATCGGTACATACTATGCTTGCTTCATTATGAAAGATGTCTGTTCTCATAGACATTTGTGTGGTGACACTATAGCTAGTATGTAGGTGCTTATTATAGAATAAGTTCACTGAACATGACTCGCACAGCTTAACAGCTGATGGAGTTCACTCAAGTGTCAGCAGTTGTTCACATAGTGATAATTGTACAAGTATCCTTAGACTTGAGGCCATCATAGTCATCTTGTGTACACTGAACTATGCTTTGGTTTAGTTCTTAGTCTCCAGGGACAATTATTAGGGCTCTATTGGGTATAGGAATTTGTACACGAAGATAGTGTATGATCAATAAAGGATCTACCCCTTCCAGTGAAGGAAGCAAATGTTCAAGGCTGATCCACTTATGCTAGTTCAGGAATCTCTGGCCAGAGTGAATGAAATTAGAAAGGAGTTTCTAATTTGCATAGAACTACGCATAGTAAATGGTAAGCAAGTGATTGAATTAGATAGGCTTGACACGAGATCCATGCCTTGTATTTAATCGGGACATGTAGGGTAGAAGGAGTTTATTGTACGGTAACTATTCACTGAATAGGTTCTTGGTATTCTAATCAGTGAATTCATATTATCCAGATAGTCGCGATATGCTGAGAAGTATCCCTCACGATGTAGAATAAATGTGATTAATTAATTAATCATATTTAATAAATTAGAGAATTTATATAAATAATGATAAAATAGTTTTATTAATATTTATTTCTACTACCGGCTTAATATTGAACATACAGGGTCACACCATAAAAAGAGAATGATTTAATTGTGGAGGAATTAATTAATAATGGCTAATAATTATTTATTTATGAAATAAATAATTAATTGGCAAATTTAATAATTGATTAAATAAGATTTAATTGATTATAAATTAATCAAGAAAAGTTCTTAATATTATTAATTAAAGGATTTATTTTTTGGAAATTAAATCAAGAAAGAGAATTATTTCTAAAGTGTTTAGAAAAAGGATTAATAATTAAAAGGTGTTTTAATTATTAATGAGAATAATAAATGGGATAATAATAATAATATTTATGGGAAAATTTCAGCTGAAAATTTTGCCTATAAATATACTATTATAAACCCTATTTTTAAAAAAAACCCCAAAATTTTATAAAACCTAATTCTCTCCATCTCCTCCTCTTCCTCCTTAACGTCGTTTTCTTGGTGGATACCGGTGGAGTGCTTCACGTTTGAGGAGCAGCTGCTAAGGATCTCCAATCGTTGCTCTTCGATCGCATATTAAAGGTTAGTAATCGATCCCTATGTTTTTACCACGATTTATATGCTTTTATTTGGATTTTATATATGTAAAAGTATTTTACCATGCCTCCGCTGCGATTAAAATCTAACAATGGTATCAGAGCATAGGTTGTATGCATATAGATCTGTGGTAAAAATTTCAGAATTTTATGTGCTTGTATGAATTAATTATGATTTTTACAAGTTATATCATGGATTAATTTTGTTTGATGAGAAATCGTTTCTCAGAATAATTTTGAATGTTGATCTGGGTTCTACAAGTGTTGTAGATCGTCTAGATATTTTTTTCATAATTTTATGATGTATAGATTTTTTATTATGAATTTTTGAAGTTCTTACAATTAAATTCGTAATTTAATAAGTATAAATATATGTATATATAGTATATATATATATGTTTCTATTGTCTGTGTGCTGTGTTGAATGCACGGAGAAAGAAGACAGAGCACAGTACGGCGGCACAACAATTGAGGAGAGAAAAAACGGCGATTGACTGAGAAAAGGACGAAGGACCGCGCGTCGACCACGCGCGCGTGGGGCTCACGCGTTGGCGTGCCACGCGCGGCGCGTGGAAGACACGCGCTGATGACGTCATGCTGACGTCATCAGATGACGTCATGCTGACGTCAGCATTGGGGGTTAGGCGCGTGACGCGCGTGTGCGCGTGGGCGCGCGTGAGGAACCTTATTTCGGCGCGTGAGGGCGCGTGGGAAGTCAGAATAGGGAGATTTTGGTGCTGTTGGATTCGTCTTTTCGAGACGCTTCTAATGGTATATTTTATGATATTTTATGAAATTGTTTCGAACTGATTATAGCTAACAGAAGTGTTTTTAAGCTATTTTTAACTATTTTAATTGCTTTTAAATGCTTCATGTGATACATAGAGATGTATAATGCTTAGACTAATGTGCTAGATGATATAACATGCCTACCTTGATGTTTATTCATGTTTATATATGTGATATATGCTTAGTTTATCATGCGATGATAGATTTAGGTGAACTTAAATGAACATAAGGCGTTTGTTAGACAACCTAGTATAGTGAAATTGTTTCATAACCTTAATAATAATATTATGAATACAATCATGAGATTCTTGTGTTTATGAAACACGTAATTGAATATGAATTTTCGATATGAGAGAAAGGATGATTCTGTCTACAACAGATTTTTATCTTTAAGAAAGGGTTATTAAGTGACGCCTCTTAACAATGCTCCACCCGATCTGGGAATCATCTGATTATTGATTATTGATTTGAAATATTTAATTTAAAAGGAAGAATCTCTTTATAATATGATTATGATTGTAATGTAATATAATCCCTCTAAAATTAAATAATATCAAGTAGTAATTGGCCAATGACACAACGGGCTTGTGTCGGTCATAGCCTTCCAACATGATAGAAAGTAGTTCTTATTTTTAAATCATTGTCGTTTCGTGCCACAGCCGAGGGCTTTGATTTCGAAATAAGAAATACTTGTCTATTACATAGAGATGTGTACATTGAATAAGAATCTAAAGGTCGTTACGTGCCACAGCCGTGGGCCTTTGGGGACTGATTCAATTATACGGAATGTTGGGTTAGACCTGACTTAGAATATTAAGTTTGTCGTGCCACAGCCGTGACTCAATTATTTAAGAGGCTAAAGTTTGATTAGGGAATAACATTAGATGTAATTGACAAGAGTTGTCTGCCTATTGAACATTACATGGAGTTTCGTGCCACAGCCGGGGTTGTGTAATGGAATGTAGGATCCCTATTCCCACTAGCATTATGAATGCTTAATTTTTCACGTAGGGGGTTGAATAAATTAGGTAAACTAGTGGGAGCCACTTATGAATAAAGACCCGATTCATATAGTGTTTTAAAATGAAATCGAATATTTGCTAAGTGTTGTTATGTGTTTATCATTTACAGATTTATAATATACATTATATCTTCTGCACTATCACTCAGGAGCATACTGGATGCTCACAAATTGACTGGTCCTAATTATGCTGACTGGCTTCGAAACTTGAGAATTGTTTTCAGGATTGAGAAGTTGGAATACGTGATTGACTCACCTAAGCCTACTGAACCTGCTAGTGATGCACATAATGATGAACATGTTGTGTATCGTAGGTGGATAGATGATGCAAATGTTGCTCAATGCATCATGCTAGCTTCCATGAACATTGAGCTACAGAAGAAACATGAGCATATGGATGCTCACAGTATCCTCATGCATCTACAAGAGTTGTATGATGTGGCAGGGAGGACAGCTCGATATGAGATATTGAAGGAGCTGTTCGGTTGTAGGATGTCTGAGGGATCATCTGTGAATGACCATGTACTTAAGATGATCAATTTGATTGAATGTCTTGGATAACTTGGTTTTGCCATGGATGGGGAGCTGAGCCAAGACTTGGTCTTGCAATCGCTTCCGAGTTCGTTCTCGCAGTTTGTTGTGAACTTTCACATGAATAAGTTGGATGTCAGCCTGCCTGAACTCCACAACATGTTGAAGACTGCGGAATCGAATTTTTCCCCTAAGAAGAGTTCTGTTCTTCTAATTGGTGAAGGTTCCAATCCTAAGAACAGGAAGAGGAACCCTTCCAAGAAGAAGAAAGTAGGTAAGAAAATGCCGGTTCCACCAAAAGCTGAAGACCCCAAGAGCAAAGTTGTTTACTTTCACTGTAACAAGGTGGGGCACTGGAAGAGGAACTGCAAGGTTTACCTTGCAGAATTGAAGAAGAAGATGGGTAGTGAGACTACCGCTTCTGATTCAAGTATGTTCATGATAGAAGTGAATATGTCATTAAATCAAATTTCTAATTGGGTATTAGATACCTCCTGTGGTTCTCAAATCTGCAATTTGTTGCAGGAACTAAGGAGAAGTAGGACTCTTAAAGAAGAGGAGGTGATTCTACTGATGGGAAATGGAGCAAGAGTTGCTGCTTAAGATGTAGGATTATTTCATTTTTATATGCCTACGGGCAAGACTATTGTTTTAAATAATTGTTATTTTGTTCCCTCGATTGTGAGGAATATTATTCCCATTTTAGACTTGGCTGGATTTTCATTTATTATTGAAAATAATGAATGTTCTATCCTTAGAGATAATATTCTTTATGGACGTGGTTCTTTAAATAATGGTCTGTATGTATATGACATAGAGCATGATTTACTTCAGATTGAACAAACTAATAAAAGAAAAGGGATGATGAAAATCTCACTTTATTGTGGCACTGCAGTCTCCATTTAGTGGACATGGAGAGAGGCCTGCAGATTTGCTAGGATTGGTACACACAAATGTATGTGGACCAATGTCTAAGCAAGCCATGGGTGGATTTTCATAATTCATTACTTTCATAGATGATAGATCTAGATTCGGATATGTGTTTGATGAAACACAAGTCTGAACCCTTTGAAAAGTTCAAAGAGTATAAGTATGAAGTGGAGAAACAACCAAACATAGTATTATAACTCTTCGATCAGATTCAGGTGGTGAATACTTTAAAGGAGTGTTTCTAGATTATCTCAAAGTAAATGGTATAGTCTCCCAGTGGACTCCTCCAGATTGGTATCTGAAAGGAGAAATCGAACTTTGTTAGACATAGTTCGGTCCATGATGAGCTATGCAAATTTTCCAGTATTCCTATGGGGTTACGCATTGGAAACCTCAGCATACTTACTGAATAAGGTGCCTTCCAAATCTGTTCCTCAAACTCCGTATGAGATATGGAAAGTAAGGAAACCGGGTCTTAAACACTTTAAGATTTGGGGATGTCCAGCTTATGTCAAGAAAGTTGACCCAAATAAGCTGGAATATCGATCCGTAAAATGTAGTTTTGTGGGATATCCTAAAGAGACTTTAGGGTATTACTTTTACACCGATCATCGGGTGTTTGTCTCCAGACATGCTACCTTCTTGGAAAAGGAGTTTATCCTTGAAGGAAACAGTGGGAGCAAAATTGAACTTGATGAAGTTCAAGAAGCACAAACTGTTACAGATCAAGTGGAAACACCTGTTCTGACTGAACAACCTTTTGTAGAACAGCCCATTCATAGGTTAGGGAGAGTGTCTCGTCAACCTGAGAGGTAATATGGCCTTGTCATTGAGAATGACAATGAGTTGTCAATCATTGATGATGACGACCCTGTGACCTATAATGAGGCTATGAGTAGTGTTGACTCAGAGAAATGGCATAGTGCCATGAAATCTAGAATGGAATCTATGTATACGGTATACAAAAGATAGATTATAGCAGATGGCCAGGTGGAGACCTATAAGGCCAGGCTTGTGGCAAAAGGATTCAAACAAAGGCAATGGATTGACTTTGATGAAACCTTTTACCTGTAGCCCTGTTAAAATCAGTTCAGATTTTGCTTGCGATTGCCGCTTACTACGACTATGAGATCTGGCAAATAGCTAGATGGTTTTCTTTCCAAGAGAAAAGAAAACCTTGTGTGTAAGCTGCTGCGAACCATATGTAGTTTAAAGCAAGCTTCTCGAAAGATGGAACATTCGTTTTGATGAGACAATCAAAGAGTTTGATTTTATCAAAAACGTAGATGAACCATGCGTCTACAAAAGGGTTAGTGGGAGCGCGGTAACATTTCTTATATTGTATTGAATTAGAGTTGACACACATAACAACATAGCAGACCCACTCACAAAGCTACTTTATAAAAGTCACTTTGATCGTCATAAAGACAAGATGGGTATTAGATACCAGAGTGATTGGCTTTAGTACAAGTGGGAGATTGAAAGGAATATGTCCTAAGTCCAATCATGTATTAGGATTTAGGAATAACTTCCTGTGTAATCTGTTTTGATTTCATTGATATTAATAAAAGACTTGTTTTGTTTTTATTACGGGCTCTATCTATTTAATTTTTTAAATAAGATATACCATAGTTTAGAGTAAAGATTTTTATGGATTATGATGAGATCATAATAGTGAGACCTAAAAGATGATAACTCTAAACTTTAGTTCCTGATCATAGGATTACTAACTGGTAATTAATAATCCGCAAAGATCGGTACATACTATGCTTCCTTCATTATGAAGGATGTCTGTTCTCATAGACATTTGTGTGATGACACTATAGCTAGTATGTAGGTGCTTATTATAGAATAAGTTCACTGAACATGACTCGCACAACTAAACAACTGATGGAGTTCACTCACGTGTCAGCAGTTGTTCACATAGTGATAGTTGTACAAGTATCCTTAGACTTGAGGTCATCATAGACATCTTGTGTACACTGAACTATGCTTTGGTTTAGTTCTTAGTCTCAGGGACAATTATTAGGGCTCTACTGGGTATAGGAATTTGTACACAAAGATAGTGTATGATCAATAAAGGATCTACCCCTTCCAGTGAAGGAAGCGAATGTTCAAGGCTGATCCACTTATGCTAGTTCAGGAATCTCTGGCTAGAGTGAATGAAATTAGAAAGAAGTTTCTAATTTGCATAGAACTACGCATAGTAAATGGTAAGAAAGTGATTGAATTAGATAGGCTTGACACGAGATCCATGCCTTGTATTTAATCAGGACATTGTAGGGTAGAAGGAGTTTATTGTACGGTAACTATTCACTGAATAGGTTCTTGGTATTCTAAGCAGTGAATTCATATTATCCGGATAGTCGCGATATGCTGAGAAGTATCCCTCACGATGTAGAATAAATATGATTAATTAATTAATCATATTTAATAAATTAGAGAATTTATATAAATAATGATAAAATAGTTTTATTATTATTTATTTCTACTACCGACTTAATATTGAACCTACATGGTCACACCATAAAAAGAGAATGATTTAATGGTGGAGGAATTAATTAATAATGGCTAATAATTATTTATTTATGAAATAAATAATTAATTGGCAAATTTAATAATTGATTAAATAAGATTTAATTGATTATAAATTAATCAAGAAAAGTTCTTAATATTATTAATTAAAGGATTTATTTTTTGGAAATTAAATCTAGAGAGAGAATTATTTCTAAAGTGTTTAGAAAAAGGATTAATAATTAAAAGGTGTTTTAATTATTAATGAGAATAATAAATGGGATAATAATAATAATATTTATGGGAAAATTTCAGCTGAAAATTTTGCCTATAAATATACTATTATAAACCCTATTTTTAAAAAAAACCCCAAAATTTTATAAAACCTAATTCTCTCCGCCTCCTCCTCCTCCTTAACGTTATTTTCTTCGTGGATACCGGTGGAGTGCTTCACGTTTGAGGAGCAGCTGCTAAGGATCTCTGATCGTTGCTCTTGGATCGCATATTAAAGGTTAGTAATCGATCCCTATGTTTTTACCACGATTTATATGCTTTTATTTGTATTTTATATATGTAAAAGTGTTTTACCATGCCTCCGCTGCGATTAAAATCCAACAGTATGAGTATTCGATTATTATGACCATTAACCCCCCTTATGGGATGCCACTTTAACCCGAGGTTGGAGGAAGTGGAAATGTTAATCAAAGTGAAGCATAAGGGCAGACGCCCCAATATATACGTAGTTTGGCTTCTATCCCGGAGGATCAAGAATTCTTTGGTCCTTGTACTGAGAGAGACTCTGAATCTTTTGATGATGATGTGGCCCCAAGAAGGAGGCGTGCTGGTAAAGAGCCGATGCCTGATGGTAACTAGCGTCCTAGGATCATCCAAGGGACGAATCCCCAAGAAGTGCAGGAGATAATCAGGGCTCACGAGGCTGAGATTCAAAGGCTGAAGGCACACTTAGCCCCCAGACCCCCACAACCTCCAAGGGGGAGAAATCCTCCTCCAATAATAAACCTGGATGGTCCACTACAGAGAAGGACTATTGTCCCAAGGGCTGATCTAAGTAATCTTCTTCCCCTGGGAGATCCTGATGATCCTACTCCACCATTCACTGAAGAAATAATGAACGCCCATATCTCAAGGAAGTTTAAGATATCCACCATCAAAGCTTATGATGGCGCTGGAGATCCTGCTTATCATGTTAGGACATTCTCTAATGCACTGTTGCTTCAGCCCATGAATGACGCTATTAAGTGTCGGGCCTTTCTTCAAACCCTGTCGAGAATGGCTCAAAGATGGTATATCCGTTTGCCTCCGAATTCTATTGAGTCCTTTAGAGAGATGAGTCAGGATTTTATTAAACAATTCATCAGTGGGAGAGTGCATGAGAAAAGTTTAGCATACCTCATGAGCATTGTGCAGGAAGCAAAAGAGTTCTTGAGAGACTATCTGAATCATTTCACCAGGGAAGCTTTGAAGGTCCTGGACCTTGATGATAAGGTAGCTATGATAGCGCTGCAACAGGGAACTAGGGACGAGTTCTTCAAGAAGTCATTTCCCAAGCGCCCCCTGGAGAGTATGTTACAGCTCCAAGATAGGGTCGGGAAGTACATCAAAGTGGAGGAAAGCATGAGGAAGATGGTAGTGAATAACGAGCCCGCTGGTGGCAAGAAGCGGAAGACTAATCTGGAATAAATTGCTAAGGACAAGTATCCTAAAACTGAGCAAAACACTGATTCAACCCCGAAGAAGGGAGGACCAGGATAAAAGTTCACTGAATATGCTAAGTTAAATGCTCCTAGAAGTCAGATCTTGATGGAAATTGAGAAGGACATTGATGTTCATTGCCCTAAGCCTCTGAAGGTTGATCGTACCAAGCTGGATAAAAGCAAATATTGCAGATTTCACAAGGATGATGGCCATGGCACCGATGAGTGTAGAAAATTGAAGGATAAAATAGAGTTTATTATTCGTAAAGGAAGGTTGAGAAAGTATATTGGAGATGGAGGAGATAGGAATAACAATAAAAGAAAGAATTTTGATGATCGTAGGAGGGATCAAGACGATCAGGGGTGAAATCCCCAGCCCAGGGGACCGGTGATGAATGCAATTTTTGGAGGGCCACAACCCTGAGGGCCAGTGATAAATACGATTTTTGGAAGGCCTACTGCTGTGGGCTCATCCAGAAAATCGAGAAAAGCCTATACTAGAGAAGTTATGCATATTATTGGGGAGGCCCCGAAGAGGGCTAAGACAAGAGTGACAATAGCGTTTGATGATTCTGACTTGGAGGGTGTGAAATTTCCTCATGATGACCCGGTGGTCATAACACCGATAATAGGGAACAACCCGGTGAAGAGGGTCCGTGTAGATAATGGTGCCTCGGTGGACATCTTGCTCCATGATACCTTTTTAAGGATGGGTTACAATGATTCTCAATTAACCCCGACCGATATGCTAATATATGGATTCACAGAAGTCGAGTGCCCCGTGGAAGGGATTATTAAGTTGCCAACGACCATAGGTCAGGAACCAAGACAAGCAACACAGATGTTGGACTTTATGGTGGTGAAGGCTAGTTTAACTAACAATGCAATTATGGGAAGAATGGGAATACATGCCTTCAAAGAAGTCCCTTCTTCCTACCATTCAGTATTGAAGTTTCCCACCCGGAATGGGATTGGAGAAGAGAGAGGAGATAAAAAGATGGAAAATAGTTGTTATGTAGCCTCTCTTAGGGCAGATGGAGTTGGGGGACAAGTTGTGCCTATCGAAGTTCTGGATATCCGTGAGAATGACGAGAAAAGAGGGAAACCAGCAGAAGATTTGGTCTCGATTCCTTTAGCTCCCAAGGATCCTGAGAAAGTAATTTTCATTGGAGCATCACTAGAGGAGCCCCTTAGAGGAAAGTTGGTGAAGTTTTTATAAGAGAATAGTGATGTATTTGCATGATCGGCAGCTGATATGCCAGGCATAGACCCGGAACTGGTCACTCACAAGCTGAACATGGATCCAAATCGAAAGACTGTGAAGCAAAAGAAAAGAAGTTTTGCTCCAGAAAGGCAGGAAGCTATTAAGCAAGAAGTACAGAAGCTCTTAGAGGCTGGTTTTATTGAGGAGATATATTTCCCGGAATGGTTAGAAAACCCTGTGATGGTAAAGAAGGCTAATGGGAAATGGAGAATGTGCATGGATTTCACCAATCTGAATGACGCATGCCCTTAGGACTGTTTCTCGTTTCCAAGGATAGACACATTGATAGATACTACTATTGGTCATGAGATGCTGAGCTTCGTGGATTGATTTAGTGGATACAATCAGATCAAGGTGCATAAGGATGACATCCCAGAGGTATCATTCATTACTGACTTTGGTGTTTTTTGTTACCTTCTTATGGTATTTGGTCTCAAGAATGCAGGAGCCACCTATCAGAGGTTGGTAAATAAGATTTTCAAGGATCTTATTGTCAAGACCATGGAATTTTATGTCGATGGCATGTTAGTCAAGAGTCTAGTGAAGACTGACCACATAACCCATTTGAGGGAAGCTTTTGAAGTCCTGAGATATCACAAAATGATGCAAAATCTTGCAAAGTGTGCTTTCGGAGTGGGGTCTGGAAAGTTTTTGGGACTAATGGAATCTAAGAGAGGAATCAAGGCCAATCCTGATAAAATAAAGGCAATTTTTGGACATTGAGCCCCCAACGACTATCAAAGATGTTCAAAAGCTCACTGGAAGGGTTGCTGCATTGGGGCGGTTCATCTCCAAATATGGGGACATGTGCTTGTCATTCTTCAAATCCTTGAAGAAGGTGAAAGATTTCATATGGACTGAGGAAAGTCAGGAAGCGTTTGAGGGATTAAAGAAGTATATGGCTCAAGCCCCGTTGTTGGCCAAACCAGCTCTGAATGATGTTTTGTATCTATATTTGGCTGTCTCAGAGAATGTCTTGAGCGCTGTATTGGTTAAGAAGGAACTTAAAGTTCAGAAACCCATATATTCTATTAGTTAAATCTTGCACGGAGCTGAGTTGAATTATTCGACTATTGAAAAATTTGCTCTAGCCCTGGGGATGGCATTAAGAAAGTTATGTCCTTACTTTCAAGCTCATAAAATTGAAGTGCTAACGAATCAACCTTTGAGAAACATTATTCACAGTCCGAAAGCTAGTGGAAGGATGATTAAATGGGCTATTGAGTTCGGAGAATTTGACATAAAGTATAAACCATAGATGGCGATAAAAGCCCAGGCTTTGGCTGACTTCATGGTTGAATGTACCATCCCTAACAAAGAAGTCGGGGGGAAGGAAGATACCATACCTCAAGACACAGAAGATGATAAAGGAGACAAAGAAAAGGATGTTAAAGAGAGGGAATATTGGGTTCTCTATTTTGATGGAGCACCAAAAACAAATTCAAGCAGAACAGGGCTAGTTTTACAAAGCCCAGATGGTTTCCTGATTGAATATGCTATGAAGCTAGACTTCCCAACTACAAATAATGAAGCAGAATATGAAGCTCTGATAGCTGGGCTCAGCCTAGCAGGAATATTGAGGGTCAAGAACTTAAAAGTATGTGGGGATTCGAAGCTGGTCATATCCCAGGTCAAGGGAGAGTTTGAGGCAAGAGATGATATAATGGCTAGGTATGTCCGTCTAGTAAGGGATGTAATGACTCAGTTCGATGAGTGCCATGTTGAACACATTCCAAGGGAGGAAAATGCTAAGGCAGATGCATTGTCTAAGTTCGCTTTATCAGAAATAGAGAAAAGTTCAGGAAGTGTATATTTCCGCATTTTGAAGACACTTAGCATTGATGTTAAGCTTGTAGCCCCTATAGGGCTGGGGACATCGTGGATAGATCCCATTAAGGCCCATATCCAAACTGGTTGGCTGCCAAACAATGTGACTAAAGCACGAAAATTGACTGTTCGAGCACTGAGATATTTCTTGATCGATGGGATTTTATACAAAAGATGTTATGTGATCCCTTACTTAAGATGTCTCAGGCTTGATGAGGCATATTTGGCTCTTGAAGAAGTACACGAAGGTATCTGTGGGCAACACCTAGGAGCAGGGCATTGGCTTATAAGATAACCCATTTAGGCTTCTATTGGCCATAAATGATGGCCGATGCCAAGGACTATATGAAGAAGTATAAATGTTGTCAGAAGCATGCACCAGTTGTTCGATAACCACCTGAGATGCTGACTTCTATCAATTCTCCCATTCTTTTTGCTATGTGGGGAATGGACATACTTGGGCCTTTTCCCATGATGACATCTTAAAGGAAGTTCTTGGTTGTGGCCATAGACTATTTCACTAAGTGGATCGAAGCCAAACCTCTGGCTAAGATCACGACTAAGCAGGTTGCACAATCCCTGTGGGAAAATATCATGTGCCGATGTAGAATCCCCCGTATCCTGGTTACCGATAATGGAACACAGTTCAATAATGAGGAATTCAAGAATTATTGCGAGGAAAATGAGATTGAGTTGTGGTTTACCTCTGTAGCTCACCCGCAAGACAATGGGCAAGCGGAAATAGCGAATCGTATAATCCTAGATGGGCTGAAGAAGAGGGTCAAAGAATCATGGAATAACTGGGTGGATGAAATAATCCCAATATTATGGGCTTATAGGACTACATGTTGAGTCACAACTGGAGCAATACCTTTCATGTTAGCATATGGGGCAGAAGCAGTCGTACCGGTGGAAATATCACATTCATCTCCCAGGATCCAAGCTTTCAATGCTGAGGAAAATGAGGAGGGGCAAAGATTAGCCCTGGATCTAATATATGAACTACGGGATGAGGCACATGCCAAGATAGTAGAATATTAGAAAAAGGCTTCTTTTTACTACAACTTAAGAGTAAAAGAAAGGTTTTTCAAGTAAGGAGATTTGGTTCTGAGAAAGGTGGAAGCTTCTGGTATTGGGCAGAAAGGAAAACTTGCCCAAAATTGGGAAGGGCCATATAAGGTCAAAAGTGTTCAAGGACGAGGATCCTATAAGTTGGAGACTATGGATGGTTTTGAAGTCCCGAGAACTTTGCACGTATAGAACCTAAAAATCTACCATGTGTAAAATGGTTGAGTACGATTCTCACTTGTCAAAATGATAAGTAGGTTGAAAAGCACCTGGAAGCTTTGCTCGCTTAGGATTTTTTTATAAATTTAGTAAGAATTATGTTCTAGTTTTATTAGGGTAGAACCCATTTCATGTAAGGCGTTAAAAAGACCAAGTTATAATATAATTCATTCGGTTTGATCCAGTTTGATTATTAGATTCTGAAAAAAACCAAGTTATAAACTTGAGTTAAGATTGTGAGGAACTTGAAAAATTAAGATAAGATCATGCCTCAATAGACTGAGATTTGGTTACTTGACAAAATTAAACAAGGCAAATAAAAATATGAAAAGTCTTTTACAAAGTCTGAAAATATTTAAAGGAAAGCAGATTACATAGGGGAAAGGAATTAGGCGTTTTTCTTAGAAGGCCCAGAATCCTCCCTAGAGCTGCTGCCAGAGCCATCCTCGGAACTTTCCTCGGAAGTTTCCTCCGTTGGCCCATCAGAAGCTTCCTCTGAAGTCTCTGAAGAAGTCCCCTCTGAGGTCTCTTCAGTATCTATTGGCTGGGGAGTTCCCTTTGTAGGCTCCTCCACCCTGGCTTTCTTAGCAGTAGGGGCGGGTTCTTCTTCGGAAGAGGATTCATATTCCTCTGAGCTAGATTCTATCTCCTTCCTCTTCTGACCGCAGCCCTGGCTCCCCGATTGCGCTCTGGCTGAGGAGGCAGAAGTACCTTCCTTAATGAGATCAGCTAGCTTATCAGCTACGCCTCCGAGAGTTGGGACTTTTTGAGAACAAGGGAAGGGAGCTTTCTCAAGAATTTCAGGAAACTCATCCTGAATAGCCTCTACAGTGGCATCCCAGCCTTCCTTGTAGCTAACAGGACGAAGAAGGGCGTCATGCTCCACCATCAAGTCTTGGAACTCCTGAGTGTCCATCCAGGCGTCGAGGGCTTTATCTTTAGTATTTTTTAGAATCATTATCTCAACCCGAGCCATTTCCAGGTTCGAGGTTGAGGAGGCGAGCTGAGCCTTGAGGTTTTCAATTTCCTGGTTGGCCTCCTCCAGTTTCTTGGTCGTGTCCTCTAAGCCAACCTTCCAAGCCTTAGCTTGGTGAAGCGCCCCTTGGAAATGGACGTTCGCCTAGAAGAGATAAAGAAAAATTCAAAAAGATAAGGAAAATCATGACAAAAAGTAATAGTAACAAAAAAAAAGAAATATACCATTGCTAGAGCTTGAGTACCAAAAAGGTCGTTAGCCTCCAAGTCTTGTTGGAGGACAAAGTCCTGGTAGTCTATCGGGGAAATAGATTGAATTGACCATTCTTTGGCGTGTTTAGTATTGCCAATGATCGTGTCTTTTCCCTGAATTTCCCGGGTGGGTTGAAAGAAGGCCCCTGGCTTCTGTTTGGTATACAGGGGTTGGATGGGGCCCTCTTCACCCACGTCTCTTGTTTGAAGCAAAAAATCAGGGAAGCGATCCCCAAGGTGCGAGTTCTTGAAGACCTTTCCAGCGCGCTTCATCCTGGTCGTTTCCAGGTCCTTAGGCTTGGTAGCCTCTTTTATCCTCTCAGCCACTGCACAAATTAAAGGAAAAGGAATTGGAAAGATAATAAAGTAAAAGGCAAGGGCAACAGAATATAACTAAAATAAGGGAAACATACCTTGCTTAGAAATGGGAGAAAGACCGCGTTCCACAAGAACCGTCTCTCTACTGAGGTCCCATGAATGTGATATCCCATTGTCCTGGGTAAGGAGGTTATAGGCCTTAGTCTCTCCCTCAGTCAAAATGATATCATTTGGGCTACCATCAACAACTTTCCCAAAATACGTACGGAAAAGCGTCCCCCAGTCGCCGCCTTCCCAGTAAACATAGAGAAACTCTTTCTTCCACCCCAAGTTATTGTCAAGGATGGACTTCTTATTCACAATATGAGGAATGGTGGGGAGTTGATTCAGAGAAACCTACCCTGGGTTCTTATCAGGGCTATTCTTGAACAAAAAAATCTTTCTAAACATGGCGACCGTGGGAGGTACGTCATGTTTAGCGCATTACGACAAAAAGCAGAGAATCAACCTCCAGGAGTTTAGAGGAAGTTGGCAAGGGCTAATTCCCATATCAGCTAGCAAAACTGGAATAAAAGGATGAAAATGAAGTCTGATACCTGCACTTAAAGTGTTCCTAAAGACACATAGGGAGTCCTTCCTCCAGTGGCAGGCCCTGTCGGCTGGACCCGTGGGAACCAGCTTGTACGGCTCCTTGATCTTGAAGAAAGATTTCATTTTGTCCAACTCTTTTAGATCCCGAAAAATATTGACATGATATAACGCGTCTAGATGGGCGTTGGACGGATACTCGCCCCCTCGGGTATTGATCATATCAATCAAGGAAGTATAGCTTGATCGAATGGGGAACTCGTTCGACTTTTTGGCCACGTTCATCTTGGCCAAACGGACTAATTTCTTATCCGCCATCTAAGGAACCAGAAAAGAAAACAGTTTTTAGACACAAACTTTATACATAAAGAGTGTATAAAAATGAATAAAGTAAAAGAGAGTATCTATCTTACCTGAAATAATGCTGGAAAAGGGGTTGGTTTTCTAGAAAGAAAGCTTCGAGGAACTAGAACTCCGACCTATAGTGATCCTTAAGACTCCAAGATTATGAGAAAAGAAGAGAGGAAGAGAATTGAGAAATGAGAAGTGAGGAGTGAACAACTCCACTCACTCCTTTATATAGAAAGGAGGGGAAGACGAAAGGATAAAAAGCCCATTAAGTGGGGGGCCAAAAGCAAAAGTCCAACTTCTAGAACTTCCCAAAGGATTTCTGAAAGTTTCTAGGAAAATTCGGAAGGTTCTCGAAAGTTCGATCAAAATATAGGCCCAAATCCAAATTGGACTCGGAAAAGCCCAGGCCCAAATCCAAATTGGATTGGGAAAAGCCCAGGCCCAAATCCAAATTGGATTGGGAAAAGACAAGGACCAATTAGATTAGGAAAAGAAAAGACCCAAATCCAAACTAGGATTAGGGAAAACCTAGCCCAATACAAATAACTAGTCCAAAAAGACCAGGATTGAGGTCGTGTATGAGGTCGTGAATCCAGTTCAGAATATTTCGAACAGCATCCAGAAAAACACCCATCAGATAGACCAAGATTGAGGTCGTGTATGAGGTCGTGAATCCAGTTCAAAATCTTTTGAACATGAGCATGAAAAACACCATCAGATAGACCAGGATTGAGGTCGTGTATGAGGTCATGAATACAGTTCAAAATCTTTCGAACAGGAGCCAGAAAAACACCAATCAGATAGACCAGGATTGAGGTCGTGTATGAGGTCGTTAATCCAGTTCAAAATTATAAACATAAATCAAAAAACGGCCAAAATTTCGACCAAGATCTAGGTCGTTAAATTGACTAGGATCCAGGTCAAAATCCTGGTCGTGAATCCTAGTCAAAATTATACGAATAGGAATCAAAAAGCGGCCAAAATTTCGATCAAGATTCAGGTCGTTAAGTCCACTAGGATCCAGGTCGAAATCCTAGTCGTGAATCCTAGTCGAAATTATTCGACAAGGCCTCAGGACCTGGCCAAAATTTTGACTAGGATCCAGGTCAAAATTACGACTAGGATCCTGGTCGAAAAAGGGTAAAAAAGGAGAAGAAATTTCAGAAAAATTCAGAAAAATACAAGAAAATTCTTGAAATAATTCCAGAAAATGAACGAAATTCCTTGGAAACTCTGAAATATTATGAAAATTTTCTGGAAATTAAGTGAAAATTTCTGTAAATTGAAGAAAAATCCCAGAATTTAAGGGAAAATTTATGTGCATTAAAGAAAAATCACAGAAATTGAGGGAAAATTTCTGAAAATTAAAAGAAAGTTCCTATAAAACCAAGAAATTAAGGGGAAAATACCAAATAATTCCTAAATAATAGGAATAAAGATAAAGAAAAATGATAGGGAGATTCTAAATATCCCTGAAGCCGTGTACAAGGCAAATCATTGTAAATGTTTAGGTCGCTCCACACTTTATGTAAAAACAATACCATGTAAGGGAACGAACGAACTTAACTTCTGCGAAATCTTTTACAATTTCCCAGAAGTTGGGGGGCAAATGATTGGGAATAAAATAAACCCTAATTGTGTAATTAATATCGCATTAATTATATCAGAATTGGGCTGACGGATAAGCCCATTATAAAGGGCCCAAAACTCGAAATATTAATTAATTTCGTAATTAATTAATAAGGAATAAATCAGCTGATAAATAAAGTCCAAATAAGGACATAATTCCTTGAAGATTGGCCTCCTGGAGATCTTATAGGATAAGGAATCAGTTTCCTAATTCCTAGGACTCCAAAGTCCATTCTAATTCAGAGACTTGTCCACCAAGTCTCCTAACCCTAGTCCAATTCAAGGACTCTTAACATCTATATAAGGGGCCTCACCCCACAGATTAGTACTACATTTTTTGGCTTGATTCTCTAATTCGCAGAGATACGTAGGCATCTCGTAAAGGCAGAATTAAGCTACGAAACACGAGAGCAGCCATTAAAAGGCCTTGAGCTTCCAAACCTTAGTAATAAATACAACAATTAATATACCATAGTTCTCAATCCATAACAATTCTGTTCAATGGTCTTGATGGAGATATGTTCGACAATGTCATTAACTGCAAAACTGCTAAAGAAATTTGGGATATAATTCAAATAATATGTGATGGAACTGAACAAGTGAGGGAAAACAAGATGCAACTTCGAATCCAGCAGTATGAGCACTTTCATTGTGAAGATAGTGAATCTTTAAGTGACATCTTTAGTATATATCAAAAACTACTAAATGCACTGAAGCTGCATGGAAGAGTGTATCAGACAAAAGATTCAAACATAAAATTCCTTAGATCTCTACCAAAAGAATGGAAGCCTATGACTGTCTCTCTCATAAATTATCAAGATTACAAGGAATTTACTTTAGAGAGATTATATGGCATTCTAAAAACATATGAGCTTGAAATGGAACAAGATGAGAAGATAGAGAAAGGAAGAAAGAATGGACGATCTATAAATTTGGTGGCTGAACAAGAGAGAGTGAAAGAGATGAAGGTTGAAGCTGTGGAATCTGCACCAAACTCCAGGGTTTGTGAAGGCAAAGGAAAAGGGCTAGTGGCTGAGCATGAAGATCATCTCAGTTAGGATAAAATAGAAGATATTGATGAACATCTAGCTTTCCTATCAAGAAGGTTTGCCAAGATCAAATTCAAAAAGAATTTTGGAGCAGCCAAGCCAAATAGAAACATGGTGGATAAATCCAAATTCAAATGTTTCAAATGTGGCTTGAGTGGTCATTTTGCAAGTGAATGTCGAAAGCTTAATTCTGAAAGAAAGAAGTTTGAGCCTGTGGATTATAAAAAGAAATACTTTGAATTGCGCAAACAAAAGGAAATGGCTTTCTTGAGTCAAGAAAATGACTGGGCGGCTGATGGGGTAGATGAAGATAAAGAAACAAGTTGTGTCAATCTAGCTCTAATGGCCAAATCAGATGTAATAGAGGTCAGCTCTTCAAGAAATCAGGTAATCACTACTAATCTAGCACACCTTTCTATAGATGAGTGTAATGATGCTATAAATGACAGGTCAACAGAATTATATAACTTGCGTGTTACACTTAAATCTCTCACTAAAGAAAACACAAAAATTAATGAAAATAATTTATTTCTAAGTGAAAGAAATACTTTGTTAGAAACTCAATTTGTTGAGTTTGAGAAACTGAAAATAGAGTGTAGAATTGCCAAAGAAGAACTGACTGAATCTTTAAAGAAAGAAGAGATTTAAGAAAGCAGCTTGAACGAGAGAAAAAGGTAATTAAGGCATAAAAGTCATCAAGAGATGTTCATACCCAAATTTCTATAGTTCAAGTTATATAGTGTTAGATATATTTGAGATGTCATGTCTAATCTGATTTGTGTTTAGTTTTCAGAACTTAACAACATGACTTATCAGAACTTACTGAAATCAGAACTTACTGAAGTCAGAACTTAATATCAGAACTTAAGGCGTTAGAGGATATATATCAGGACTTAAGTGCGGGAAGACTTCACATAAGGAATGCGGCTGATTACAGGAGAAGATCTGGACTAAAACAAAAGAAGATATGCATGAAGAGTTAGAGGACTAGAAGACTTGTAGAAGATATCTGATTGATATATTTTAGGAGACGGAATTATACTCCATATTAATTAGAAGATATCTTGTAACTGTGTACTATATAAACATAGCTTAGGGTTTATACTATATGTGTTATCATTATCGAGAAGATTATACATTGTAACCTAGCAGCTCTTAGTGATGTTGTTCATCACTGAGAGAGAACAACAGTTCTATTGTAACAAAGTTTATTTGAATATACTTGATCTTTGTTACATACTTGTGTTGAAATTGATTTGATTGTATAAACACTATATTCAACCCCCTTCTATAGTGTTGTGTGACCTAACAAGTGGTATCAGAGCCTTTCTGTTAACACACATACAATAAAGATCCAAAAAATCATGTCTGAAGAAACACAAACCCCAACTAAGCCCACCAAAACTCAAGAAACTCAAAACACTCAAACCCACACTCGATATGAGACTATTAGGGTTCCCATACTGAGACCTTCTGAGTATCCTATATGGAAAGTGAAGATGGCTATGTTTCTGAAAGCTACAGATCCAGAATACCTTGACAGAATTAATGAAGGACCATATAAGCCTACCAAGCTCTTTGTTGTAGTTGCTGATCAACCAGCAAAGACCATACCAAACGAGAGAGGTGAATACACACCTGAAGATATCTCATCTATAGCCAAGGATGCAAGGGTAAGACATTTGCTGCATAGTGCAATTGATAATGTCATGTCAAACAGGTAATTGGATGTAAGACTATAAAGGAGATATGAGATGCTTTAGAGATAAGATGCCAGGGAACTGATGCAATCAAAAAGAACAGGAGGACTATACTCACTCAAGAGTATGAGCACTTTGACTCAAAAGCTGATGAGTTATTATCTGATTTATATGACAGGTTTGTCAAACTCTTGAATGATCTGTCACTGGTGGACTAGGAATATGATCTTGAAGATTCAAATCTAAAATTCCTTTGAGCTCTTCTTAAAAATTGGGATTTGAAGTCTACTACCATAAGAGACAACTATGACCTTACTGAAATTACTCTTTATGAAATTTATGGTATGCTCAAGACTTATGAACTTGAGATGGATCAAAGGAGCAATAGTCATGGAAGAAAGTCAAGGACAGTTGCTCTTAAAGCTGAGGAGGAGTCTCCTAAAGTTGTTGTCTCAAAGAAGGGCAAAAGAAAGGATCTCATCATAAAGTTTGATTCAGAGTCATCATATTCTGATGATGATGATTCAGAAACTGAAAGTTTATCTGAAGTTGATGTTGATGCAGAGATGGTGCAACTGTGTGCTCGTATGGTGAAGGGTATCACAAAGATTGCCTATAAGAAATTCAAAAAGGGAAAGAAGTTTTCCAGGAAAGGTGGAAGGTCTGATAAGAAAGGGTTCAGAAAGTGTGAAGGTAAAGGAGGAAAGTCTGACAGAGGAGACAACTCAAATGTCAAATGCTACAATTGTGGTGAAAGATGCCATATATCTCCTGACTACAAGAAAGGGAAAAGTGATAAAGGCAAGGCACTTGTCACAAAAAAGAAAAGCTGGACAGACACTTCAGATTCTGAAGATGAGGTGAACTATGCCTTGATGGCAAATGCTGACAGCAGTACTGACACTGCTGAATTGAAGGTACCTCAAACAACCTTTGCTTTTCATAGTGATGATATTACTGAGTTGAGATTATAGCTTAAAACCATGTTCATTAGTTTTAGAGATCATACTTTAACATGTGAAAGATTGTTAGGTCACATAACACTGTAGAATGAGGTTGAATACAGTGTAGAATACAATCAAATCGATTTAAAGCACATATAACAGTAAACAGATGTATTCAATATAACAAACTCTGTTACAATGGATCTGTTCTCTCTCAATGATGAACAAATATCACGAGAGCTGCTAGGTTACAATTATATGATCTTCTCGATGATCGTAACTCCTATAGAGTAAATCTATGTCTGTGTTTATATAGACACACAGTTACAAGATGACTTCTAGTTGATATGGAATATAATTCTGTCTCCTAAAATATATCAACCAGATATCTTATAATTCTTCTAGTCCTCAAACTCTTTGCTTGCATATCTTCTTCTTGTATTAGTCTCGATCTTCTTTCCTGTAAAGCAGCTTCCTTCCTTAACTGTAAGTCCTCCAGTACTTAAGTTCTGATATCCATCTTCTGATATTATTTTTTGATAATCTAAGTTCTGATATCCTTAAGTTCTGACTTCCAATAAGTCCTGATTCCAATAAGAACTGATATTTCCTGTTAGTTAAGATCTGAGAACTAAACATGAAACATATTAGACATGACATCTCAAATATATTCAACAATCTCCCCCAACTTGTAAATTATGCAAAAATGTACAAGTTAATAGATTTGATGATGTCAAAAATATTTAAGTTCAAATGCAATAAGTGTTTGACTAAACAAATAATTACAACTTGCAAAACATCCAGCTTTACCAGCATCAATGAATTAATCTGAATCCATAATGATTCTTAACAAAATCTCTTATTAGATTATCTTCAGCTTTCTTCAGAACTTCAGTTAACTGTGCTTTGACCTGCATCAGTTCTTCTTCTTTACTATCACCAATTTGATAAATGGCAGTTCTGAGAGCTTAAATGGATGTTCTTTCAAGTACATCACCAAGCTTGATAACCTTAGGATGTGAAGAGTTTACATTATAATATAAGCATCTTCCTTTCAGAATAACTTCCACCTTAGCAGAATTCTTCAGTATAGGAATTTATCTTCCATCACCTTCAGTAATCATTGGTCTGTAATGAGAAGTCTTTATACCAGAGATTCTGAATAGATCTCTTATAGCCTTCAATATATATTTTGACCATCTTCTTGTAACATCAGATTTTACTTCCAGAAGATAATGAATATGTTGAAGCTCTCTGATAAACTTCTTCAATACATCAGAATCAGCTAATCTATAAGTCCTTCCATCATTGAGAAATAAGATCAATTTCTCTTTTAGATTCTCCTTATCATGAGCATCTATCACAACTTGATCAGACAACACCTTGTCAAGGTGCCTTTGTTTGATTTGTTCATATTGCTTGTCTGTCAATATGAAAGGATCTTTTAGAGTAACCTCTACTCCTTTTTGAATTTTCTCTTCATCAGAACCTAATCCAGCTCTATCTTTAGGTTGCTTGGATTTCAACCCAAATGTAGCAAGTTGATTAATCATGAGATTGGATTTTGGTTCAACTGGAGTAGCTTTCTTCCATAACAGCTTCTTCTTATCAGCAATTGTCATTTTATCTAAATCAAATTGATCAGAATTTGTTGTTTCTTCTGTAGCTTGTTGTCCTTTATTCTAACAAACAACTTGAGCAGTGTCAGAGGTTGTTTTAGAATCTTCACTTATCTTTCTTCTTTTCAGAATTTGAACAGTTTCATCTTCTATTAAATCATCATCATGCAATGTAGTTTGATAGACTGGAATGGAAGAATTTTTTATTTTCTTTAAAGGTTCACCAAACTTTTCTTTCCTTTTGATTTAGAATCAATCTCAATTTGTGATCTTGTTTTGGATTTAGATGCCTCAGTGATTGATTTCTCCTTGATCACAATGCCTTTCTCCTTAGGCCTTGGAGGAGGTTTCTCTGCATCAGAAGCTTTAGACTTAGGATTTGTCTTCTCAGCAGCAAATCTAGCTTCTTCCTCCTTGAGAGTTTCTAAATCCATTCCAGGATTGTGTTTCAAAAATAATCTTCTTGCTATTTCTTCATCAAGTGTCTGGATTTTAGGATCTTTGTAATAGACAGTAGTCTGCTTCCCTTTTAACTTCAGAGTTTGCAAAAACCTCTGAGAGTCTTCAGATCCTGACTGAATCAGAATATCAGAACTTGACATCAGACTTTGCTTATCACAACTTGACTTCAGTCTTTGAGCATTCACAGCATCAGAACTTGACTTGTTCTGAATAGAATATTTTCCTTGAACTTTTGTTTGACCACTGCTCTTTTCAGAGTTTCTCTGGTCATCACTTTCATCATCCTTTTTCTTCAGCTCTTGAGTAGGTGAGAATTTGGACTTAACTACCTTCTCCCCCATTTTGGCATCATCAGAAAGTAAGAGAGAAAGAAGAAGTTCAACTGAAGATTGGATTTCACCCAATTGAGCTTTCTGAGAAGCTTGATTAACCAGAACCTCAGCAATTTGGGCCTGTTGCTTCTCTTGAGTTTTCTCAATGGCTGTAACTTTCTCAGAAATAGGTCTAATACACCTGTTCTTGTCAAGCTTGAGCACTTGATCTAGCTTATCATCTTGTTCTCTGAGTGTATCAACCTTTTCATGAGTAGCAGTATGTAGACCTTGAAGATGTTTTATAGACAGAGCTGTGATCTTGAGTGAATCTTGAAATCAGCATTTGTAAGCAACTCATCAGCTTTTACAATATGCTCTGTCAGAATTTTAGAACATGGAATAAAATCAGATTGATTCCACTTCTTGGTCCACTCAACACCTCTGTGAGTATCCTCCCAAGGAATAGGTGCCTCCTTTTCAAAAAATTTCTTCACCAATTCTTCCTTACCCAGAATAGATACTAAAGTCTCAGCAGAAACACTGTCATCAGAATTTGAGGAAGACTCATTATGTTCTGATAGCTCAACAGTGTGTAAAGCAATTGGAGATTCAGGAATGACATTATCTAAATTCTGATCATCAGAATTTATCTCCAGAGCTGGTGTCTTTGATGTAGATGGAGCTTCCAGATAAAGAACTTTAGGTATATTCAAATTATGAATATCTATTTCAGAATTATCAGTCTGTTCTTTAGCACCATCTGTAGCTTTAATTGGAAGACAGGAGGAGTAACAACTGTGTTGAAAACAGTTTCTTTGGCTTCAGCTGAAAGGGCTTCAATGATAAACGGTTCCTGTGAGATCAGAGATTCTTGATCCCCTTCCTCAGCTTCTTCAGTATCTTCTGATATAGCCTTAGCCAAATACCTCCTTGCCTTCATTTTCTTTAATTTTCTTGCCAATGAAGGAGTTGCTTCAGCAACATCAGAATGTACAGATTTCATTTTCAAAGTATCAGAACTTTGAGCTGCTTTTACTTTCTGAGAAGTAACATTTGTAGCTTCATTTATCACAGGTTCAGATGCATGAACCCGTGCTTCAAATGTGTCCTCAAATCAACAAAATTTAATCAAAACATTCATCACAAGATAAAGTTAAAAATCGATGAAGTAAAGATTAACAAATTGCAATTAAACATGCACAGTCACATAATTTGAGAAACAAAGAACAAATCTTGCAATTAAAGGAAATTTCATTAATATATCAGATGAGTACATTTCATGAAATTTATTAATTACATGCAAAAATTACAAGATAGTTCTATTCTAAGATACGTAACATCAACAACCTTAGTCCTAGTCTAAGAAGATTGATAAAGCTGACGCTGAAGAGAAACGAATGGATGACAATTAATTTTTCTTCCTACTTTCAACAAAGAGAACAACAAGATGAATGATTTGCTCCTGCTATTTAAGAATATGGAGATAAACTTCTCTTTGGAAAGACATCAAATCATTTTTGATATTTCCTGGAAGTTGAATCCAGATGTCGAATGGAATGCTGTTGATAGGATATAGAGTCGGAATTCCATTTCATAAAATGGTCACAGTTTCTTTACCATAGCAGTAAAACCAACTAAAATGTGCCATTGTTTGAGAGAAATAAAAAGATGTGATTTTACTGATGAATGATCAGTCATTTAAATAGGCAATGGAATACCAAGGGACGCGGGGAGTATTTAACAATTACAAGTAAAAATAATGATCCTTCGACTCCCTAGACTGATGAGTAATAATAATAGTCAGTAAAAGATCTAAAGCCAGAGTTAATGGGCACGGGAAATAATTAACAATTATTGTGCACATGTAGGTTTTCAAGACATACATGTTAACCACTAACCCATAATGATTATGACTGTTTTATTTCACCCAAATTATTCTGATTTAAATATGACTGTTTCAGATTTTATCACAAATAAGTCAAGTAAAGAAAATTGCCACGTAAGCATCAAAGATTCCATCAGGATTTAATAACAAAACTTAACTTATACCAGATTTTAGCAGTCATCAGAATATGGCTTATGTACTCTACAAGTGAATATCTTTTTCTGTGATCCGTCATACAAATACTGACTTATTTTCTTCGAGTTTAATCATCAGAACTTCCATCAGAACTTGTCCTCAGAAATTATGCAACTGACACTTAACTGTTTGTCAAAAACAACTTAATCACCAAAGTAATTTTCATCATTCATATGGACTGAAAGTGTGTGCATTCAGCAAGACATCAGATAAAGATTAAAGTCTGATAAACTTCAGTATATCTTAGAAATAAGGAATAACTCAGAAAAATGCTTAAAATCTTTCATCAGTCATGTTGTCTACTATAGAAAAAATTTATGCATGAGTCCACCTCAACTGTTTGTGCTCATTTTATGCATCTTTTAAAATTCCTTTTTACAGTGGTTTCTCAGTGTAAGTGAGTCACGACCGCTTATCAGAATTTATGCTGTTATTAGAGTATTTCTCCAGTAACCATAGAGTGTGAAAAGTCACCAAGAAATTTTTTGCTTTTCTAATGCATATTACTTATCCCAACAATACACTTGGGTCTTCCCTTCCACATTTTTACTCTAGATCTCAAAGGAGTACCTGACTTTTATTCTTTTCTTTTCTTTTGATAAGTGAGGCTTATCAGCACTTAGTTCATTCTTAAGATTTACCGACATCAGAATTTGACAGATAAGAAACAAGAATCTAGTTTGTAAATTAGTAATAAGATACACAAAGTAAACTTGATTAAGCTCAATATCAGAATCTGCTTGTGTTAATGAGTTTCCACATAAACAACTAATTCAAACATGGGATTTCTAGTATGTAAAGACTACTAGGTCGGCATCTAGCACAGTTATCCTCATTGGATTGAATAGTCACAGAACATTCAAAACACTTATCAAAGTATATAAATCCACATCAGATAACAATCAGCATTTAATGAATTTCAAATTAAGCACAGATTACATAGAGATATTACAATCTGTAAACACTGATCATAAAGTCTGATGCATGAGAATAAAAACTAAGCAGATTTAGAGAAAGAACCTGAAACCATTCCAAGTTCATTTACCAATCTTATAAAAGTAGCTTCACATACTGGTTTTGTGAAGATATCTGCTAGATGTTGATCTGTTAGAACAAAATGCAATTCCACTGTACCTTCATCTACATGTTCTCTTATGAAATGGTACCTTATGCTGATGTGCTTTGTCATTGAGTGTTGAACTGGATTACCTGTCATAGCAATAGCACTTTGATTATCACAGTACATAGGGATTTTAGAAAATTCAAACCCATAATCCAGTAACTGATTCTTCATCCAAAGAATCTTTACACAACAGCTTCCTGCAGCAATATATTTTGCTTCTGCAGTTGATGTGGAAATTGACTTTTGTTTCTTGCTAAACAAAGAAACCAATCTGCCTCCAAGAAATTGGCAGCTTCCACTAGTGCTTTTCCTGTCAATTTTGCATTCTACAAAATCTACATCTGAGTAACCAATTAGCTTAAAATCTAATTCCCTAGAATACCACAATCCTAGATCAGCTGTACCCATAAGGTACTTGAAAATTCTTTTCACAGCTATTAAGTGAAGTTCTCTTGGATCAGCCTAAAATCTTGCACTCAATCAGCATCTTGAAGAGCTTCTTCCACTTTCTTTGGTTCAGTCTGAGATAGAAAAGAATGATAGATACATTCATTTGAAGTTTCAGTTCTAGTTCTGACACCTTCTTCAGGATTTCCAATAATTAAATCAGGTGTATGTGCTATAGTCCACTTCCTTATAGATGGAAGTTGATCTCTATAACTGGATCCTCCCCCATGATCCATGATGTCTCCATCAGCATCTTCTGCTGATGTTCCCCCTGTAGTTATGCTCTTTGAGACTTCAGAATTTGAATTTGATTTTTCAGGAGTTGAAGAATCAGAGCTTCCAGAATTATCAGAAATTGGCTCATCAGAACTAGATGAATCAAAACTTGAAGAGCCAGTGACAGGTTCTGATGCTTCTCGAGAGTCTTGAGATGTGGTAGGATCTTCAGCTTGCTCCCCCTAGACATGTGCATTTTCCTTTGGAGTTGTTACCACAGTTTCAATGACATCAGAACTTACAGGATCAGAATTTATATCTTCATTCTCAAATCTCAGCTGATCATGATCATCAAAATCTTCAAGTCCAGTAATCTTCTTATCATCAAAAGAGACATTGATAGATTCCATGACAACCCATATTCTTAAATTGTAGACTCTGAAGGCTTTTGTGGAAAGTGGATATCCAACAAAAATTCCTTCATCAGCTTTTAGATCAAATTTTGACAGCTGCTCAGGATGAGTCTTAAGAACAAAACACTTGCAACCACATACATGAAAGTATTTCAGATTTGGCTTCTTCTTCTTCTTCACCATTTCATATGGTGTTTTTCCATGCTTGTTTATGAGTCTAGCATTTTGTGTAAAACAAGCAGTCTGCACAGCTTCAGCCCAAAAATAGGTTGGTAGCTTTACTTCATCAAGCATTGTTCGTGCAACTTCAATGAGAGTTCTGTTCTTTCTTTCTACAACTCCATTTTGTTGTGGAGTTCCAGGTGCAAAAAACTCCTGTTTAGTTCCATGATCTTTGTAGAACTCTTTCATGATTGAATTCTTGAACTCAGTGCCATTATCACTTCTTATTATTTTAACAGAATCTTTGATCATCTTATCCAGCTGTCTGACATAATCAGTTAGAGTAGATGCAGTTTCAGTCTTCTTGTGCAAGAATTACACCCATGTGTACCTTGTGAACTCATCCACTCTAACCATAGCATATTTCTTCTTTGCAATAGACATGACATTGACTGGACCAAATAGATCAACATGTAGTAGGTGATAAGGCTCAAGAATTGATGACTCAGTTTTGCTCTTGAAGGAAGATTTTCTTTGTTTTGCCTTCTGACATGAATCACAGAGGCCATCAGGAGCAAATACTGTTTTTGGCAGTCCTCTCGCAAGATCTTTCTTTACAAGCTCATTTATATTGGTGAAATTTAAATGAGAGAGTTTCTTGTGCCAATTCTAGCTTTCTTCAATTAATGTTCTACTCAACAGACAGATTGCAGAACCATCAGTACTTGTTGAAAGTCTGGCTTCATAAATGTTACCATGCCTATATCCTTTCAGAACCACTTTTCCTGTTGAAATACTTATAACTTCACAGTGTTCTTCAAAAAAATCCACATGATAACCTTTGTCACAGATTTGACTTATACTTAACAGATTGTGTTTAAGTCCTGAGAATAGAGCTACTGCTTCGATGATGACATTCCCAAGATTGATCTTGCCATATCCCAGAGTTTTTCCAATGTTTCCATCTCCATAAGAAACTCCTGGGCCATCTTTCTCCAAAAAGTCTGATAGCGGGGCTTTATTTCCAGTCATATGTCCTGAACATCCACTGTCCAGAACTAGGATGTTCTTCCCGTTGCCCTGCAATCACAAAGACCACTAATGGTTAGTTTTAAGGACCCATACTTACTACGATCCTTTGGCCTTTTTAAGTTTGTTAACATTTACAGCGGATTTAACATCAGAGTTTATGCTAACATTTTTCTTATCAGATTTTACAGTATCAGACTTTGCATCATGCTTTACACTAGAAAAATTGTTAGTAACTTTCTTCAAAGAAGGTTTTATCTGATAATAATCATAGTACAAACTATGATATTCCTTACAAGTATAAATGGAATGCCATATACTATCACAATGAAAACAAGGATTTTGTGGCTTAAACCTAACAGACTAACTCTTAACTCCTGACTTAGAAGGTAAGGAGTTTATATTCTTATTCTTCATGCAAAGAGAATCTAGATGGTTAGAGTTTCCACAGTTATAGCATTTCTTTCTAGGAGCATTAGGAACAGGCATATAATTGTTGCTTTTATTCACACCTTCCTTTCCATTCCTATTTTTCCTAGCTGCCTTTACCTTGTTTACACTGGTAATCTCTTTCAACTTATGTTTAAGCTACTTCTTTGTCATTAAGCCTATGTTAACTTCAGTTGGTTTATCATGTTCTAATTTCTCAGAAGTTGACTCTGCTACCACTTCTGTCTCAATTATCTTTCATCTTTTTAGAATCAGACTTTACAGTTTTAGCTAGAAATTTAACAGGATTTACCTTTGGCTTAGTAGTCTGTTTAACAATAATTGGCTTAACTTGTTCAGTTCCCTTTTCACTTTTCTCATCTCCATAACCTAAGCCCTCTTTCCAGTTTCCACTACTTAGTATATCTTGAGTTACTCTGCCAGATTTAGTCCAAGTCCTGATAATCTCTCTCTCCTTTTTTAACTCAGTTTTTAGAGATTTATTCATTTTTAGCACTTCATCTCTCACATAGAAAGCATCATCTCTATCCTTCTGAGTTTGATGGAACATAACTAACTCTTTTTCTAAATAATCATTCCTCTTTTTAAAGGCAAGATTTTCAGAAGTTAATCTTTCACATGTTAAAGTTTGATCTCTATAGCTAATAAACATGGTTTTAAGATATAATCTCAACTCAGTAATATCATCAGTATGAAAGGCATAAGTTGTTTGAGGTACCTTTAACTCAGCAACATCAGAACTGCTATCAGCATTTGCCATCAGGGCATAGTTTTCCTCATCTTCAGAATCTGAGGAGTCTATCCAGCTTTTCTTCTTTATGACAAGAGCCTTGCCTTTGTCACTCTTTCCTTTCTTGCATTCAGGAGATATGTGGCCTTTCTCACCACAGTTGTAGCATTTGACATTTGAGTAATCTCCTCTGTCAGACTTTCCTTCTTTGTCTTCAGATTTTCTGAAGCTCTTCTTATCAGAACTTCTACCTTTCCTGGAAAACTTCTTCCCTCTTCTGAATTTCCTGTATGCTATCTTTGTGATACCCTTCACCATAAGAGCACACAACTTCATCATCTCTTAATCATCATCTCCTTCAGATAGACTTTCAATTTCTGAATCATCATCATCAGAACTTGATGATTCTGAATCAGACTTTATGAAGAGAGCCTTTCCTTTTCCTTTCTTTGAGACAGCCACTTTGGGGGATTCCTCCTTAGCATTAAAAGCAACTGTTCCTGACTTTTTTCCATGTCTCTTGCTTCTTTGATCCATCTCAAGTTCATAGGTCTTGAGCATTCCATAAATTTCATCAACAGTAGTTTCATCAAGAGCATAGTTATCTCTTATAATAGTAGCTTTCAAATCCCAACTTTCGGGAAGAGCTAAAAGGAATTTTAGATTTGAATCTTCAATGTCATATTCCTTGTCCACTAGTGACAGATCATTCAAGAGTTTGGCAAACCTGTCATATAAGTTAGTTAATGACTCATCACTTTTTGAGTCAAAGTGCTCATACTCTTGAGTGAGTATAGTCCTCCTGTTTTTCTTGATTGCATCAGTTCCCTGACACCTTCTCTCCAAAGCATCCCATATCTCCTTTGCAGTCTTGCAGTGAATTACCCTATTTGACATGACATTATCAATGGCACTATGCAGCAAATGCCTTAACTTTGCATCCTTGGCAATATATGAGATATCTTCAGCTGTGTATTCACTTTTCTCCTTTGGTATGGTATTTGCTGGCTGATCTGCAACTACAACAGAGAGCTTGATTGGCTTATGCGGTCCTTCATTAATTCTGTCAAGGTATTCTGGATCTATAGCTTCCAGAAACATAGCCATCTTCACTTTCCATATGGGATATTCTGTAATAACCCCAATTTTTGGAAATTTTTGAAACGCTTATGAATAGTGATTTTGCAGATTATGCTGAATAAGAAAACTTTTCATGCCACACTATGTAGGGGTTCTGTTATTGATATTCTGAGATTTTATTAGTACTCTATATGGTATATAAGTGTATGTAAAGATCGTCAGAATCCAATTCCGAACACTTTGATTTTTTCCCGGAAATCCACTAGATACAGAAAGAATTGAGTATAAGGTAACAGGATAAAAAGGATTTAAATTAAAGGATTTAAATTAAAGGATTATAAGAGAGGATCATAAAAGGAATATAATGTATTGAGAAAGGTTAAGGAAACCCAAGTAATAAGATCCCGGGTATGATCCCCCAAACGAGAAATGAGAACAAAAGTTAAGCGAACCGTATAACATATCAGCAGTCATTAGGCAAACAATTAGGAGTTAATCAAGGAGGTTAGGGATGATGAGGTCATCCAACCAATAAGAAGAGGGCAAGTGAGGGAGGATGACATCACAAGGTGACATAAGCATGACAAGTGGGAAGGATTGGTTGGTTGATTGTGAGCCACACATTTTTCACCATGGTAAAAATTTAATTTATTTCCAAGACAAAAGGAAGCAACCAACCAACAAATATCATAACACAAATACAAATTGAAAGTTGACTTTCCCATTTCAAGAAGAAAGCTCTCGGCTAAAACAAACCCAACAACTTCAAACTGCCATATCTCCATCAATACTCACTCAAATGTTGTGTTCTATAGCTCTTTGGAAAGGTATTGAGATTGCCTACAACTCTTGTTCATAAGTCTCGTCCAAATAAGCAGTGTAAGACCCTCATTTTTACTGTTCTTTCCATCGAACTTTTAGAAACTTTAAAGCCTAACTTTGTGTTTTTAATTTCTTTGGAAAGATCAAGCTTGTAGGAGGCTCCATAAGGCTTCCTAGTAAATTTCCACCCTCCAAGAAAGGTATAAATATTCACACCCTTTAGTAATAAGTTTGAATGTTGAAGTTTGGAGATGGTTTGGATGGATGAGTAGTAATTTGAATGATAAGCATGATTCGAGCTTAATTGTTAAGTAGTTTAGTCGAATTTGGAGATGTTATAATATATGATTGGATTGAGATCCTTGAGCTTATTGTGACTGAAATCAGTAGCATTGATGTGTATCTTGAGTTGTTGTTGATTGGTAGTTGGATTGATATGATTTGGAAAGGTAAAAATTTGGGAAATCGCGTAAATATAGCCGTCGTAATATCCGATATACTTTAGACTGTTTTTGCTCTTAACATCAGGACCCCAGAACTCCCTGTTAGGTTTTGACCCTTGCCATGATTAGATAGTTCATGTTACGAGCTTCGTTTTGATATGTAGTTCGTTTGATTCCGATGTACGGTTTAGGAGAAACGACCATTTTAAGTAACGGCGTTTCACGAACGAACCATCACCCCTCGCCTTACTTTGAAACCTTGGTTAAGGACTTTAAATGACTAATTGGGATATGAAACAATTATGTTAAGTGGATCAGGCATTTGGTAAGGTACTCGCGAAAGAATCGCCTTAAAACTCTTAATTGTTAATTTATTTAAAAATGGTGGAGCCGAGGATACTCGAACGACTTAGTGATTCATTAAGCGTAGGAGTGACCATAAGAGAACGTTATGGTTCAATTGGTTAAAGTCTAGTTTCTTAAGCGACCGGGGTTTAATTCCAACTTATGTTGTTGTTCATAGGTTATCGGACCCACTCTAAGCTTAAGTCTATCCGGGAGCACTTAGGCAAGTTTTCTACCCGTTATACTGTTGTTGTGATGTATATGTGTATATGCATTATCTTGTGATAAATGCATGATTGTTATTAGCAAATTCTTGCGATATATTGGAGCATGTGATATGGTATATATGCATGTCTGTTTCGTAATCTTGATATATATCTGTTGGTTCAAATGCTTATTAGTTGCATAATACCTATGCTAGAGATAAGCGGTAATTTGCATATACCCTTAGAAAAGGGGACCCCAAGGTAAACATATTTCTAAACCGGGAGTCGATGTTCCCGAGTATATTATATATATATATATTTATATATATATGGATATAGTTTTCAAAACTATTGATCAAATAAGGTTTATTCGATAACTTTATTTTATTTAATGAATATTATTTGAATATTCATTCGAGGACTTATGACTCTGTTTATTCTATTTAATGATTATTAATTGGATATTCATTTGAGGATGTATGACTCCGTTTATTTTATTTAATGAATATTATTTATAATATTCATTCGAGGTATTATGACTCCGCTTATTATTTAATAATATTCTTTATTTTATTAAAGAATAATGTTTCGATAATCAAAATTATTTTCGATTATTCAAATAAAGATTATACTTTCGTATAAGTATATCTTTGGTTATTTAATATCCATTTCAAGTATGAGTTTTAAAATTTCTACTTCAATTATTTTTATAAAGATTATTCTTTATGGGAATATTATTTAAATAATAATATTCAGATATTTTCTAAATATATTGTGACTGATTTATTTTAATAAATCAGCAGTACTCCAAACATTCTTAAAAATGTTTTCGAGTCTTCAAAATGATTTTTAAAGTTAGAGTGGACCCCAAAACTCATTTTTATATTTAAGATCTTCCTTTCAAAGGGGATTTAAATACTCGCTCAAAACCTGGGGGATCCAGCTCTATGGTGTATTTTACATTCGCAACGTGGTTGCTGTTTTGAGAAAACAATTTGATTACTTGCCCAACGTTCGGAAAGTAAGTCCATCTAATTGAGTCGGCATAAGTGACAGGTCAGGGTACGGTCTATCAAAGTGTAAGTGGCTGGGTGGCAGTCCATCAACGCGTAAGAGGACGGGTGGCGGTCCAGCACAAGGTCCTTATGTGGCCAGGGTGATGACCGGTGGGGGATTCATCCATCTACTAGTAGAAAAGGGTACTTAATAGGTATCTTTGCCTGATTAGCAAGATATCGGGTTTATGCCAAAATTCTTTTCTTTCCAAATTTATTGGATATTACAACTCTGTTCATACTTTACATGACAGAGATTTTCAGGAAATGTATGAGATATATATATATATGGATATATATATCAGGACTTAATGAAGTATCTCGTAACTTCATTATTTATAATGATATTTCAAAGATTGAATCTATTCAAGTCTTATCTTGTAGTCTCATCTGGGTGATGAACTTTGAAACTGATTATAACTTGAACGGTGGCAGTTCAAGTAGTATTCGGATATAAGTATATTGGAGTATCTTGTAACTTCATCTTTTAAACTTATATCTAGTAAATGATTATCTTATGCATGACAAAGATTTTCAGAAAAACGTTGAGACAAGGTTAGATATATGAGATCACCTTGCAACGATATTTTTATACTGTTATAAACTGGAACTCTGTGTATATTGTGCATGGAAGAGGACTTCGAAGATTTTGAAAAGTATATATACATATATACTGAATATTTTGCGACTTGGTCGCGTTAAGATATCAACTTGGTTCATTTCTTCTTGACCAAGACTTTCATGAGTACTATGAGAATGCTCATATATTGTAAATTACTATACATATTATTTTGGTGGGCTTGTTGCTCACCCTTGCTTTCTTCTTTCATCACACAACATCAGATAGACAAGATGAACAGGACCAAGCTCCCAATTCGCGAGCGGATAGGAAAGGTTCCGCAGTTTCCTATAGGCGTTGATGGTGCTGTAGCTGAGGTAGGAACTACCAATAGGCTAGGCTTTCAACTTTTGATGTACTAGATTATGTATATTTATGAATTGTAATAATGGCAAAGAAATGTAAATTTATTCAGAAACCTTTTTAAGGTGTATTGGCATATAATTGTGGAATAAAACGACTTGTGATTATTTTTGGATATTCATCTCTGAGACTATAACTTGTGGTGTGTGTGTTTATTTTGGGGTCGCAGTACAGAGTAGTTGATTATTTATTAAGATTGGGTGTTATTAAGGGAAATGGAACTCGTGACAACCCAGATCCCCGACCCTGGATTTGGGGGTGTTATAGAAGTGGTATCAGAGCTAAGCGTTATAAACCTCAGAGATGATGCGACGTTAAGATAATAAGTTCACTAAGATAATAAGAACTCTTGCCAAGTTCATAGTCGGTCTACCTAATGTAGTACTGACAGTTAAAACCCTTATGGGAACCCTTATAAATATCGTGATAGAAGCGTAGTTCGTTATCGTATATGGTAGAGGGACTCCGAACCCTGAGGTTGAGGAGCAACAATGCGATGATGTTTTATTACTTATTGGAGATCAGATTATGGATCCGATAAAGCGTCCTAACGCGGGATCGGATGATGTTGATATTGAGGATGTAGTGGTTGAGGATGTTATCCTAGATGGGATTGTTGCTGAGGAGGATCCCGTGGAAGATCCTGACAAGAATGAATAAAGGACCACTGTGGAATTGATAACCATGATTAGGGAAACTACCAGAGGTAGGATTGGTCGGTCACTACCGGAGGTTCGTTTAAGTTCGTAAAGATAGTAGCCCCTTTAACGCGGCTTACTCATAAGACTCAGAAGTTCAAATGGACAGAGAAATGCGAGAACGGCTTTCAAGAACTGAAGTAGAGGTTGGTGACGGCCCCTATAATGGCGTTGCCGGATGGAAAAGGGGATTTTGTGAGGTGTAGTGATGCTTCGCATAAGGAATTAGGGTGCTTCTTATACAGCACAACAAGGTAATCGCGTACGCGTCAAGACAATTAAGGGAATATAAAATTTGATATCCCCACCCATGAGCTTGGGATCGTGGCAATAGTTTTGCCCTAAATATTGGAGGCACTACTTGTATGGAGAGAAGTGCGAGATTTACACAAGCCATAAGTGCTCTAGTGCATTTTCACGTAGAAAGAGCGCAACATACGCTAGAGGAGGTGGTTAGAGCTAATCAAGGATTACGATTATGAGATTCTTTATCATTCGGGGAAAGCCAATGTGGTGGCTGATGCCCTTAGTAAAAAGGAGAGACTCAAGATGATAATGTCTTTGAGAGAGTTTATAAGAGGTTTTGAGAAAATGGAAATAGAAGTGAAGGTAACTGGAGCCGGTACCGAAAAGCTATTTGAGATTGCAATACAGCCCGAATTATTGGAAAAGAACAGATTGTGCCAGAAAAAGTGATGAATTAAGGCAGAGAGCCAACAAATAGATAAGAGATTAATATCGAGAAAGATGATAAGGGAATAATGAGGTATTCCTACAGAATTTGGGTTCCAAATGTTCAAGAGCTTAAAGATGAGATCTTAGATAAAAGCTAGTTTGAGGAATAAAATTTAGAGCAAACCCTGAATGTGATAGTCAGGGAGGTTGCCATCAAGATAGAAGGAACCCATAACATGATGAAGTGGAAAATGAGGATTTAAAATATGTAGGATGACCCCGATTATGGGGAGGAGGAGGGAATGTTCAGACTAAAGAAACAGAAGTCGAGTAAGGAAAGGAGACCCGAGACGGTACTCCTATACGAAAATTTATGGACCTTTCTAGACAGAACTTAGACTATTATCCCCAACCACCAACTTGAGGAAACAATGCGGTAGGAAATTCTTTCATGACCTTTAAGTCGCTAAGCTCTCAGAGTTCCAAGGAACAGGTTGACCCAGTCGAGGCAAGAGCCTGGCTAAAGGAAATATAGGAATCATTTGAGATTCTAAATGATTGACGAATCACAAAAGACTATTTTTGTCACTTACCCTCCTAAGAGAGAGGCCACCCGCTGGTGAAAGGACAAGGAAGGCACGAAGCAAGAGATTATAATAAACTGATTTAAGTTCAGTCAATTGTTTTCAGGAAAGTACTTCCCAAGGTTATGGAGATAGTGTAAAAGCTTTAGAGCCAGAACAAAGGCACACGAGTATGATGAATTATGAATCTAAGTTGTAAAAGTTGTCAAGATTCGTTCTGAGGACACGAATCCAGAATGACGGGATGTTTGAAATCAATGCTTATGTTGTGTTGGTTCATGAAATAATGATAGGAGAAAGAAAAATAAAAAGAAACTAAAGTGGAAAGGAATATAAAGGCAATAGAGTTTGAGGAATGATAAGGGAGTTGGGTATGAGGAAACCCTAAAGACTCGTACCAATAGATTTAGAAAAGTATGTAATCGTCTGGATGAGGGTGATTCACCATGAGTTAAAATTGATGGTTGAAGGCATAAGAGATACATATATTTTATCCCCTGTAAGTTGGGAGGATTTGAGGAAACCCTGAGATAGTTCGAAGGATAAATAATAAGACGCAGATAGACTGAGGAGACAAGGAAGTAAGAAATTAGGAAAATGGAATGAAGGAAGTGACCTTCAAGAATGTGAAGTATATGTAAGACCGGTGGCATGATACCCAGGAAGGGAGACACCAGGAATGAGAGATATCCCAACATTGAGATGACTGTTATATTAAACAACAAAAGTAAATAAGGAATTATTAAGAAGAGGTTCACGTTGAACACGACCAATATCTTCCAGAACATCCTTGTTATCGTTACCAAATTAGGCAAGAAAAGCGGATAACCGTTGTTATCTTTTGGAGGCCATATTGATTGACCTTATTTTGAATACAGATGTTATTGTGAAATTAGGCATATACTATCGAGGTGGGAATGATTGAATAAGACACCCTTATCAGGGATATATGACTTGATTTATCCATGGAAGGATGCATGTACCTTTTTAAAGGTGGAATTAAGGATAGAACATCGGTAACTTAAAACGAATCCTAGGGGAATGCATAAAGGTTGGCATTTCACCCTTAATAGGGATAGTATGAGTTTTGACAGTATGAATTGGATAGGATTAAGGTAATAACAACCTTTAAGAATCAGTGGAGAAATTTTTTTCAGAAGTATATAGACAATGATTCTGGTATTAATAAATGGTATCTTGATATGCCCTGTATCTAGGGAATACATGAGGAACGATTCAAGAATAACCTTAGAGGTTTTACAAGGAGAAAGGTAATATACAAAATTCTCAAGAATAAAAATGTGGATAAAGGAAATATGACGTAATTATAATGATGCCAAGTGGGGCACGTGTTAAACCACGAGAAACTATGGATCGAACCAGTATAGGTCGAAATTGTTCAGGGCAATTAGGACTTAAGATAAAAGATGTTCTAAGTATGATTGAGAGTCAGTCGTGACAGTGATTAACCTCTAAAGACTGAGGCAATAACTTATGGAAAAATGGTGATATTTATTTTTTTACTCATCAGATTTTAAGGAAAACATCTTCACATAAGTTGTGATTGAAAGGAGGTAGAAAATTTATTTGGAGGTGGTTAAAATGACATTGACTGTAAGGAAATTTTACTATCAGGAAAGGCCAAAGAGGTGGCCGACACTTTAAAGGTAAGAGGATAATTATAGGCGCTTGTGCCAAAGGAATACAGTGATGATGGTTAAAGCTATGAAGGTTGTATTATGGTTTGGAAGATTGACATTCCTTCTGATGACTGTGCAATACCCAACCGTAATAGTAGTTGGTAAAGGTTTAATTTGTGTAATCTCCATGAGCGAGCTATCTATCTCAGAAGATACTATCTTGAGATAAGCCATGACCATGTTTCAAAAAGGACTAGACGAACCCTTGAGTTAAGTCTTCTATTTAAGGCATACGATTAAGAATGGTATTAACCTGCTATCGTTGCTTTGACTGAAACCCTTCTGCAATTTTATCTACTTCATGTCATGAAAGTACGTCAGAGTTTGGAGTGTTCTTCATGAATTATGATTGGTGGTTATGTTAACTCCTTGGAAGTATTCTATATGACATGTATGGACTCCGTATGGTTAGATATTAAGATTTCATGGGAAGTTAATGACGACAGTAGGTCAGTGGTGGACCATAGTAATGCAGCAATGATTATGCGAGTAATGAGCTGATTACAACCGTGAGAGTTGTATTGGAATGGATGTTGAGATTGAGTACCACTAATCGGGTCGTGGTAGTGTATAAGTTATCATTGATAGACTAATTAAGTAGAGTATCTACCTATTGAATATTTATTCCCTCTTATGAAAAGAGAGTCGTATTACTATATGAGGAAGGTTGCGGTGCAAGCATAGAATTCTAGTAACGATGATGTCTAGAATGGGATCCCAGATTCGATTTTCGATATCGAGGGAGTTTCAAAGGTGATTGTGTATAAGCTCGAGGAAGAGCAAGGCTCCATAGAATGATAGACAGAATAGCAAAAATATTTAGGCATGTGAAATACGATGCTATAATACTTGATGTTGATATAAATACATATATGTTTTGTTCTCCTATGGCAAACCTCTATAGTTCAGAGGTAGGTTCCAAGCAAGATATTTGGTGGCAGTATATTTTTTTATATATACAATTCTCTTCAATTCGTTTTTTTCTCTCATTTTCATTTCATGTAAGTTGAGAAGAACAACCCTTCCAGAAGGGGAGGTATTGCTGAATGACTATCTATCTGTGTGATAGAAGCCTAGTAGGATACCACATGTTGTTTAATTGTTTGTCAAGTACTAAAGGCTGGCCACCTTCTGTACTAACTATGCGATATAACAAGTTTTCATGATCATAGTGATCTCTCAATAAATTCTTTTACTTCTATATGAAGGACTAAGCTTTCGAAGATAGAAGCAGCTGAAAAAGGAGTAGTAAACTTGTGGTGGTATTCGGAATGGAAACACATTCGTGATACTAAGGTTGACGAGGTTATTAAAAGGTTATAGAACGCTAACGAGCAAAAGTGTAACCAGCATAGTAATATGTACGGAAGATAGTAACACTTACGAATTAGAAAAGAATGAGTATTGAGAAGCAAAGGCTATAACGCTAGAAGCTATAATGAGAGTCTGTGCAATAGACTTGAAAGAAATTGGAATGATCACTTAACACGGATTGAGTTTTCTTACGACAATAAATCATATGTCAGTATTGAGATATCGCCTTATGAGATCCTTGAGGGAAGACAATGTCGATCTCCCTTATGTTAGGATAAAGTTGTAGAGCGCAAGATGCTCGGACCCACAGTAGTCCAAAAGACCAAGGATATAATAGATCTAATCAGAGGACGGCTGGTAGTAGCCCAAGATGGACATAAGAAGTATGTTGATTTGACACGAAAGGACAAAGAATAGGAAGTAGGGAACCTAGTGTTTTTAAAGGTATCCCCTTGGAAACCCTTGGAAAGGATTGATGGGGTTCGGAAAGAAAGGAAAGCTAAGTCCACAATTTGTCGGACCCTTGGATATACTAAAACATATTGGGAAGTTAGCATACGAGCTAGCCCTACCCCCGAACCTGTAGCAATTTCATAACGTGTTCCACGTATCAATGTTAAGGAAGTGTAATTCGGATGTCAGATAAATAGAGGCATATGAGCGCATAGACATGCAACCCGACGTAACCTATATGGAGCAACCAGGAAGGGTTATAGAGTGAAAAGGAACAAATGCTTAGGAGAAGAGTTATCAAACTAGTCATAGTTTGATAGTAGAACCACAATGTGGGAAAATTGCGTAAGAGTTAGAAAGTGCAATGCTAAGAGAGTATCCCTATTCATTTTCTATCTGATTCCGGGACGGAATCCTTTTAAGGAGAGGAGACTATAATAACCCCAATTTTTGGAAATTTTTGAAACCCTTATGAATATGATTTGCAA